>NC_051186.1:80517178-80535712 GCF_013339695.2 Rhipicephalus sanguineus | reverse complement strand
AACGCACGGGCCGGGGCCGGGCTCGGGCTGGGTACGGTCAAGTTCGCCCGGGCCCGGGCCGGGCTCGAGCTGGGTTCTGTCATGTACGCCCGGGCCCGGGCGGGGCCGGCGCTTGGAACCACGGGCCCGGGCTGGGCTCGGGCTTCATAGAGCGGGCCCGGCCCGGGCCCGGGCCGTAAAATCCGGCCCGTGCAGTGCTTTAATGGGGACGGCGCGGAGACGGCAGGACTAGCCAGTATATTCTAGGGACCGCACTGAAAAGCGAGTGATCCTTCCTGGCAAAACGTGCACCATTCTGGACTGTCGGCCGCGTTTTCTTGTTCTTAGAATCTATTGAAGGTTGGTTGATTGGTTGGTTGATCCCTAGTAGCCTTCTAAAATGCTTCAGCTCGTCTTCTTCTTTTTCTTCTCCTTAGCTCCTATGTCTCGACGCTTCGGATCACTTCTTCTTCTTCAAGGAAGAGATCGGTGCCCAGTATCTTCTTTTCAGTTGTCTTCTATTTCAAGTATACCGTCTTCGAGCGAAAGAAGGACGTGATATTGTAGTGCAAAACTCGAATACAGTAAAACCTCGGTGATACGATCACGGCTCGTACGAATTTCGCGGTGATACGAATTTTTCTGTGGTCCCGGTCAAGGCCCATTAGCGTGCAATGTATTGGAGTACGGTTGTTGCGAACCGATTTGCACCCCGCGATGTTTGATACGAACGTACGCTAGCGCACAGGTACAAACAGGTGCTTCCCCCGCTGTCGCGGAAGACCCGGCAATCACGTGCGGGCGCGGGCATGCGCGCTGCGCGACTATCAACGGTGCGTCGTTGCCTCAGTGCGCGCGAATCTTGGAGGCCTTTAGGCGCCTTCGCGTTTAGATTACAGATGACGTTGACGTCGCGCTTCTATTGCGATAGCAATTATATGGACAGTCTCGGCTGGATTTTGCCGTCGCCGTCGCCGTCATGCACCGTATATGTATATGTATGTATATGTATATAAAAGCCCCAAATAAAAATAATTTAGAAAAATGCTTCCGAAGCGCGGAATCGAACCAGGGACCTCTTGCTCCGCAGCGAGTGGCGCTAACCACTACGCCACGGAACGCAGGTCCTCCACGTAGCTAACGGCGAGCGTTATATACACACCCTTTACCGCTGGACGGACTCAGAGACGGGCGGCGCTTATAAGCGTTTCTTCATTACCAGCGAGATGGCGCTAGGAGCGCGACGGGCGCATTTAAAAGTCGTCGGCGAACTCGCTCGCTTCTTCTTATATTTGCGCAGCGAGAACCTTGGCCTTCCGCTGTCTGCTCGCGCGGTTTTCTCGTGGGGATGGCAAGAGGGATGTTTCAAACTTTCACCGTGATATCCACGCTCATGTTACGGAGCGTACGAAAGTCACTCGAGCTCAAGAGACGCCGCTAAACGAACAAACAGAAGATGAGCGCGAACCATCAAGTGTCACAGCTCGACACTTGAAGCACGCTAGTTTCCTTCGCTGCTTCGACCGCCTTTGCAACAGGAGCGCTGTTCAAACTGAGTATCCATTGGCGAGCCTCACTTCGTATAGCATTAGTTTCTTGCTATCGCATTCATTGCTTCGCCCTTGCGGCGAAACTGTGATTTTCTTTCTTTTTTTGTTCCGACGCGTTTACGCGTGCTCCTGTGCTCGAGGCAGCAGCTTCTTTGTACTTTGCTAACACGTGCCTGCCACGTCGATACAAGCCATATCCCCGCAATCAGACGTTCTATGAAACGCGACTGAAACTTGGGCTGTGGGTCCGTCATGCAGTCCCATTAAAGGTGGACAAAGACCCCAAGGGACGAAGCGGGCGGTCTTGGCGAAGAAGCTTGGCCTCTATCTATCGTGTGCAAAGCGCTTCTTAAAGGGACACTTAAGGCAAATAACAATTTATGTCAGAGTGAAAGCTCAATGTATGACAACGTCTAAAACGGCGAGATTATCAACAGCAGTGCGCTACTTACCGAGAAATTAAGCTAAATGTATCACACGATGAATGCCACGAGCGGGACATTTTGGAAATGATCCCGATGACGTGGGAGAGGCCGGCTACAATTAATCACTAGTAATCAAACTAGCTGCAATAGAAAAAGAACCTTCCGTGCATCAAGAGACGTAATAAAATGCTGCTTGTTCGTTTCTGCTTGATTCATGGAAAAAAGAACTTTATTCGCGTTGGCGTTGCCATGCGGAACGGCGCGCGTGGTTCATAGGTTCCGTTTTCGCCGAACTGCGCTTCGCCCGGCGCCCTGCTTCGCTTACGCGGTCGAGTCCCAGTGTCGCGTACTGCCGCGTGTGTTTTGCGCGCTCGTGAAAATTGCTCCGACAGAAAGTTCGACAAAATGCCGCATGCATGTGATGTTGCCGGATGCCCGAATGGTGCACGCCGCCAGTACACGCCGCCGCGTAGTAAAGGCGGGCAACGTTGGGCACAGCAACAGTGACGTGAGAAAGACTGCTTCCAGGCGGGTGATTTGAAGTGCGCTAACGCGATGGGGATCTCTAAAACGTGATTTTATTTCAAACTAAGCATTTCCTTGGCACAAAAGCAGCACTACGAGGTTTCTGGACCGCTATTTCAGCAATCAACATCGACTTAATACTTGCCTTTAGTGTCCCTTTAAGTCACTTTCGCCGCAGTATTCTGGTGTCATGCAGAAAAGCGTAGTAAGATTAGGAAGGGGCTACTAGCGGTCACGGGCACAACACATCTCGTTCGTTAATTACACACGCGCGCATGCACCGTATATTTACGAGTACACGTATGATCGCTGACGTCTAAAAAGTTTACTGGCAATCATTCATAGCTGCTTATGAAGTCGCTGCGGCCCTGATAAACACTAAATCAAAACGTATGCAAATTAACTTGCTTTTGTCGCATACTAATTTTCCATGTTTTCTGGTGATACGAATTTCGGATGATACGAATATTTTTGGTCACCCCGCGATATTCGTATCACCGAGGTTTTACTACTAAGAGGCAGAAAGAAGTGAGAAAGTTGGCCTCTGAATCTTTAGATTCGAGTGTTGCCCGACAACATCATGTCCTTAAGTATAAGTATACACCAACTCGCCCAAGAAAAGCTAATTGTGGAACGAAAACACGATAGCAAAGCAGCTAGGACACAAATGAAACAGATTGAATGCGGTCATGTTGCAGAAAGGCCGAAGTCTGGGTCAGTTGGTACATATTATAACGCTAAAGCATAAACCAGTCCAGGAGACGACGGACAAAGGAGAGAAGTGACACACACAACGACTGTCGTGTATGTCACTTCTCTCCCTCGCCCGTCATCTCCTAGACTGGTTAGGGTGGCTAGACTGGTTTATGCTTTAGCGACCATGTTGGTTGTTTTGGAGAAGAGATAGTTCATTATAGTGACGATTGTTGACGCAGCGCTGGTTGAATGGATCTGGTTCAGTTTGAATCAACCAGATACAGGATTTGGCTCACTTTCGATTAGAAACTACCTTTTGAATTCACGTTACAATCAGAAATTGCTCCATTTTGATTACAATTGTTTTAAATGTGAAAGATTCTTAGGCTAGGCGCGCTTTACGCTCCCGTAAAATTTAGCTCACTTTCGGTTTCTGTATTTGGCTGTTTTAGAAAAAAACGCTACAATTTATTATTTTAGTACACTATAATCCCTACTAACAATTTTCACTCTGCCGACCGCTTTCTGGTTGCTAGAAGCCACTAGAAACTAGAAGTTTTGAGGCACGTCATACAACGTCATTTTCTGTCAGAGCCGGAAACCGCTGACTGGTTTCTGGCCGCAAAGTAAAAACGCAGTGCCTATTCTGTGGTCCAGACCACAGGATAAACTCCAGCTTTATTCTGTGGACCAGACCACAAAATAAAGTGCAGCTTTATTTTGTGGACCACACCAAAGACACTTGTGCTACCATACTTGTGCTGTGGACCGTGCGCGCCAGACATCGCTGTAGCCCAAACAGCCCACTTCTCTTGACGACGGGTTTCTCTCACAAATTAAGAGGGTTTATTCTGTGGTCTATAGTTCACAGAATAAGCACTGCGCCCTCCTCTCTTGACGACAGCTTCTCTCACGAATCGCAATATTCGCACGCAGTTTTCTGAATAAGTCCGGACCATAGAGTGGTCCGGACCAAGGAGGCCATTTCCGGGCATAGTACGCGAGATGGAAGACGCTTATGCGTGAAAGGTAAGAAATGCGAAGGCGAAGCCCACGTTTGGCATGCTTGCTGGTCTGACATGCCAAAACAAATAAACTTGGTGTGAACTGAAGCAGCAAAACGAAGGCGTGTAATAACAAATGACAGCGGTTCTAAAAATTTCGGGACCTGATGTATCGCGGGCGGAACACTTAAGTCACTTTCACCACAGTACATTTGTGTCGTGCAAAAAAAAAGTGCACTAAGAGAGGCACGGGAGACTCAAATTTTGAGCGATCCCCCCGATTGTGCGAACGCGGCCACAGATCTCCCGAAGAACAGCGTCAACGTCACCGCGAGGAGGGAATCGTAACGACAAAGGGCGACGCTACTAAAATATCCTGGCCCTGATCTATCGCGTCAAGACACACTTCAGTCACTTTCACCGCAGTGCATTAGCGTCGTGCAAAAAAAAGTGCACTGAGATTGGCAAGGGGCTACTTTAGCTGTTTCTGTAAAGTTTTCAGACGTTGACGATCATACAAGCACTCGTAATTATACGGTGCGTGCAAGTGTGCTGTGTCCAGTGACAGGTACTCGCCAATCTTATCGCGCTTTTTTTTTTTTTGCTTGACACAGGTGTACTGCGGCGAAAGTGGCTTAAGCGTTGCGTACTCGATGGATCAAGGCCGTAGAATTTTATACACGCTGTCATTTCTTATTATTGTTTTCTTTTCGCGGTGGCGTTAGCGTTCTTTATCAGGTTATTTATGGCTGCGCCCATTCAGAAGGATTCCTCAAAATTCGTGTCCCCCGTGCAAATGTTAGTACCCTTTTTCGCATGACACACGCGTACTGTGGTGAAAGTGACTTCAGTGTTCCGTACGCGATAGATCAGGTCTACGAAATTTTAGAACCACTGTCATTTGTTATCATTATGCCTTCCTTTCGCTGCTTCCTTTCACAATAACAAGTTTATCTGCGGCTGATATCAATAATTGCATATGTCATAACAGCAAAGTATGCCAAAGCTGGGATTCGCCTTCGCATTTGGAATCTTTCACGCATACACGTATTCAATATCGTATCAGTGTATACCTCACTACGATTCACAAAACGGCGAGCAAATATTGCGATTCGCGAGAGAAGCTGTCATCAAGGGAGGAGGGAGCAGCATATTCTGTGAATTAGACCACAGAATAAACCCTCGCAATTTGTGACAGAAAACCGTCAAGAGAGGTGGGCTGCTTGGGCTACAGCGAAGTCTGGTGCGCACGGTCCACATCACAAGTCTATTTGGTGTGGTCCACAAAATAAAGCTGTGGTCTGGTCCACAGAACAAAGCTGCAGTTTACCCTGTGGTCTGGTCCACAGAATATATTGGGACTATATTCTGTGGTCTAGTGTGCAGAAACCGTTGTAAAGACAGGTGGGCTGCTTGGGCTACAGTACATTCCGCACGGCCCACAGCGCACAAGTTTATTATGTGGTCCACAAAATAACGTTAGATTTTATTTTGTTGTCTGGTCCACAGAATAAAGCTGGAGTTTTTCTGGACCACAGAATAGGCACTGCGCTTTATTCAACTTTATTTTCCCGCGTCCCCATCTTTCACTCCCCAGGCGTGACGCCACAACACACAAAGCAACAGCGCCGCGCGAGGGCGCTGCGTGTTAGCTCTTAACATTGTGACAAGGGGTCCTCTCTAGGACTGCACTGGCTGGCTCTCAGGACCTTAATAAAGTTTCTTGTCTGTCTGTCTGTCTGTCTGTCTGTCTGTCTGTCTGTCTGTCTGTCTGTCTGTCTGTCTGTCTGTCTGTCTGTCTGTCTGTCTGTCTGTCTGTCTGTCTGTCTGTCTGTCTGTCTGTCTGTCTGTCTGTCTGTCTGTCTGTCTGTCTGTCTGTCTGTCAGTCAGTCAGTCAGTCAGCCAGCCAGCCAGTCAGTCAGTCAGGTTGACATCAGCGTATTTGTATAGACAGTAAAATTTCAACCACCAATCATGTAATCGGGTAAAGGATTCAAACAAACCTGCTGACATTGCAAGAGAGCTTGCTCTTGTGTGGTGACTACAATAGGAATGCTTCGTGTGTCAAGAGGAAAAAACAAGACAGAAAAATGGAGATCTATGGATATGTCATCGTGATAACCATGTGATTAATGGAACTTTGGTTGTGCTTTGCTGTTCTTACTTTGCCATTCTCCTTGGAAGATCAGAGACAGTACACTCCTGCTGTTTCAATAGTGGATTTTTCGCTTTAGTATCATAGCTTTTATGTTGGCTGCGTTGAATGGTGCAAAACGACTCAGAAATATTGGTTGCTTCATGTTTGACTTATAATTAGAAAGTATAATACATAGTGAGAAGCAGTTTTTATAAAAAAAGCTCCACCTCAGTATTAGTGTATGTTTTTCTGTCTTAATAGTGCAGATATTGGAACCTCTGCTGACATTATTGGCTGTTAAACACTTCTGTAGTGGCAGGTTATGCAGACAACTCGGTCCACGCTGCATGGTATAGCTATCACTATTTTTTTCTAACTTGCATCACATTTTTTTCGCTGCGCATATATGCGCAGTTTTCTCACAACCAAGCAGTGTGTCATCACATATGAATGATGAATCTACAGAGCAAATGAGAAAGATCGACAAGCCGGAAACAACATCTCGGCATTTGTTGAAAAAAGAAAAGGTGATCAACTTTTGCCGTATGATCGGTTCCCTTCGGTTTAGTTAAATTTTTCGTAACTGCATTTTTTCTTTAAACAAATGACGTTCAGGTGGTCCATCTTGTTTTTTTTTTTTCTATGCAGAAGAGAAGGATTCTAGCAGTCCAGCAACTCTCGAAGATGGCAAGTCGCCGCAGCAACAGCCGCACCCTTCCATCCATGACTCCGAGACTGGAAGACTATCTAATAAGAAAGTGAGTCATCAGGTCTGCACAGCTGTTTGAATGCTACCTATTCCCTCAAAGCTTCCAGCGGAGTGGCAGTCTCAAAATGCACCTACGCGCCCACACAGGCGAGTGATCATTTAAGTGTAATTTGTGTCCTGGACGTTTCCCATGGAAGAGCAACACCTGCGCACTCACACTGCTCAATGTCCATTTCAATTCTCCTTCTGCTCGCAAAGCTTCTAGGAACAATCCACCCTATCGTGTCACCTACGCCTCTAAACCGGGGGATGACCGTACAGGTGCACTGTCTGCTCAAAGTCCTTTGTGCAGAACTCTCAGATGCGAGTTCACATGAAATTGCAGCACTGAGCAGATTGCCAGATGTGTGGATTGTTTTTGTGTCCGTAGTTCTAGTGATACTTATGCATTATGATGTAGGAAATTCTGGTGCGCCTGCAACTGACAGCATGTGCTTTTATATGCTGAATTAACATTTGACATCCCCAGGAATATCTAACCATTTGTTAGAACTTTTCTTTGTCAAGAGATCTTGACAAAGAAAAGTGGTCTTGTTGATGTGGTATTACTTCACATGATATTCCTTCAAAAGGTCTTGTTTATGTGATAAATATATTCGTGTTAAATTCTTAATGTTCTCTCTCTGGGATATGCGATAATTTTCAAATACACTTTTACCTGTGTGAACACTCCTCTAGATTCATTTACCTGTACGTTAGTAAAACTTGTTGGATGATGTATTTTTATGTTGTCAGTGCACTCAATTGTAGCCAAGTCTTCCTTAATGAGGTGCTACCAGAATGTTGAACCCTTGTGGCGTTTGAGCTACCTGTGCAAATATACAGCTACCTTTTTTAAACACACCTCCGATCTATGGAGTAGTGCTACATTCAAGCTATGGTGGCAGCATCTTGATTTGGTTGAAAAGCATGAACATGCGTGTATTCAGTTTTAGGTTCATGCTAAAAGAACCCTAGGTGGTCAAAACTAAATCGTAGTCCCTTGCTGTGGTATGCTCCATAATCGTGATGGTTTTGGCATCTAAAATCAAAAATTTCATTTTATTTATAAATCACTTCTCTGAGGGCGTGTATGTTTACCTGTAGCATCTTTTTAATTTTTTAGGTGTTATTGCTCAGATTACAGTCGCTCTTTTTTTGTGAGCTTTTATATTTTACTTGATCGCTACCATGATGTCATGAAATCATTGCAGACAGGTGAAGGCTGAACTATTTCAGCATGGAAACTTAGTATATCACCCGCAGGGGTGCTGGCAAATATGCAAGCATCTGATGTGTTGTGACGCCACGGGCCCGAGCATCTGTGGGTTGTACCCATCTGTTACAGCTCAGGCAGGCATGGCTGAGCTGTGATGGCACAAAAACTGAAAAAGAGGAATCCAGTATTTTAATTTTAAGTACTCTTTACTTTGATCTTGAGGTGCCCTTGGTGTAGGTTATGAGGTATTGTGCCATGGTAACTTCAGTAAGCATTACCCAAGGAGGTTGAAAAAAAACTTGGCATTACCCCGCAGGGGCATCTGCGCAAGCAGGCGTTTGGTGTGTAGCAACCCCATGGACCTGAGCTAACGGGGGATTTCGACCCCTCCCACGCCCCACCGTGCGTGGCTTTGCTGTGTCCGGGGAAAGGGGGATAATGGGGGTTGAGCCGACACCGGGTAGGCAACACACATCTTCGGCCCCAGCTTCACGTAGACAGCACCCCTGGGCTCACCCACCCCGGGGAAATCGGCAGTTGCCTTTTCCTTTCTCTCTCTCCCCACATCTTCGTCTTTCTCTCACTTTAAATATTTCCTGTCCTCTCCTGCCTTCTATTTACTTCCAATTTTCTAGGCGGCAAGGATTAACCTTTTGTGGTAATTCAACAACCTAGCAAAAATACCAATAGAATTTTCTATTGGTCCAATAGAAAATCGCTATTGGTTCTGTGGGAAATATATTGGAGCTGTATTGAGTGCATAAGAATTCTATTGGTACCAATAGAGACCAATAGCCACCACCTATTGGTGTCTTATGGGACCAAGGTGCTGCCTATTGGTGTGTTACTGGACCAACAGAAGTTGTATTGGTCAAATAGGTGCTACCTATTGGTGTCTTATTGGGCCAATAGAAATTGTATTGGTCAGATAGGTGCTGCCTGTTGGTGTCTTATTTGGCCAATAGAACTTGTATTGGTCAAATAGGTACTTGGTTTCCCAGTGTACTACTAGAAGATGTATAAGGCCAACAGGAGTTGCATTGGACAAACAGCTACTGCCGGTTGCTGTTTATAACCTCTTAATTGAGTGCATCGGACCCGATCCCGATCAAATTTCTTGATCATTTGAAAATAGCAAAATAGTGCGGAAAGTGTCAGCCGCTTGTTGCATATATATATATATATATATATAATATATATATATATATATATATATATATATATATATATATATATATATATATATATATATATATATATATACAGACTGGAATGAACATATCTGGGTTTCAAACAGTGCCTCCGCTTCATTAACCGAGGTTTGAGGCGGGGGTGACCCGCGGCTGCTTGTCTCACTCTCCTGCTGTGGGGGTGCAAACGGGTTTCTGTACTGCTGTGTACAGCATTCCTCCCGGTTGCTGCTGCTTGCCGGCTCCAGAAGCAGGTTTTGTGGAGAGGGTTTCTGGCTCTCTGGGTAATTCTAGCCACCCTACTCTGGGTGCCTTTGCGACGAGGCTGGCGGCGAGATGGCCGCGGTTGTCTGCTGGGCCGACTTTCCTGAGAGGGATGAAGGAGGGCTGGTGGGGAGTGCTGTCATGGCGCTCGCCTGACCCTTCCTGGCTTTGCCTGGCTGTGGTGCGTTCTTCGGGGCGGTCAGAGCCCTGGCGGCCTTTCGGGTGCGTGTGCGGTACGCATGCGCAACTATCCTCATTCCCTCTCTCCAACAGCTGCGCGTTACACTCTCCACTTCTCTAACAGCCCCTGCTTGCGCTTCTCCTGAGTTCTCGCTTCTTCTCTCGCGGCGCAAGCGCTACTCTCCTCCTCGAGCGGGTAGAGCGCAGCGCGAATTTCAAGATCCACCCACTGCACCAAGATCCCCTCACGGCTCACTTCAGCGACCACAAAGCCATCCTCATTAAAGCAAAGCGCACACCTCAAGTACTACACGGCCTGCTCAATAAAGACCTTCGTTAACCGTTTCACCTTCGTCTACAACGTTAATAACACCATTAATACAACGTTAATAACACCGTTAATAACGATCCGTGGTCGGTAGCATGCCCAACGAACGCCAACGGATCGCGATCGTGCAAGTGTTCCGGCTTCGCATCGCCTCATGGTCCCCTTTAGCGGGAGGTGGTGTAATTTCTTTTTTAGTCATGCCACTTTGATAATGGCATCACGTTACCGTGCGCAGTTAGCAAATCGCGCGACTAAAAATGTTATAAAAAGGCTGCGTGTCGACCACGGCGGTACGGTGTCTCCGTACCTGCCGTGCGGTAAACAGACATGTGCGCCAGTCCCAAAATGGCCGGCGGCGCGTGAACGGCGCGGGGTTCATCGGATCGGCGGCGGCGCGGGGTGAGGGGGGTCGATTTGAGAGTTTGTAGGGAGAGAAATTTGTCCCTTAAAGGTAAAAAAATGTTTCAACAAAAAGGCGAAGATGTAAATGCGACAGAAATAGGTCATAATGTTGTACGAACTATGGCTAGTAGCTAACTTTTTAATCCGATCTCTCGTAACGCTACAAAACGCTGGTGTATTGGAATACGGCCGCTCCCATGAGAGAAGCGGTTTTCGTTAAGTTTATCGTATCGGTGGTTACAGCACGAAGTGGTGAGATCACAGAGTGTAGAAGCGTAATTGAGCCACTTGCTGATAACTGCAGAGACAGCGCGCACGCCAGAGCGCCCGACCGCGGCCTATATTGAATGTTCATAGTTGCTATACTCGAGCCACGCAGCCCCCCCTCCCCCGGCGTCCGTTCATACTCCATCGTCCAGCGAAAGACGGGTCGGGCGTTTCGTTCCTCGTTAGGAGCAATCAACGGCAGGCCTCGCACATGGGCTGATGTTATCGCATGCGCCCTCCGTGCGACAGAGATGGTCAGCTTGTTTCATCTCTGCAGCCGCTGTATCCATCTCTGCGCCAGCGCTCGGCAGCTTTTACTCGCGGGTAGAACATACGATGCGCGGAGCGATGTTATGGATTTCAGCTTTATCCGGAACATGACGGTGACGGTTAAAACCCGCCCAAAGTGTCTATATAATTGCTATCGCAAGAAAAATATATAATATATAGAAAAACCGGGCATGCGGGCTCGCTTTTTTTTTTGAGGGGGGGGGGGGAGAGCTACATTGCCCTCTCCGTAAAAAGTTCGTCCGTTGGAAGAACCAAATAATCCGGCGCCTTTTTCATTAGTTTCGTTCTCGCTTTCACTGCCCTTCTTACAGGCGATATCTCCTCGCCACTTATTTCTTTATAAAACACGCGTACAATGTCACCACTAAACATTGAGCCTATGGAGATTTCGCGCTTGTCCACTACACCCTGTTATATCCACTTGCGCAGTCGGAAACGCGCAGAATGGAGCGAAAGCAGTTGATCGCGCACGATGCTCATGCGAGACAAGGAAGAACGGTTCGGCGACTGCATGGCAACGTAGGGTGGGAGAAAATTCACAAGTGATATATCTCGTATGTGAACCTATCGAGAGTATGTGCCCGAATGATGTCAGGTGAATCACCGTTCTGGCGTCACTAAGTGCGCCACAAAGACGAGAAACGCCAAGAGAGAATAAGGCGCTCGTTTTTTAACAGCGAAGCAGTTCTAGCTCAGCGTAGAGTTTGACCGTGCCCAAAAACCATCATCATCATGAACGGGTATGTTCCACAGCATGTTCCACAGAACCTGGGCGGACCCAACTACGGCGGGGCCTGTAATAACCCTAATAGGGGAGAGAACGAGTTAGAGAGAGAGGGAGAGAAATAAAGAAAGAACAAACAGAGAGGCGAAAAGAAAGATATAAAGAAAGAGAAGGGGAAAAAAGGTCAGGCCTGCGCTGAAACCGCAGAACACCCTTACGGAAATGTCATATATGGCACTTATATAAATTATATGCGGCCATATATGAGTATATATGTCTGCATATGTGGCTACCGCTTACCATATATGGATGTAAATAGGGCCATATATGGCGCGATTGGCCCACATATGGAGACAAATACAGCCATATATGGCGCGGCTGGTCCATATATAGAGTGAAATGCTGTCATATATGGCACGGCCACACCATATATGTGCATATCAAGTAGATCCATATATGGAGTTGTGCTACCATATATGGGATGAACAACGTATATACGGCACGAGTTACTAACATATATGGGGATTGTCATTTATGGCATTACGTACAGGAAAGTGGCCTAATTGGTATCTACACCAACAAGAGTATCAAGTATAAACATTGTTGCAATGCAATTATAAAAAGATAAAATAATAAGGTCTATGTACGTGTCAGTGCATGGTTCACTCGTGTATAGCTTGTACTGAGTTTTACATGAACTTTAGGTTTCCAACAATAAGTGGGAATTATTACGACGTCATTATTATATATACGAGATATTTTTACAAGGGCGCTATCCTGTCCGCACATATAATACATGCAAGCTCCCAAACCTCGCCATTCTCATTAACCAAGCCGATGTGTATAGTTGCGGTATATAAAAAACGCCATGCATGCAACTTCTATTGTTCGCAGTAATGCATGGTTAAATAAAAGCTAGTTTTAATGCAGCTTTTTATCTCGCACATCAGTGGACAAACTTGCTCATAATTCGAAGTTTGTGATGGCTATATGCTGGACAGTTCATTTAACGAGGTTTCTGTGAACGTTGTTCACTCACGTCTGGGATCACTTTCAGTTGACATTTACCATAGTAGATGCGCAGAGCAATATCTGAGGCAGTATTTTAAAAAAACAAAAATGAGACAGTACAAGTCGCAGGCCTTATGCTTACATTAAAAATTGGTGTCGTGCTCATGTCTTGCAAAGATGCGCTTTGCGTTTCATTTGGCTGCGTATAAACTTCTTGAATGTGCAGATCGTCAACTTAATGTCCATTTGTAATGAGTACATTCAAAGAATTCATTTGATGCGAGGTTTGAAAGCGTCAGTTGAATCTCACTCGATACATACTTAAGGGGTATACGTTAAGAAGTGTCCAATTGACGCACACACGATGCACATTTAATTCACCAATTATTAAGCGCTCAGAATGCTGCAGTTTTATAACACCGACGTTCATCTAGGGGTTGTAGGAACAGTACATTTATTATTACCATTATTATTATTATTATTATTATTATTATTATTATTATTATTATTATTATTATTATTATTATTATTACTATTATTATTATTATATTATTATTATTATATTATTATTATTATTATTATTATTAAGCATGAGAAGTAAGATAAATATCCGGATCGAACACGTCGTGGGAGCCAGCGTACGTGAAGCAGCGAATGGCAGATTCTACGAACGCCTCCCTCAAAGGTCATGCACCTGTCACTCTCGGCAGCCAGCGGGGATAGAGCGAGCCCTATTGTCCCGAAACCCGCGTGACTAGTTAAACGCGGGGCTGCTTGCGCTGCGGACACAAGCGAGGACGAGCGATTCCGGTCTGAGGGGTGAGCAATTCGGCGAATGCATACTGGAAACTTCCACTGTACGCAGGAACACAGACGACCAGAAGGCGGGTAGGCCCATCTACGGTTGCGATAAAGAAAACAGCACACGAGAAGTTTAACTTGTAAGGTGTTACTATCGCGTTAATAATTATGAAGAGTTGAAACTTTGTTTGCCAATAAGCTTCGCAAAATTTACTGCAGCGACAAGTGTAAATTGGTGATCTCACGGACACCTTAGCGCTGCATCATGATCGAGGCTGTATCCATCCGCGCCGCTGTTGCTTCTTTGCTGACCGGAGCAGCATGCGCGGCTCGTGTTCGTCACTTGTGATCTCTCTTGCTCTTATTTCGTGTTCAGCGACTGCTTTGATTTTGCACTGACTCCAACGAAGACCTGAGGAATTTACTTCTCTGCATGTGGTACAATTGTGGATGCAGAGGCAAGTGTGTTTTTGTGGAGAGGCCGTTGGTTTGACCATCGTTAACTTTTGGTGCGGAAAAATGGACGCCTAAGCTTGCGTGCAAGTTTTCCTCGCATCTTCCTTTCTGAAAAGCTGTACGGATAAGTGTGGTCGTCTTAAGTTGTGATTAAGTTCCTCTGGATTTACTGGCTCTGTACATCACAGCCTCTGCTAAATTTTAAGGTAAGTTTATCGTTTTCATTGCCTTCTTACGTTGTACTCGAAAATTATGAAAACTCACAAAGCGTAGTGCATTGCATGTTTTGGTTAGTATATGACTGCACAATAATTGTGGTTACGTGATTAAGCCGTCGTATTCTAGCTCTTTTATTTTTACAACACCATTTTGTTTTGTTTTTTCTATTTCTTTCAGACATGACTCCCCTATTTAATCGGAAGCAAGCGCTGTACCAACTAAGTTATGGCTTTCGTGCTATTGTAGTTTTCGTAAAAATAAAAAAAAAAACATAAATATATCTGGATATTTTTTTTACTTTGACATTTGAGTAAACACCAAAAGTCAATTACAACTTACGCAATTGACAAATGAAAAAGTTGGCAATCCACATCCCCAAGTATGTGTCATGACATTTATGTGCCCGTGTCCTAATTTGTCGGTTCTCGCCCAGCTTTTACCTTGTTTTTACAATTACGCTTGTCTTGAAGATAAGTGCACACGGCTAAAACTTCTTGCGAGGGCAATTCTAGAAGACGGTGTACAGTACTCACGGATTGAAACGGGACAATTTAGGACCACTTAACGCACATACTTTCGTCTCCACCGTCTTCAGTTCGGGTCATATCGGCGTAATTTAGACTCGAACGCGTAGACCAGAGCAACATTATATGTAGAGACCAGATTAGTTGTGATATGATGTGGTTATCTCGAGCCGTTGCGCATACCAGTCGTTATACTAAAAAAATGTGATGTCGCCTTTGAATCCGTGAGCACTATACGTAATTTTGTACAAGTCGAGAAATTAAACCCGACTGATCTGCTTAGGCCTTGCAACTGATTAAAATATTAATGTTTTAGTAGCTGTATCAAAAGCAGGCAACGTTTTGAAAACACAATTTTTTAGCGTCTGGTTTTCAAAAAATGTTGCGTACCAGCCGCTATTGGTCGAACTCCATAAAGGTTAAATATCGTGTCCCCTAAATCATTCAATGCACACGCAGTCCACATGGTCAGTGGCAAGTAGATAATTTAATTTGTCTCGCAGAAGAATCCCAATTGACACGCAAAAATATTCTCAATAAAAACACGGTGGACAATGTGTTTATGAAACTGAATAGTAAAAATACGTTCTTTGTGCGCAAAACGTTTCAGAAAAGACAGATAGGACAGAGCGCACTCCTATCTGTCTTTCCTGAAACGTTTTGCACACAAAGAACGTATTTTTCCTTTTAGAATGCAGTACCAACCAGCCCAAGTAGCCACCCTGTTGAAACTGAATAGAATATGTCGATAAGCACTCAATTTAAACACATTGTATCTTTTCGTGAAAAGTTGATATAGCCTGAATGAAATCACTAAAAAGAAACAAGAGAGCAACTTATTTGTATGCTTTTTAGCTACATGGGCACAGAATGTTTCGATCGTGCAGGTTAAAATAATATAACTGATCTGAATCTTAGCTGCCCTGCCAAACTGTTGTTGTGCAGTGAATGTCTCCATACATTATAATAACTTGACTAACAGTCATGTGCTGAACCCAAACAGTAATAAACAGCAAAATGACAAATCTAGCAATAAAGCTTTGAGGATAACTAATTTTTCTTGTGAGGGTAGTGAAACAGCTCACAACCCTCGTGTTGAAAACACGACTGCTACTGCAGACCGTTGGGTGGCATCAATAATCATGGAGCATTGATTCTAGTTGTACAATGATTTCTGCAGCTTTAATTTATGTCGCCCTCACAAGCGGAATTCATAGGTAGCAGTCATCTATATATGGCTATATATAAAAGTACCCATATAAAGACATATATGGCTTGCATTCATATATAGGCCTCATCCATATATGGGTATATCAGGAATTGGGCATATCAGGCCATATATGGCCATATATGGCACATATCAGGAATGGGGCATATTAAGCCATATATGGCTATATATGGCACATATATGGCGAATATTCATATATGGGCCTGATATGCCCAATTCCTGATGTGGCCATATGTGGGAATTTTTATATATGTCCATATATGGGATTTTTGTAAGGGAGTCACAGCGAAAGCTGGAAGAGCGGCGTTTCTAGAGCCGGTTGTAAGCTCTCTTGGGGCTACTAATACAAGTACCCACCACGCCATAAATACAAGCAAGGTACCCACTACGCCATAAATCACAATTTTTGTGAAGTTGGGAAGCATCTACTAAGCCATTATTCGTCATTCTGCGGAGAAGCGAGGCACCAGCTACACGTCTGTAAGGCATTATGTGCACTTTGTTGACGCGACGACTGATGACGATGAAGAATTATGGCTCAGCCCTTGGTAATGGGTTGGAAGCTTTAAACGGCCCACCAGTTATGCAATTTGCATTTGGTGACGCCCGGTCGTTATTTCCCTATCCCGCCATGCTGTAAACATACGTTGACGTGGGAGCGCGAGGGGGGGGGGGGGGCGAAGAACTTTACTGAGACCCCGAGGAAATGGATCATGCGCTTATGGGCTTCCTTGGCAACCAATACAAGTGCACTTGCGAGGAACCCACTACGCTATAAATCAATGTAATTTTTGAGAAGTACGGAAGCAGGCACTATGCCATTTTTCGTCATTCTGCGGAGAGCCGTGGTACCTGCTAAACGCATGTAAGGCATTATGCGCTTTGTTGATGCTGTGCCTGATGACGACGAAGCATTATGGCGGAGCCCTTTGTAATGGGTTGGAAGCATTCAACAACCTACTCGTTGCGCAATTCGAATTGTGTGAGGCCTGGTTACAGAATTCGCGTTGTGCGACGCTTGGTGCTTATTTTACTCTTCTACCACGCTATATTGCATATGTTAATGTGGTTCCTTCCCGACATGAAGCCTGTATAGGACCTTTTTGCAAAGCTGTTTCAAGCACCGGTATGGCTCAGAGGTTGAATGCTGGGCTCTCACGCAGAGGTCCCAGGTTCGAACCTCGTTCCATCTTGGAATTTGTTTCTTATTTAGTTTTTTTTTTCTTATTTCGAGCGATAGTGGTTACGGACACCGGCGGCGGCGGACAACTACGGCGCCAAAAACGGCCGCTGAAGTGATCTCATAACAGCTTTCGCTGTAAAATTTTCACGAGGCAGGATTCGAACCCGCCTACCTTCGATCCGACGGCGTTCGAGCGTCCTACCACTGGGCTATTCAGGCACGCTAGGAGAGCATAGCATAACCTTGTGCAGTATAGAGCGAGGCGGTTGGAATAGGAAGTGAGCATGTGGAGGAGATATGTGACGGTGAGGAGGAGGGAAAAGAGGAGGGGAGAGAGTAAAGCGTAGCACAGAAAGAAAGAGAAAGAGATAAATAGAGCGAAAGAACGGCAGAACGAAAAGAAGAGAGACAGAGAGAGCATCAACGAAAGAGAGAGAAAGAAAGAGAGAGAGTGAAAAGTTAGAAAGGTAGTGGAAGTAAGCATCGCGTCGTCTAGCTACTAGATACCGCCCCACTTGGCGAAGCCGCCCATGCGCGGTATCTAAGCCACGCCCACCGACGGAGACATCGCCTAATTGCGCCGATCGCACTCGGTTACCCTCAAGACAACATCTCGCTACAGCACATGTTTGACGTTAATGTAATCGTTTACTCAGTAATGAGCAGGTAAAATTATCAAAAAGCGTGCGCACAAACTTCGACGATGACGGCGTATGCTTCCTGGTTCACGTTGGCCTGTCGCACGCATCTCCCTTTCAGATTACTCTATCCGACCGTGCTCTCTTCCGTCACGTCGAAAACGTGCCTGCTGCGGCATAATTTGTGTCCCTTCTCTTCGTTGGAGGCTCTAAAAAAACCTGCGCTATTTACGCCCTTGAAGCCGGTGCGCTTTGTAACACCAGTCGCCGTCGCGCGCACGCACGTCCACAAAACGCGGGCGCAGCAGCAGGAGAGACGAGATTTCGTAGCACGACACTTGACAACTGAATGGCCACTCGCGGCGCTGACGGCGCGCTGGCGCACTAAAGTCACTAGAAAAATTTCAGAGTATCGCATCTGTTTTCCGCGCGCCGCCGCCGACGCGATTGGCTTACTCGCATCACGTGACCTCTCGCCGCCATATCCCTTCCAAGCAAGGGCGTCCACAGAACTTATTGCAGGGGGGTGCAAGGGGGGGAGGGAG
>NC_051186.1:80475512-80517078 GCF_013339695.2 Rhipicephalus sanguineus | reverse complement strand
GGCCTTCGATCGCTGGCCCTCATGACCAAATGTAATTCAAAAAACTGATACATCATTGGCCTTCCCGATTATCTTATTTCCTGGGTTTCCGCCTACTTAAACAACGCAAACAATATGTCGAAATAGATGGGAAGCATCAGGCACTCTTCCGGTATCTTCAGTGATGCCCAGGGCAGTGTCCTGGGGCCACTTTTGTTCCTCATTTACATAAATGATTTAGTTTTCAGTTATTAATGAACCAATAAAGATGGGCTTATTTGCAGATCATTGCGTACTATAATAACGATATTCATTCCTCTGACGATCAACTCGCAATTAACGTAGCCTTCAGTAATATCCTTACTTGGTGTGATAATGGGGCATGGAACTTAACTCTGATAAGACTGTACTTCTTCGCGTCACAAAAAGACTTCGCCCCCTTAAATTTTCTTATTCCATAGGTCTTAAGCCCTTAACTGAGGTTTGCGAATAAGTATCTCGGTTGTACTCTAGCAAATAACTTATGTTGGACACCCATATTGCTAACACATGTTCTGCCGCGCTTCGCAAACTTTGCTTCATACGACACAAGCTTCAAAATTCACCACCACATGTTAAGCGTCTGGCTTATGAGCACCTCATCCGTCCTAAGCTTGAATATGTTTCTATTATATGGGACCCGTACACCAACGTCAATATTAACGCGCTTGAAAAAATCCAGCGAAGGCTGTGCGATTCATTTTGCTTTATACGGCTACAGTCGTCCGTTACGTCATTTATGGAATCTAATCAGGTTTTTACTATGCAGTCCCGGCGCAAAGATCAGCGTTTAAAGTTTTTGTATTCGTTGCTTTATCGGAAGCTCGGGCTCGACCCAGCGCCGTACTTATCTCCACTTGCGTCGCGGTTCACTCGTCATACTCATCCGCTTTCTATAACTCCTTATTTTGCCAGAACAAATGTATTTAAATTCTCATTCTTTCCGCAAACAATTACAGAATGGAATAACCTGCCACCTGAACAACTATTGTCTTTAGCACAGTCAAATGCCTCCTCCTAGATTACTCTGTAAACAGTCTCTGTTAGGGGCGAATCTCCTAAATCCGTGGGTCTGTCCCTCCTAGCTCGTACGTGACCGCCTATGCCGCGCGTATGTGCCAGTGGTGATGGCAACGAAGCAGCGCGAGTGTTCTTGGCCCAGCGCAGGGACGAAGAAGACGTTGCAGTTCTTTCTCTGATCGATAAAGCGTGTTTGTTTGTCGTGCTCCGTGTCCTCGTCGATCCCACGTCGTTACACTGGTGGACGTGCGGGGTAAGCTTCATGCTTGGCACTCCATCGCGGAGCCGACAATCGAGCCCGGAATCGCCACCACGCGTCGAAACACCGGTCCACCGATTCAGTCGCCGTCTGCTAGACCGTGTACCTCGCACCCAACCTGTCTATCGGGGACGTCATGTCGTTTATAGACGCTGCGTTACGTGACTACGACAACAAGTACAAGAACCGTCCGTTTGTGCTGGTTGGGGACTTCAACGTGGACCTCATTGCCAATGACTGGATCGTGCAGCACATGCTTTCCAAATACGCACTCAGATGTATCCATATGCAACCTATCACGATCCGAGGGACGTGCATAGACTTAGTGTTTGCAAACTTCCCACTGCAGCCAGTACAAAAACCTCTCTCGCTTCATTTCACGGACCGTAAAGCCGTCATAATGAAGGGACCTCACAATCCAGCCGCCATGACAACGACGAAATGAAAAGAACAAACGAAGAAACGAAACAACAAACGAACAAGAATAAAATAAAAGTTGATTTTGTATAATATACGCACAGTCTTCCGTCTTTCTAATGGCGTAATGGGCTAACTTTCACGGGAGCGTTACGGTTTAGCGATGATCTCCCCCTCTCGAGCTTCGCCCACTTATCATCATTCATTCCGTGGATGTGGCTTGATTTTTTTCCAGTTTAATTGGAATGGGTTCTATTTCATTCTCTTGATGATTTGTTTCACTGTCACTGTATTCAGTCATTTATTTCTATTGCCTTTTCACTGCCTATATTACCCGCATTTCTTCTTTCAGATTCTGTTGGTTTTATGGCTTGTCATCCACCTTTGTTGTGCAACGTTTTCATGCTTTTGTATTCTCACTCCTGCTTGGGCCATGTGGCCTGCAGTGTTTATGCAAATAAAATAAAAATAAAATAAAATTATGCAAAGCAGTAAACGCGCAAAGAATTCCAAAAATGAAGACGTCCTCGCCGGGATAGAGTTCGTCTTCGTCCACGGACCTAACCGCAATATCACACTTTTCCATGGTGATCAGCCTGCCATAAAAGCTAATCCGTGCGGTAAGCGTCACATCAACTTGTAGCGCAGGCCAAGCACAAAGATGGAGTCTAGTTCTAAGCCCATGTCGTAGCACCTCTCCGCCATCTGGGCGATTACCTACTTCTTCAAATGGCCGCTGCACTGATTATATAGGAACGCGAAAATTCCCGGATCCTTCTATGGGTTGCAGTAATGACTCTGGTTGTTCTGCTGCGCAGAAGCCTGTAGCTGTTTGTTGAATTACGGCGTGTTTGATGCGACTCTCTTTGCACTTGTACAAATTGCACAGCGCCCTGCAACTTAGATGTCAAGAACAGGAAGAAAACTTTCAAGTGACGTTATCAGGAGGATATTGCCGTTCAGAAATCGTACAGTTATATGGTAGAAAATGAAACACTGTCACATACCTGCAGTGGACTGTCATAACGACAAATCCATGTTGTTGGAGTACCCCGAGACCTTCGGTGCTGCGAGTTAATAAAGAGTATTATATAGCGTGGTGTGCAAAACTATATTATCCAGTTATCACGAAGACAAGTTTTAGCAGTACAGCACAACGCATCCAGCAGCTTGTAGAGCTATCACCAAGATTCGTGTGATGTATACCTGTTACACACGTTAGCGCAAAGTATGGATTAGCATTTAAGCTCGAACTTCGAAGAAATGTATTAGGTCCTCTTCAGAAACACAAGATCGCGCCTTATTTTGCCACGTGCTGTTGCCATATGTTGTTTTGACATATTTTGCCATATGTTGTTTACATATGTGCCGAGAGGAAATTGCGTTCATTCTATGTACTTTTATTTATTATATTATAATACTGCTAGCCACCCATATTGCAGCCAAGGCAGTGGTTGGTCACAAGAATAATAACAAAATATTAGCTCAACCTAAAAAAAGGTAAAGCAACAGTGCACATGGGTATATGACCTTGTGGGCTTCCGCAAAACTATTTTTCTATAGTATGGATACGTTGCCTCTATTGCTCGTGTTCCGTTCATTACTATCATTATGTTCTTCATGTTCTCAACACGGCATTGAGGATACCATGCAGAAACCCCCGTATTCAAGCATTCCGGTAAGTACTGCCCATAGGTCGGCTAACTCACTCATGAGTCGACTCACTGAGACTCATGCACTCCGACTCAGATCGGGCCGTGAATCTGAGTCTGAGTGAGTCGGGGTGAGTAATATTTTGGTGAGTTTGAGTACGAGTGAGTCCGGCTGAGGAAAATTTTAGTGAGTCTGAGTCCGAGGGAGTCCGGTTGAGAAAAATATTGGTGAGTCTGAGTCTGAGTGAGCCCTAAGCGCAAAATATATTTCTTGAGTGAGCCTGAGTGAGGTCCACCTTCTATTGCCGACTTATGGTTCTATCTACTCATCCTTCATCATTACTATCAGTCTTATATCAGCTTACGTTTATACTCAAGTTTAGTCACACATATCGGAATGCACGAGCACTCACGCGCATAAATAAATAAATATTTATTTATCAGAAGCGTGAGCTGGGGCTGGGGGGGGGGGGGTGCTGCCATGACTACACCCCGCAAATTCTTTCAAGGAGAGTTCTTGATAAAAATACCTCGTGTGAGTCGTGCATTTCATAAAGATATCCTTACTGGATTGGAACCACTGATAACACGTACTTGAAGGTACGAGATCACAAGGCGTATTGTAGAGCACCGCTTATGTGAGATACTGGCGTTAAAAAGCAATAAAACCATGATTTAAAAGCTTATTTTACATTAACAGACTCATGAGTCGACTCACTCAGGCTCACTT
This sequence comes from Rhipicephalus sanguineus, assembly GCF_013339695.2. Taxonomy (NCBI): domain Eukaryota; kingdom Metazoa; phylum Arthropoda; class Arachnida; order Ixodida; family Ixodidae; genus Rhipicephalus; species Rhipicephalus sanguineus. Next base: position 80,512,982 of record NC_051186.1, on the reverse strand, counting down.
AGACTCAGGTCAAGCCGTGAGTCTGAGTCTGGATGAGTCCGGCTGAGTAATATGTTGGTGAGCTTGAGTCTGAGTGAGTGCGGTTGAGAAAAAGTTTAGCGAGTCTGAGTGCGAGTGAGTCGGGTTGAGTGAAATGTTGGTGAGTCTGAGTGAGCTCCAATTTTTTTTTTTTTTTTTTTTTGCCAACCTATGGTACTGCCTAACCATTTTTTTTCCTACTATAATATTTAGACCACACAACACTCGAAAAGTGCGTTCAAGGTATTTTGATGGCGTTTGTGGAGCACGTTACTTTTATTTCGTGCTTGACCGCTGCTTCAGTTAATCTCACCAGGGAATACATACCGTCTAGGCGAGAACTCCATTCCCAGTATGCGTGGCCGCTGGTGTTATGGCTGGCACCTGGCAGCACCTCGGCGCAGGTCGGCAGGTAGCATGGGGACGGAGCTGCGAAAAGCGCGCGTCGGGGCTGATGATAGTTCCTTAACGATTCATGCAAAACAACAAATTCATCGCGCAACATAGCCGAGTTAATGTTTTACGAATTCCACGTTGAAAGCCGCCAAAGCCAGGTCTAGCATCTGGTACGAAGACATCTAAGGGAAAATTCTTTTGGAAGTCGTTTGACACTAACAAATACCAACCAGTGCTGAGCAACGAAGGGATGTATTAGGAGGTTGTCAACTTGAGCTTGTTGGCATGGCTTCATCGTCGGAAACAGCGCGAGCACACGGGACTATGAAAGACAAGCGCAAACTCCGGCCTGTCTTTCTAGTCCCGCATGCTCGCGCTGTTTCCGACGATGAAGGGATATATCCCTACCAGCAAAATTTGCTTGGCCCAAGCATGATAAATCATCAGTGGCCAAGCTGTCCATGAATGGAAAGTTATTGGAGGCCAAGCAAAATACGAGCTTGGCAGTTGTAACAAGCCTACCATTGGCCAAGCAAAGGAAGGCCGTGCTTGGCAAATCATTGGAAACACCTCTTGCCATGGTTGGCACTGTAGTGGAACACCATGCAATAACCAAGCATGTTCTAGATATGGAGGCCAAGCATTTTGGCCAATGTAATTTCTGGCACATTTTTTGTAGTTTTTTGTCTTGAATAAAATTTGGTGCCCGGCTACATTTTTCTACATTTTTGTCTGGACCCCCACCCCCCAAACAAGTCACAAGGCAAATATTTCTGGTGCTTCAGGTTTATTTTACACTGAATATATACAAGGCAATACGCCATTTTTATATTCCTTCCTGAACTCTTGCGATTATAAAGTGTTGCTTGGGCTTCTGTTGGAGTCTTTCATCAAGGTGGCACGCCGTCTTTGCATAAGTGCACCTTCTTGATCCACAGCGAACATGAGCCACCTTTTTGTTATGTCCGAAACAGCTGCGTCGGTTGTGTTGAACAGGGTACGTCTGGCACCTGTGAAATACAAGGAGACAAAAAATCATGAGCTTCTCTTTAAAAAGTCATTTCTTAGGCTTTCAACAATTTTCAACACATAGCGGGAACATTTGTTGGAAGGCTAATCGGTTATGCATGATTATGAAGATCAGAACACATGCACGGACAGGAAGAGTTGATTGGACAGCATGATACATATTTTTTTTTCACTTTCAACTACAAGCTTATTAATGGAGTAGCTTGCGTAGTTTTGTGAGAACCCCATCAATATGAAACAAAAGATGAAGAAATACAACAAAAAATGTCCCACTTAATCTTCTATTCTGGCACCCTCTTCCAGAACAACATATATTCTTTCAAATTATAAAAGATCATACTTTTTTTGCTGATAGCACTATGGAAGGAGCATTGGCGCACGAGCACTCTATTATGTCCTTGTTTTCTTCCTGTACGTATGTCCTTTGAGATTTATGAACGTTGCTGGGATAGTCGATGTACCAAGATGTTGTAGTTGCCGGGGAGCTTCTGTTGAGTCCAGCTGCTTAGCAGTGCTGCTGACTGTGAAAACAAAGAAATTGGTTATGTGCTCTGGTTCTCGGCTCCTAAAAATAGGAACTCCAACAAAACAGAAAATAACATGATCGAACACTGCACTGGAGAAGCATCTTGGTAGTAGTGAAACTGTTTGTTTCAATGCTGATTCTTGCTCCTGATGGCACAAGTTGGCAGTATTCATGAAGGCAGCATATATAAACTCTGAAAAATTTGTATCAGTTGGACAAGTTTCCAAACAAACATCAGTAATGCAGTATGTGCAAATATGCTGGTCGTGGTGAAGCATCTTCTAAACAACTACGACCGAAATATCACAACATGGAGAAGTCTACATAATACTGAACCTCATAATGAGGATGTTGCCCTGCAGAGCAGGAGAGAAAACTAGAATTTGTTTTTTATTGACACTTACCAAGGAGAAACAGCAGCACATTTGCCAGGCTTTTAATGCTAATTTGCTCTCAGAAACCCAGCTGTACTTCTGTACGACCATTTTAGATACAATGTGCTGGAGCTCTCTGTGCATGGCATCTTTAGCACTGCTGCCATCTTCTAGGGAGAAATAGCTGATCTGTAATAAAAAAAGCAATAAATAAATTATTAAGTTTATCAAAGAAATGTTACACATGTTTAAAAGCTTGGAAAGAAGTCTTATTATATTCAGAGGTTGTGGTGCCAACAGAAAGATAACCTTGCAGTGATAAAACAGCATTATTTCATCACTTGAAATATTCATACATTCTACGCAGTACTTGTGCGGACTGACAAAATCTATGCCTTCATGGTGGAAAATTGTGATTAAAAGTAATAAAACCCAGTAAGAATTCAGCATGGCAATGTGGCAACGCGAGGCGCTCCTCCAGAAGCGAACGAGAAATAGCCGCGCACGCCGACCACACGCCACTCGCTGCTACGTGTTAAAGGGCATAGTATACGAAGCTCGACGCTGCTTGATACAAAGTCATACTGCACACTAAGTGGAACCTTGCATTTACCGAGATGTAGCAGCTACAGACTGCGTCAGCGGCTCGGCAACTGTCTTTCGGACCATGCAGGGGGCAACACCTCAGGTGGCAGTCCGTTCAGTTTGTCATATCGCGAATAGTTTTCACAGAAAACCGTGGATCGCTCATGAAAAATTAAGGCGAATTGAAGCGATGCTCGAACACCGTACAGAAGAACGTTTGACATATGCCCGGTTTTCGCTGGTAACATGGGAAAACTACGGCATGTGCAATCACACACAATGAAAAGAGTTAGGACTACACATGCACTACGTACGCAGCATCCGCGATTTTCGCCTCAGTGAACCTCGTCATCGAATCCCATAATGCATAGAGGGAACAGGGGCAAATAGAGAGACTGCTGAAATTTACTCACCTTCTATTTCAACTTGAATTAGAAGCTCGTCGCCCCCCTGCACAGCACACCTCCACCTTCAACCAACGCCATGCGAACAAGGAACAAGGCGCCGCCGCCGGCCGCGCCGCGCAGTCATACACGCGTGGTTGGAGAGTGTATTCGGTACATGCGAATACACGCTTAAAGCCACATTAACTGCAATATTTTTGATGACTTGTGCACTATTACACAAGCGCATAACGGCCGCTGCAGTTTGTAAATTCGTGAAAATTGCCTGTTTGGATGCATTGGTGAACTATTTTTTTTAGCGCACTAAGGTTGTGCACAGGCCGAACCGTGCCGCGCGCGGGAAAAGGATGCGAAATTCAAACGTCGCACTGCGCGCGAGTGCATGTACAGGTCTGGTCCTCTGGATAAAAAGAAATGAAAAATGAAGTATTCCGTAGAGCAATCAGAGCGAACTGAATTAATGACCGGAAAAAATATTAGCACGTGGCTATTCGGTAGCTGTTTGTAAGACTTCACGACAAACTGTGGACACAACCGCTCTTCCGTCTCATTTTTTTAACCGCTTGTACGTCTTCGTGCGTCATGAATTTCCATGGAGAAGAATAATACAAAGAAGTGAGTATGCTTCATGGCCAAACACATTCCGAGAACATTGGCCAGCAACCATGGCACATTACAGAAAAGCCCTTGGCCTCCATCTTAAATGTGGCAGATATCTTTCAAACCTTTTTGTTTCATTCTAATAAGTGGTAAGAGCCAACAACTACGGGAAACACGCACTTAAAAAATAAATTGGCCACTTTCGCTGCCATCTTATCCATATTTTGCATGTAGGCCATGCCCTTTTCTATCACGCTGTCAGGGCATTGGCCAATGAAAACGGAAGCCGATGGGAATCCAAGATGTGTCCAATGATCGGCCATCGGCCACTGCTGGTAGGGATGTTATGTACAGATTGTCCACCACATAATAGAAGAGCGTTATATATACGAAAATCAAGCGAATTTAATGCACCAAAGATGTGAGCGAAGCTTTGGCGAGTTGGTAAAATAAAACAGCCGATCAGGACAACAAATGTGAATTGGGGGTTTATGCGCCCAATGCGTCCCACAACGGCCGTTCGCTACGGTGGCCTATCTTGCAGATGCATGGCGGGATTATACCTGTGGACAACTTTTCTCGGCTACGAAGTGGAAACAACCTAGGCCTGCACGTGTGTGTCTGTGCGTAGTATAGACCGGTTGGGTTTAACTCGAGTTTCGGTTTCACTGTCTCAGCGTTGCATATATCTCATCCGCAGACAAAGTTGATCCAGTGTAAATTTCAAAAAGAAATCGACGATAACAGCCGTTCACTTTGTTGCGAGAGAACAGTCACGCACATTTACGTGCTGAAACGTGCATGTTATCGTCCTGTCCCAAGATCGAAATCTCCTTGATCCAGCCAAACTTCAGGACGTCGACGGACTCTCTTATGCAAAGTCTATCGAAGAATACGGGGCAGTTTAAGAGTCTGCGTTCGTATACTCCTGGCGCTTAATGCGATATTTCGCTGCCATCATGTCGCTCTTGACGAATATGCTTGGTAGTAGCAAGCCTCTCACTTCGTGGTCGCAAGAGCCTTACCAGGGGATCTAGAATTTGAATCGTTTGCTGACGTCTCTCCCAATACTGCTCCATCATGATGCGTCGTCCTTTCGAGGTGTGCAGAGGGATGCCGGCGGAGCCGGCCTCGACACTGTGCCGCATCGCAAACATGAGTTTTCTACATTTCCGGCGCTTATACAAGTCCGATGCTTATGAATTTCGAAGCAAACTACACTGCCACAGAAAAATAATGTTTTGCGGCAGTCTGGGTCCTAAGCTGCGGCATCATTTGTATGACCGGCCGTTTCGTCTCGTCACGGATCACCACGCAGTACGTTGAACGAAAAGATCACCCAAGCCATTTTGCCCTTTGGACACTTCGCGCACAGGACTACAAATTCACGTTATCTAACACAGTGGGCATCAGCATTCTCGCGCCGGCGCCCTCTCACGCTCTGCCTGGCATGAAGTCCGCTGCCAAGTGCCCCAGCTTGCAATCGATTGCTTCCGAGCAGCGCGAGAACTACTAGATTGTCTTAATCATAGACTTACTTTCTAATCTATAAATACAATACACCTCTTGCACGTTGCACTATCAAACGCACCATTTCGCCGTTCGCAAGGACCTCATTCCCCGGCGCAATTACACCTCCGATGACAGCCATCTGTTAGTCTAAGTTCTGAAATATGCGCATCCTTCCACTCTCTCCCACAATGTGCGCATATTCGTGAGTTTGCGAGACCTATCGGCGCTTTCGAGAATGGTACCATGCACCAGCGAAGGATATAGAGCTGCGTGCGGAAGTTAGTCCGCCCTTGCACTAGTGATGCAGAACTATCGATAGTACTATCGATACTATCGATAGCGGAGTCACTATCGAACTATCGATGGTAAAAGATACTATCGATAGCGCTATCGATAGTAGGTACTATCGATAGTTTAAAATTAACAGCGCGAACTCATTGGAGAATAAACTTGGTTCGCCGCGCGCGTGGTACATAGTGGAGCCGGAGGAGCAGGATGAAGGGCAAGAAAGTTGACATACTAGTGTTCTTCACCAGAGTGATTCGCTTACACATGATCATAAAGTCAAACTATGCAGCTTTAGCGGAAAGGAAGCCGTTACATGGGGTGGAACTGCGCGGCTTCAGATTTTTATTGCATTTTATGATTTCAAAAAAATTATAAAGAACTAAGTTTGTTAATTGTAAGATGTAACTGGTTGCCTTTAAATATGAATGTATTGATGGACATATGCCGCCATTTTCACTGCGCAAATAATTTCTCTCGCCAAAATTTTGCTCATAAATTAAGCGAAGCTGATAGTAGGCTGTCGCTAATATTTTGGCAATTTGGCCAGCCAGCAACAGCATCGTTATTCGCACCACTATGGATAGTTTGTCAGGTAGTTGTGACGGTGAAGAATGCTGCAGCAAGGCTGGGAAATTCGAAGTTCGTTATTTGGTCGAACTTGTGCCCAGAAAATCAAAACTCAGAATACAAGCAATACACGCTGCGCACTGACAGCGGCGAGAACAGTCGCCAGCCGTCGAGTAATCTGATAATCGGTGGAACGCTTCGTCTTTTATACATCAGTCATCAAACCTTCGAACGTTATCGCTGGTGCTCGCGTAAGCTCTCGAATAAACTTGAATATTCGCCTTCGGCGCGTAATCTTAAAATGTCAAACAATCGCGAAGCTTCTCAAACATTGCGGCACGGTATGCGTCAAGCGCTGCTTAGGGCCCGCTCACGCTGGCGGCACGGCAGCTCGCCGTTTGCCGTTTGACGTTCTCAGGCTGCCGTGCGCAAGCGATTTCGTTCGCGCACGTCAGCCGTTCTTTGCCGTTCGAAGAATAGGTCCGAGACCCATTTTCTCGCCGTCCTCCGTCTGCCGCAGAGCGACATGGCCAATCAGCGACGGAGGAGCGGTTGCCATGACTACGGCGCGCCGCGTCGTCTGCTTTCGGCTTTCCGCGTCATGTGCGTCTGCCGCGGGACGCTTCGAGCTGCTTGCTTTCTGCTCCGCGTTTTTCACGCTAGAAGTGCGTATGTCGTACGTGTCGTTGCCAGGCATGGTTTCAGCAGTCAATAAAGCGGTTTAGTCTGTCCGGCATTAAAGACAGCGACGCGTAAAACCTTATAAAGTGTCCTCAAGCTGGCGCCAGGTCAAGTGGCGCCAGCTATGGACGACTAGAAACAACTAACCAACGCCTAATCCATGTCCTCCGAGCATTCGGAAGCGCCCATCTTGACTCGCTAAGCCTACAGCATCGATTATTTGAGTACGGCTCTCAAAAACGAGGCCGAATAGGCATGAATACTTCGCTGTCGAAGCTTAAGGACACGAATCAAGCAAGTGGAAGCATCAGTTCGGAGCTTACACGCTACAGAGCGCACGGCGGCCACTGGATAGATCCGAGGTGGACGACAACCGTTTTTGGCAGTGCGGCCATGTTTTTCGGAGGCTCGCCGGCGAAGCTTGCCGTGCAAGTAGGACAGCTCTCGCGTGTGCGGCGACGGACGACGTTGTGCGGCGCCGCGCCGTTGCGGCAGGCTTGCCGCTAGCGTGAGCGGGCCCTTACAGTTTGTGGGCGAAACCCGAATACATGAAAACGAAGCAATAAACACGCGTGGCAATATCGCTAGCAATATATTGATGCCGATTCGACTATTGATAGTTTATCGATAGTAGTAGTATCGATAGTTTGTTTACACTATCGATAGTTTCTTGGAAACTATCGATGCTATCGATAGTCAATTTACCGATAGTTCTGCATCACTACCTTGCACCTATTTCCAGCGCCACCAATCAGCCCTCCGCATCTTTCCAGGTAGTTTGCAACAATTACACTGCCTTACACTTTGGTTAATTGGCATCTAGTTAAATGGGCGGCTCCCCCGACAGTTGGCTGTAACCGCAGGGCTACCGTGGCAGTATACATAACCTCACGCGTCGCGTCGAAAGTGCCGCCGTCCCGGCAGCCAGAGCTCGCGATGTTGCCTCATTCCTGCTCTGCCGATTCCTTCTGTATACGGTACAGTGCACACCATGGGGCTGCACAGCGATTGCGGACGTGTCCAAAGTCGGCGGAGCAATTCTCAAAAAGTGCCGTGTTGTTCACCGCACAACTATTGCGTATCACCCATCAAATCTTACTCAACATTTTAATCCGCCGGATTTTCCTTATTTTACGGTCGTCACACATCGCACAAGATCGACACAGTATACTTGAGTGCCTTCCGGATCCTTCTGAGTATGTGCTTATTTCTGAGTATGGTGAGATATGCTGACGAGTGCCGCGATCTCCCACAGGCCTTGTCTTCAACTGATCACGAGCGCCAGAACACTCATAGAGACACCGCTAGGCAGCTCTGATTTCCTGTCCTGGTTCGCTTGAGTGGCTGTCAATTCCTTCCAGTGCCGCTGGTCTCTCTTCGACATTGCTGGCTAAATAAGGCCAGCTATGCATCGTCAAACGCGTGTCTTGTGCGCACTACGTCATTAACCTATCGCATCTTTGGACCTTCGCAGTCGTGGACGAGACATTGTACTATCGTGCCAATGAAATTTTATTTATTTTATTTATCTATTTTATTTATTTATTTAAATTTTACTTAAATTTTATCTGTCTATCTATCTATCTATCTATCTATCTATCTATCTATCTATCTATCTATCTATCTATCTATCTATCTGTCTGTCTGTCTGTCTGTCTGTCTGTCTGTCTGTCTGTCTGTCTGTGTCTGTCTGTCTGTCTATCTATCTATCTATCTATCTATCTATCTATCTATCTATCTATCTATCTATCTATCTATCTATCTATCTATCTATCTGTCTGTCTGTCTGTCTGTCTGTCTGTCTGTCTGTCTGTCTGTCTGTCTATCTATCTATCTATCTATCTATCTATCTATCTATCTATCTATCTATCTATCTATCTATCTATCTGTCTGTGTCTGTCTGTCTATCTATCTATCTATCTATCTATCTATCTATCTATCTATCTATCTATCTATCTATCTATTCTATCTGTCTGTCTGTCTGTCTGTCTGTCTGTCTGTCTGTCTGTCTGTCTATCTATCTATCTATCTATCTATCTATCTATCTATCTATCTGTCTGTCTGTCTGTCTGTCTGTCTGTCTGTCTGTCTGTCTGTCTGTCTGTCTGTCTGTCTATCTATCTATCTATCTATCTATCTATCTATCTATCTATCTATCTATCTATCTATCTGTCTGTCTGTCTGTCTGTCTATCTATCTATCTATCTATCTATCTATCTATCTATCTATCTATCTATCTATCTATCTATCTGTCTGTCTGTCTGTGTCTGTCTGTCTGTCTGTCTATCTATCTATCTATCTATCTATCTATCTATCTATCTATCTATCTATCTATCTATCTATCTATCTATCTATCTATCTATCTATCTATCTACATGGTTTCTGCTGGCTTCGAAATGAAGCCATAAGCAGGAGTGGTAACATATAAATAAATGGGAAAAGTGCGGCGCCTACGCGCTCTGATGTTCGCGTTTCCTTCCAAGCGCTAGCGACCTTACTGGTGATAAAAGAATACTACAGCAACCCATGATACGATCAATGACGAGTCTAGGACCTTTTCATCATGACCAAGATGAGAGTGCGGTGAAACCAAATGCGAACAGCGGAGCACCGACGCGCCGTGCTCTTCGCACTTCCTTTTGTCGCCCTTGTACCACGTACAACGCCTCCAGCCCTATGCGATCCAATTACAGTGACGAGCTCTTAGTTCACCGCAAGGCTTCTTTTCTTGTACCCGGAGGTAATTGTAGCGAGAATGATGAACGCTAGGGGGCCATCATCGTCAGCACTTGTCTCGTGTATGTGCGTGCGTGCGTGCGTGCGTGCGTGCGCGTGTGTGTGTGTGTGTGTGTGTGTGTGTGTGTGTGTGTGTGTGTGTGTGTGTGTGTGTGTGTGTGTGTGTGTGTGTGTGTGTGTGTGTGTGTGTGCGCGCGCGCTCGTGCTCGAAATTGTCTATTGCGTGGAACTTTCGAGCGCCAGCTCGAGAACTTCGCACAAATCACTTGCGCGGTCGAATATCGCGCTGGCATTCATTTGTTTACGGCTGCGAAGTTTTCGGGGGAAGTGAGGGTACGCAGTTCAGATGTGGTTGACCTAACTGACCTAACTGCAGAGACACTACTCACCCCAGCAGACGGTTTTGCGGCTGATCGCTGCCAGGGCAATGACGACATACCAGAAGAACACGTAGGCCAGGACGTGTTTCCAGTACTCGCGCAGGATCGGCTCCGGGTTTTCGCCACGGCTGCGAGCGAGCGAAACGGCAGCAGTTGTACGGTATCTGCTAAGGAGAAAGCTTTAAATGCGAGTTACAAGCCTCACGACATGTAACTCGCTTAAGGACCTTTAAATCTATGACCTCTTTTTTTTTCTTAAACTGCCATAACACTACCTCCGTTGCGCTGAGTAAGCGTGAGCCAAGAAAACTGTGCAGTCAGCTGAAACTAAACCAGCCAGCTGAGGCGATCGACTCCGAGAAAGTGCCTTAAGCGTCTGCTTCAATACCAAGACACAAATGCCATAAGTAAAGTTTTTATGTATAAAAAGCACAATGATTCTGAAGTTACATTTGTTTTCTTGTATTTGCTTGCGTAATACTTAATTACCACTTACCCCGCTACAGACTGGTGCCAAATATAACAAAAAAAAAAACAGTACAGTGGCGATAGGCCCGAAAATAAAGCGAATGACGGAGAACATGGCGACAGAAGCAGGACTTCAGTCATGCTTCGATCATCACGTACAATCATGCTTGTATGCCAGAAGGCAAGATGGAGTTAAATACGTACAAAGGTTAACTATCTAAACGTGGTCACACAGCGTAACAATATATTTCACGAGGCTAGTTGAGTGCATTAACCAATATACTCAGTGGTTTTAGTTCTCCTGCTTAGTTATTGCCAACTCCAAGAAGAAAACATGCATCAATATTTTCACGTGCACGAGGAACACGTAGTAAAATGCATTCGCCATAGCTTAGAATCGGACACACGGCATTTTGCTCAACAATACTACGTCATAACCACTGTGTGACAGCCAGGGGTGAAGCTAACGTGCGAGGGCGCTCAGTCTACAGGTGGCATGATTTACTTACACGGTGCAAATGCGTCGTGGCCATGGGTCTACAACTGTGGTGGACGAAGAAGATACAGCTGTTGAGACGTGGCATCCCGTTTGATATAACAGGGCGCATAGTTTTAATTTTAATTCAATTGCCCGCGTTAAGCTTCTGAGAATGTCACATGTTTGTAGCATTTGCATGATTCCTTTTTCATGCAGCCGCTCAGAAAGTCTCCCACGTTGCAAAACGTTTTAATGGCAATGACGCCACCTAAGAAAGACGCCGCGTTAACGTAAGTGCTGCGAAAATGAAGCAATGTAGACGGACGAATGTCCCGCAGCTGACCACGGTCGACCAACGAGAGACATGCGTCAGCGGTAAGTGTAACGCTTTCGCACGCACCAGTCGCGCGCACCAACTGTGCCTCTTGATAACATAGACCTTAACAAAGCTGATGCATTGCAAACAGACATCTGCAAAAAATACTCCAAGCATTATCCTTGAACCGTAAGTCATGTGTCATATCTGGCAGCAGTGCGCGAGTTCGCGAATGGACTAACGGGAAAGCCTTTCAGTTCGGACAACAGATAATTTCACGAGATATTGGCTTCGCTTGCACGCTATGAAGTGATGGCGTTCCTCTCACAATGGCCTGCCTTTGGCCCCTGGCTTTCCGCGAGTAAAGATGGGAGGTAAACAGTTCTTGGAGCGCAACATCAGCGGCCTGCGGCCGCCATTATCGCAAAAAATCTTCGTGGCCATAAACCTGCTCTTTAAACAATGACGGAATAGGTCCGGCTATGTAAAAGTATGGGGCCGACCCTGCGTTGCCATCCTCCCCCACCCCTTCGTTGTTTAGGGGAGGGGGGAGGGGGCTGCTTCCCCCACCCCGTGCGCATGCCTATGACACTGTACGCGAAGTGTCTCTTGGAGACGAGTGTACCAGAATCTTGGAGGGATGCTAACATCATCCTAATCCATTAGAAAGGGGGCGTCGAGGACTTGAAAAATTACAGGCCAGTGAGCTTACTGTCCGTTATCTACAAGCTATTTCCAAAGGTGACAGCTAATAAAATTAGGGCCACCTTAGAATTCAATCAACCAAAGGACCAAGCAGGATTTCGTACAGGCTACTCGACCGTTGACCATATTCACACTATCCATCAGGTCATAGAGAAATGTGGGTAATATGAGCAACCCTTATATATAGCCTTCATAGATTACGAGAAAGGGTTTGATGCGGTCGAAAGCTCAGCAGTCGTCCAAGCACTGCGAAATCAGGCCGTCGACGAACCGTATATCAAAATACTGGAAGAAATCGACAGCGGCTGCACAGCCACCACAGTCCTCCATAAAGAAAGTGACGAAACTCCTATAAAGAAGGTTGTAAGGCAGGGGGACACGATCTCCCCAACGCTATTCACCTCGTAGTTACACCGGCATAAAACACTTTCCTGTTAAAATACGCAGAAGAAATGTACGTCAAGCTAGGCTTTCATTCGTGAAGTATAGTTCTCGTACGTGCACGTGCTACGCGACGTTTTGTATGCGCCAGTCGTCTCATAGAGCTTCTTGGCACGTGTAATATACACGTGGGACAATGACCTGTATAATGTTTAGAGCATCGTACTTTAATACTAGAAGACGAAGGCTACCTGATATTTTTTAAGGCGAAAACCGCACATGCCTCACTAAACACGAAACTTGACCGTCGGCGTCTCGCGCCCTGCGGCGTCGGGAACGAGTGGTGCAAAAAATCATCATCACCTGATGACGTCACCGTATGACGTCATGACATCACAGATCGCAAAACATTGTGACGTCATCATGACATCAAACCTGGCGTGACGTCATGTGACGTAACGCCGCATAATGCCGTTGTAGCGCGCTGCTTTGGGCGGCGAACAAAACCGGAGAGCGCGCGACCTCAAAGAAGATAAAGGCGGCGCTTCGCAGTGGCACGTAAAACCACGGCTCGTGTTCCCTGCTGGCGTCGATTCTGGTTCAGCCATCTTGTTCGTTCGCTCCTGTGGCATAAGCCTACACCGTCATCACATATGACATCGTAGCTTTGACAAAGGTGGGCTGATCACGGAGGCATTGCACAACCAGGTGAGGTGCCTCGGATCCTGGAGGCAGTGGAAACCACGTTAGGTGCACAAAGCTTTCGGAGGGTGGCGGGGCAGGATAAATACATCTAGGGAGCCTACATGACCGGCCGTTCCTGTAGGTTACCTAATACATCGAATGAGAAGAAAAAGAAGATGGCTTTCACCTTCGAGTCGTCTTAGGTGAATGCAGAAGGGACCCTGTGATTTTTATATTAGGGTGTATGTAATCTACTGGGGCAAACTAGCAACACCAGCCGCAGTCAGCAATGTCCGCTAGAAAAGCTTTCGTTAAGAAGTACACGCAACTTACTCGTGACTTTTAGCCCTTTCTGGTCGTGCAGAAGACCGCTGTGTCGACTTTTGTTTTTCTCGGCGATGGAAGATTTTGGCGTCGCAGGTGTGCGGGGTGGAATAATCTTGTTGGCATGGCGGGTTCCTGTGAAAAAAAAAAAAAGAAACAAGTTTTGGTATGCTTTTATGTAGCTACCAGTACAAAACACGCACGCCGATCGCAAAACCAACGTGCAACCGTAAGTTAAGCGTATACACTCGACCTTTTACATGGCATTGTTCCAAATTTGAAACACGTGAAATCCGCTTTCTTTCCGAAGACTCCGGGACTTTAAATTTTCGTTTTCGCATGCTCACTTGTGTATGCAAAAATAGCGCAATTGTAATTTTTTTTATTAGTATCAGCTCATTCAGAAGCATTGCATAGATGTTCGTGTTCTGCCACAAGTAATCGTTTGTTCCGTTATTTCAAAGGAAAAATAATGTTGCAATAAACAACGGTGAACTGGCTGTAGTCAGAGGCGCCCTACTTCACTCATTCTCGGCGCGTTTACAGCAAGCACCACCACACACAAAGTTACTGGCGTATAATACACTTATTCGACCCATCCTGGAGTACGCAAACGCTTCCTGGTTCCCGTACACAAAAAAACTAACCAGCAAGCTCGAAGGTGTCCAACGAAAAGCGCTTAGGGTTATTTTTAACAAATTTAATCGAACAGATTCGCCTACAGAATTGCTTAAGAAGGCTGGACTACTAACCATAAAAAACCGGGCGACATTGGCACGCTTAAAGCTAATGTACCAACTGTTACACAGTCAGCTAAACATAGACAAGTCCCGCTACATCAAGCTATCCGCAGCTAGAACTACCCGCCACAAATACTCTCATACCCTTGCCCCTTACACATATCACACAGATGCTTTCAAATTCTCGTTCTTCCCGCTTGCGATCAGAGAATGGAATAGCCTGTCCCCCTCCATTACCAGTAGCACATCCCTAGCCACTTTCTCAAAACTAGTAGAAGGCGACTTGATAGCCTCGCAAACCTAATATGGTGTTACGTGAACTTTTTTGTTCTTGTTTAAGTAAAGTGCCAATGTGTTTGTACTTTGAAAAAAAAGTTCTTGTATGTTTTTTTAATTTCTTATTATTATTTTTATTTTTATTTTTTTATTTTTTTTTATTTACTGTACTAAATCACTGTCTTTGATTGTTCACCTGTTATAATCCCTCTGGGATTGACAGTATGTATAAATAAGTAAATAAATAGTCCTCGAATTCCCTGAGAACTCGTGGTATTGACATATACCACGTATAGCCTAGGGCCAGTAGTCAAGAAAGAGAAAGTAGTTATATTTCTCTACTGCTGCGCTGTCGGAATTGAACCTCGAGCTTTAAACACGATAGCGTTCAAGACCTCGTTTAGCAAAAATTCCGGCGAAGGCGTCGGCGTCCTTGGTTGTGAAAGAAACACCGGCGCTGTCCGTGAACGAAAAATCGCGATGGATACAAATAATAAAAATTAAGTGTCCCAGCCGGAATCGAATCCAGGCATTCTAGGTGGCAAGCAGGTGTTCTACCACAGAGCCGCGCCAGTGCTTGAAACAGATTCAGAAAAAAACACTATTTATTTATTTATTTATTTATTTATTTATTTATTTATTTATTTATTTATTTATTTATTTATTTATTTATTGAAACCCTCAGGGCCAAAGGCATTAAATAGGGGAGTGGTTACAAAGAAGAGGGGAAAAAAAAACGACAGAAGAACAAAAAGCAGATAGAACATTTCAGTAAAAAGGCGTGTAGTTATACAGTTTTAGCTAGATTAACAAAGACAGATAACGTGTTCACAGACAAGTGATAATTAATTATAAAAAGTGCACTAAGGTTACAAAATATGTACGTAGGGAAAAGAAATCAAGTCCTGGGTGTCTACAAACACTCATGTTGCAAAAGCAAACAAGAAAAAAAAATGAGAATCCATTTATACAATATTAGTTAAAGGGACACAAAAGGCAAATATTAAGTCGACGTTGATTGTTGAAATAGCGGTCCAGAAACCTCGTAGTGCTACTTTTATGCAAAGGAAGTGCTTATTTTGAAATAAAATCACGTTTTAGTGGTCCGCATCGCGTTAGCGCACTTCAAATCACCCGCCTGAAAGCGGTATTTCGCACGTCACTGTTGCCGTGCCCAACGTTGCCCGCCTTTATTGCGCGGCGGCATGCACTGGCGGCGTGCACCATTCGGGCGTCCGGCAGCGTAACATGCATGCGGTATTTTGTCAAACTTTCTGTCAGAGCGACTTTCACGAGCGTGCAAAACACACGCGGCAGTACACGACACGGAAACTACCACTGAGACGCGACCGCGTGAGCGAAGCAGGGCGCCGGGCGAAGCGCAGTTCGGCGAAAACGGAACTTTTGAACCACGCGCACCGTTCTCCATGGCAACGCCAAAGAGGTTCTTTTTTCCATGAATCAAACAGAAACGAAAAAGCAGCATTCTATCTCTTGATGCATGGAAGGTTCTTTTTTTTATTGCAGCTAGTTTGATTACTAGTGATTAATTGTATTCAGACTCTCCCACGTCATCGGGATCACTTCCAAAATGCCCCACTCGTGGCACTCATCGTGCGATACATTTAGCTTATTTCTCGGTAAGTAGGGCACTGCTGTTGATAATACTGCCGTTTTAGACGTTGTCATACATTGAGCTTTCACTCTGTCATAAATTGTTATTTGCCTTTAGTGTCCCTTTAAAGCTGCTGTAAACAAGTGGTTATCATGAATTGATATGATGGCATCGGGAAGGTGGTTCCATTCAGTGGATGATCGGATAATAAATGACTGAAAGAAGCCTTTTGTGTGACACGTTTCAAGGCCAACCTTGTGACGATGGTCGATTCGAGGCGATATGTATTGCGGCTGTGAAATGAGTTCGTTACGGAGAGTTGGATGGTGGAATATTTTGTGAAAAAAGACCAGACGCGCGACTTTACGACGAGAAGATAGTGATGTGAGTGAAAGATTGATTTTCATAGCAGATACACTTGCAGTTCGACTGTAGTTACATAAGATGAAGCGAGCTGAATTACTTTGCCTGAGTTCTAATGATGTCAGTTTGTCAGTTGTAGTATCCCAAATAGCGCATGCATATTCTAATTTAGGCCGTACAAGGGTAGTATAAAGAAGCTTTTTTAGAGATTAAGGTGCAGTTGAAAAGTTACGGCGTAAATAACCTAGGGTTCGGTTAGCATTCCTAATTACGTAGTCGATATGGGTGTTCCAAGATAAGTTAGTAGTTATATATATGTACACCTAGATATTGATAAGAGTCAACAAATTCAAGGGGAACATTATTAAGGTAATAAGTGTGCATGGTGTTAGTCGAACGCGACACCCGCATGACTTTACATTTAGTGACGTTTAGTTCCATTAACCAATGTTCACTCTAGTTAGTTACGGCAGTCAAATCAGACTGAAGATGGTTATGATCGTCGATACTGGTTACTTCACGAAATATAACACAGTCGTCAGCAAATAAATGAATGTTAGATGATAGCGAGGCAGGGAGGTTGTTAATATAAATAGGGAACAAAAGAGGTCCGAGCACTGAACCTCTTGTTGCGCGAGGAATCGCGTTAACACATACAATATTGTGTGGAAGAAGCGTAGGGGTCATACCATGCGAATTGGGCAAAGAGTGGGTTGTAAAGCCCACCCATTTATAAACATGAACAAAGCGTACAGCTGCGCAGGTGCGCCTATGGATGCGTAGAGGGTAGATCGCTAAATCAGACAATGATGAATTATCGCGTAATGGACGTTTGGAAACTTCATTTGCGGTAGGCATTCCGGGATAGTTTAAGAGGGACAATATTACGCGTAGAGACGTTCCTTTCCTCGCTGTTGAGGTGCCCACCGCGAAGCGAAGCCTAGCGAATGAGACGGCGATGCGAACGGGACCCAAGTACGCTATCGCGTTCTACTTTTGAAGTCGAAGCCCAAGTGTCCTCCAAGTTTTGAAGCCTCACGAGGCCTCGGAGTTTCACATTTCGGAAAACGGAAGGGCTCCATATTGCTGACTGCCGTAAAATCCCGAGCAAGCGCCCCTACCCGAGTAAGCGCCCCCTCCCCCCCCCCCCCTCCATTTTTCGGGAGATTTGAAATATGCGCCAATGACCGAGCAAGCACCCCCCCCTCCTCCCGCCATTTGCAGTTTCATAGTTTCATTCATTGTTTTTATTCGCCCGATGAGGGCGAATAACGACAGTGACTGCATGTGTATTCAATAAAGCCTTTCACTGAAAGCACGTGCGGCTTCTCCGCCGCCATCTTGAATTTTAATCCGTGACCCGAGCAAGCGCCCCCCCCCCCATTTTGTCGGTTAATCTTTCACCAATAGGGGGGGGGGGGAGCGCTTGCTCTGGATTTTGCGGTAGCCCTATTAAATAACTACAGTTACACAGGCTTTGAGTTCATTTATATGTGCTGCAATGCCCAACAACGAGACGCCTTTGTCACTCACCCAGTGGAGACTTCTTGGCATGCACGCCGCGGCTTTCCCGGTCACCCGTCCGCAAGTGGGTATCCGGTCGCTTGTCTTCGTTGGTCTTCTTTCTCTCGCCTAAACAAAGTAAATAAAACAGCTATCATCGACTCTGACAAACACATAATACCCGTAGTTCAGCACTTTCTACGCAGTCTGCATTAAATACTTTTCCCACAGGCTCGTCTAGCTGCGCTGGAAGAGATAAACACGAGTGATGATGACAGGGCTAGGAAATGAGGACTAGCATTCAAGCTGCAGGTTTTAGTAATGACTGCGTTCTGGCGGCAATCCACGATTTAGAACATAGATCGTACCTGCGACTACCGTTCTTAGTACAGCGGGGAGCAAGAATACCGCACGTGGGGATTTCGCAGTTCCGCTAATCAGTCCCTTACGCTCAACACTTCTGTTGAAGGCCCCGGAACCAATGTTGTTGACTGCTGGCTTGGGAAACACATAGCATCATCACTATTAGTGCAAAATAATAATTAACAACCAACACTTAATAAACATGCAAAGTTGTACTATGAATACAACATCTAAAACATCGAAGTTTCGGCGTATACACTTAAAAAACACCCAAATACATTTTAAGTCATGCATCCTTCATACGCACGTATCCAATTAACACGTATCCAACAGCGTTACAATATTTCTCATAACACAAATATAGTTCGTGAATTTCTTAGCCTTCTTCATATTGCCTTCCAGGCTCAAGAAGACGGGACTGTTCAATCCCTCATTCTAAAATCTGTGTTTCATGACAATGAAGTGTGGTGGTATCACCATCATCGAGCCAATGAGCTACATTTGTTGTGCCATTATGCTCGTTCTGCTCGAGCTTGTTAAAGGGGAGTAGCAAAAATGTGTTTGTGCAATGCACTAAAAAGGTCCCGCCATTTATTTTCAACATTTATTAGCACGATTACCTAAGGCGGGGTTTCCAAGCAATATACCTATGCCATTTGCTGAAGGAATTCGCAGCCGCACAATCGGGAAGGCTGGATCCTTGCCACAAGACAGCACAGAGCAAGCAGGAAGAAAAATGTGGCGGTAATGCCGTACGTCCATCGCCTGTCTCATAACTTTAAGAGGATAGGGCTACGTGGAAACGTGCACGTAGTGGTTTCGTTCCGAACAAGCTTATCGGCCAATGTCGAAGCACAAAACCGCAAAGTACAATTAGGAAAGCATCTGATAAGAGCCATCGGTATAAGTGCGTTGACCGTAGGGACCTGCTGTAACATATATACAGGCATCACGGAGGAAACAAATATCAGACAAACCATCAAGTAATCAAAGGAAAATATGCAGTCGTACTCTACATAGACCAGCAGATAGGTGCACCACAGTGAACTTACAGATCGCCTAACTTGTTGGGCAGAAATTTTAAAGTATTACAACGATGGTGGCGACCAGATAAATGTTAATGCGCCATCTGAACAGGCCACAGCCTGGCCAACGCCACCTTATTGCCCTTACTTTTGCATGAAGATGAAGAGATGCATGGTTTGGTTAAGCATGAGCATCTTCGCTAAGTTACCACCGCGCGCAACTTGTCTCCAGTCAGTATGCTAATATGTCACACGAACGCGCTGTCGCGGACTTTATTGATAAATTTTGCTGGGACCTGCGCCCGTATACTGGCGCGTCCCGTAGAGCGCGCCGCCCTCGCAACGGTTGCTTTGAACTGTGTTTTCTATAGCTTTGCTATCTGGTTGAGTGCTGAGAAAAGTACTCAACTGTCAGAAAAAAAAAGAGTCAAGACTATCTATGCAAGACGCGCATGGGCTGTGCCAATGTGATGATACACGCATGACTCTATGCAATACTAGATACATCCATATGTACCAGAACGCTACAAAAGGCAAATGTGAAAGCGCAGCAGACCGAGCACGGTGTCTACATCGCCGTATAGTTAACGTAAAAGGGTTCTTTTTCTCGAAAAGGGCAAAGACTAACCAGCATTTGCTAACTCGCAGGTATCTTTCTTTTTTCTATTTTGCATATTGCCGCGGGTCTTATTTTTCATAAGTTGAAACTTCACCCACAAAGACTGTGGGCAACGCGCTGCGCAGGCCGTGCCGCGATGTGTAAGAAGCTTCGCGATTGTTTTAGAACGTTCCGTTAAGATTGCGCGCCGCACGCGAATGTTCCAGCTTCGTCGAGAGATAACGCCGCCACCAGCGATATCGCTGGAAAGTTCGATAGCGCCTGTATAACAGCCGACGCGCTTGACCGCTTGTCAGTTGACCGATGGCCGACGCCCAGTTCGCCGCTATCAGTGCACAGCGTGTATTGCTGTAGTTTGAGTTTTCATTTCCCGGCCCCGAGTTCGGCCAAATAAAGTTTCATCTTGGACACCTCGCCTGTGGTCTTCGTCGACGTCACGACCCCGTGACAATATTATATGGCTACAGAATATTTAGCGTTGCCAGAGAGGCGATGTGAAAAATTTAGCATTTGCAACTAAGCCTACGCACGCTCCAATGATGAAAGGTAGATTGCAGAGCGCGAACAACGGCAACTAAATAGGAAGTAAATAAGTAAGCTAGCGGCTAAGAGGAACGATCACCATGATGCAGTCTACAAAAAATCTGCCTTTAAGTAAAGTCCTCGTGTGTTCTGGTCATCACAAGTTCATCCTGCCAGAAATCACTGTCCACTCTTCCCCTGCCATGGATCGTTACCTGGAACCACGGCAACCTGCGTGCAGCCAAGCGATTCTGTCCACGCTTCCTTCATCATCCATTTCATACGCGAGAGTAATAATCAATCAAACGTTTATTTAACGTGCCCAGGAACAACCATAAGGTCTTTGTACTGGCGCACGAAAAACAACAAAAAAAAAAAAAACAAACAAACAAAGGCCAACATTCATAATAAAATATCAGGGATAAAAAAACGTTATAAAATTGCACATATACAGCTATGCGCAGAAAAAAAAAAAAGGTCGACAGTGTACAAGGCTATGTAAGTACAGTGCAAAGCTCGGAGCAGAACAACGACTGGGAGCTGTGAAAAACATCGAGCTCCAAAAAGTAAGCATTGTAAAGACGTTGTATCCCGCCAATGGTCGAATGTTCACAGAGGCAGGCGGTTACATGAAAAGGTCTATTCTCTCTGGTCAGCTTACGTGGAATTCGGAAATTAAGACAGTTGAGCAGTACAGGGCAGGATATGATACCATGCACAAGCTTGTAAAGAAATAACAGATCAGCGCGATTTCGTCGGCAGCAAAGTGATGGCAATGATAATAATCCAGCAGCGTTAGAACGAGATCCAGAGTCATTTCTAGCGAAACGATGGTTGTAAATGCTTAGGAATTTTTTCTGGACTCGCTCAATGGCGTTGCTGCTGGAATTAGGAATGCCATTCCAGATCACAGATGCATACTCTAGTTGAGGAAGACATAGCGCGGTGTACAATTTTCGGAAGGGCACAGGAGAACGGAATTCTCTAGACATTCTGCAAACACAGCCTAGGGTGCGAAGACCCCGCAAAGCAACACGCTTAGCATGAGCAGAAAAGTGTAAGGTGCTATCAAAAAGAACACCTAGATCATTGATCTCACATACCTTACACAACGACACAGAATTGACAGAATATAAAAATGGCACACTAGATGTTTTTCGAGTGAAACTCATTACCTTGGTTTTTGAAATATTTAGGGAGAGGTTATTGCTCTTACACCATTCAGAAAAAGAACACAAATCAGATTGCAGCAAGCGACAATCGATAACTGAATGAATTTCCTTAAATATCTTTATGTCATCGGCATACAAAAGGAAAGAAGAATTCCGAATGACAGAAGAAACATCATTAATATAAATTAAAAAGAGGAGTGGGCCCAGTACCGACCCTTGAGGAACCCCACTAGTAGCTTTATACAAAGAGGACGTTTGGCCATTAACGGCAACGTAACATAATCTATCAAGAAGATAGCTATGGAGGAGATTCACAATTGAAGAATCAACATCAAACTGTGCAAGTTTATACACAAGCAGCGAATGGCTGACAACATGAAAAGCTTTGCTAAGGTCACAGTAAATAGCGTCAACCTGTCCTCTCTGCGAAATAGGCGTGGAGACTTGCATCATGAAACTGGCAAGATTAGTGACAGTTGAGCGGCCAGCGAGAAACCCATGCTGATTCACAATCAATGAATTTTTTATATCAAAAGACAATATTTTGTGAAGAGCAAGCTCAAAGATTTTGGATGCGGCACAAAGAAGGGAAATAGGGCGGTAGTTCGAGACGTCACTTTTACAGCCAGACTTAAACACTGGGAAAACACGAGCAGTTTTCCACATGCTAGGAAACGTTGAAGCATGCAGACACTTATTAAATATGGTAGTCAATACTGGGACAAGTATACTGCCATAGGCTTTTGGTATGGCAGAGGGGATGCCATCTGGGCCAGCTGAAAAGGATGGTTTCAAGCGCTTAATGCATTCTGAAATGGAATCTTCATCTAGCGACACAGCATCAGCTGCGCCAACTGCCTTAACCTGTCGACCGTTACTAGCTACAGAGGCTGGAGACTTATAGACAGATGAAAAATGCATGGCAAAACAGTCAGCAACGGCTTGAACTTCTACTCCATTTGGGTCCAGTATCCTGAAGGACTCGCCACTTTTGCTCGACCGTTTGCGCACATACTTCCAAAACTCAGCCGGCCTGTCAGTCGCGCTTTTTTCTAAAAATGAAATATATAGACTGTGATCCCGTTTATAAAAACGTTTACAAAGAGTACGAAAACGACAGAATTCTTCCTTGAAATGAGTTGATGCAGAACGTTTATACTTCCTGTGTGCACGATCTTTATGTTTCAGTGCACTTATAAGTTCTGATGAGAACCAGGAGGGATATTTACAATGATGAGGTGTATACTGGGGAATGAACTTGCGCATGCTGGTCAAAGATAAGCTCCGTAAACTGATCGACTTGATCATCAAGTAATAATAATAATAATAATAATAATAATAATAATAATAATAATCGCTGGTGTTTAACGTCCCAAAACCACGATATGATTGTGAGGAACGCCGTATAGTGGAGGGCTCCGGAAATTTCGGCCACCCGGGGTTCTTTAACGTGCACTTAAATCTAAGCACACGGGCCTCAAACATTCTCGCCTCCATCGAAAATGCGGCTGCCGCGGCCGTCATTCGATCCCTCGACCTGTAGGTGAGCAGTCGAGCACCATCACCACTAGACCACCGTGGCAGGCATACACGAGAGCATATCATGGCCGCCTCATTGTTCGCGAACGGTGCCCCTGCTCATTGAGCGGTCCGCTCGTTGCCTGTACACGCGAGTGACATCGCTGCTCGAAGACTACGTCGGCTGGTTGCTGTCGACCTTGCCGCCCACAGTGCCACCACTGCTGCCTGTCTCGGAGCTGCCGAGAACTCTGCAGTATACCGGGACCGGTTTCCGATCCCATGCGACAGTATTCCAAGACCACCAGGTTTTTGCGCTGTTTTGCTTATATTCGCTATTAATCCTTAATTACTTACACAATTTCTTGAAAAATAGGCGAAACTTGGCACTCCCTCATTCGCACACACATTTACACACGCAAGCGCTCACGACCACACGCCACAGACAGCGCTCATTACCGACCGTTTACTGTGCGTGAGAAACCCCAAATAGATCAACGATGACGCGCATGAGCAAAGGCCACCAATTCAACATAAGTGCAATAATCAACACAAAAGACGCATCAGAAATAACAGAAGCCACCAACCAAAAAACACAAAGGAAAAACAAGCTATCAGCGCGCAAAATTCTTGCATCAAGTAGCGCCTAACTTTCAAGATGACAGCGGCGACATCGGAGCGCACGTACCGAAGCGAGTTGATCACGCTCGTTAGACGTTCCGTGGTAAGTTTAGATGGAGGTCTTCACTTGGATAGCCTAAGATATTATGCCGTTCATCCAACAAAGCGAGATGGTGGATATGCCACAATCGTCTTAAAAATAAAAATGTTAAAACTCTTTATGAAGAAAGCGTCTTCGTCACATGATGGATCCGTATGTCGACAGTGTTGTTTTAACGGTCGCGGCTTTACCTGTCAGCTTTTTAACTATACTCGGTTACAAAAATTATGAATGGCCCATGAATACATAAGCTCCGCCCTCAGCAATCGCGCTTCCACGTAGATCTCCTCAATTCATCTAAATGGAATTTCCCCAGCGACATTTTAGCAAAATGTGGACGCTGCAAACCACGAGGGGGCAGTCATCCAATTACTTTCGCTCGTTTTCGTGACGCCAGGCACTTTAGATTATTTATCATGTCTATTTAAGGTCGTCGATTTTTTGCATCCGGATACACGTTTGTGCCGCTGGTTTTAGAAGATTTCGGCGTGTCGACAATTTTTATGAAATATTGGGGCATTAGCATTCCGCCTGAACAGATATTTTTGTCTAAGACGATGAAATCTGAGTTTAGAAGTATTACCTACTGCATACATTATGTTAGAAGGAGGACTTGCGCTTCGAACGAAACCAAGTTGGTATGATTCTCACACGAAGGCGAAGGGCAGCCGAACGACGTTTTTGCGGCTGCAGCTTGTATTTATTTGCAGGTCTTAACCGAGTATAGGTTCCGTACGTGCTTGCGTGTGCAGCTGAGTGTTTATAGCAATCGCTGCTGTGGAGCGCAGGCAGCCTCGTATTATAAAGTCAGTGCAGCAGTCACGGACCATGAGTACTATTAGTTCTGTACACTTGAGAACGCCTGCTATATTCAAGAAAACTAGGAACTGCTGTACAAAAGATAGATTGGCACTCGTTCAGTACGTTCTTCCTTTGAATATTTACGATTTCTTCTACTTTTCCCTTCTATCTCTCATAAAAGGTGTGCTTTTACCAAAACGTACTTCATCATATAAACTTTACGCACGTCATCTGCTCGTTAGCAGTGCTTGTTAATCCTTGGTTGAAAATGAAAAACTTGGAAAACGCTTGAGCATCTCATTTAAGAGTGGAACGCGATAGCGTAATCGGGACCCGTTCGCATTGTCTTCTGATTCGCCTGCAATGCTTCGCTCCCCAGTGGACACCTCAACCGCGCCTCAAGTAAAAGAACCTCTGCGTACCATCGTCTGCAAGGGAGTACGGTACGTGCACCTACTATGCTGCACACTTTGTTCATATTGCGGCAGATGCTGATCAATTATGCTGGTTCACTCTGTAATGGGTGGGCCTTTAAACCGCCCGCTCGTTGCGCAATTAACATGGTGTGACGGCTCGCTTGAGTCTACGCTTCGGCTTCGCAGTACAGTTGACACTCAATCGCTGATGACGTTAAATCGGGAAATTGGTAAGACAGACAAAGGGGCTTTTCGGTTTTTCGAAATCTAAAATTGTAACGTATACAACGGCATCTATTAGTAGTAGAATGGAATGCTGGGCTAGTTGGAATGCATGCATAATTGATGCAGCGCGAAAGACGGAGACGAAGGGTAACACAGAGTGCACAGGACGAGCGCTGTCTCGCAACTGAAAGATTTATTTCGAAAAAACAAAACGAGAAAACCAAGAAGGGCATAGCAGACATGCGCATAAGGCAGTAAAGCGAGTTAATGAGCAACCACACGCGCACATTGTTTAGAACAAATTCCAAACATGTCACTTGATATTGCATGAGCCAAGTAGATAAGCAAACTCCTTGTCCGTCAAGAAAATTGACGGACAAGGAGTTTGCTTTACTGTCTTTTGCTTTGCTGTCTTTTGCTTTGCTGTTTTATGGGCATGTCTGCTATGCCCTTCTTGGTTTTCTCGTTTTGTTTTTTCGAAATAAATCTTTCAGCTGCGAGACAGCGCCCGTCCTGTGCACTATGTGTTCCCTTACGTCTCAGTCTTTAGCGCTGCATCAATCATGCAGGCATCTATAAGCTTCAGTGGTACTGTATATTTGCCGCTAACCCCTTCCTGCGCGTTTGAGATGCCCGCGAGGGCAGCACGCGTGCGTAGAGCCTCCCACGTTCGGCCGATGCAGGCCAGGTAGACGGCCACGGGAAGCAGTGACAGGCTGCCGATGTGCAAATACGGGCAGAACGACTGCAGTGAGTGTACTAGCAGGCCGAGCAAAAATGTTGCGAAGAGGTGATCTGCCGCATAAACCATGAAATAAGGAAAGCAACGTGCCCGAACTGGTCGGTTCCAGCGCTGTGTCTTGTGTGTTCACTGTACCGCTTTTTGCGCTGTTCTACCACAATGTTCATGAACCAGCTAGCGTTTACAGGAATAATAAACCACCGCCGCCATCAGTGCCATCCCACTGTTCAGTCCTTTGTTACGCGCATGGGCGCGGCGTGCAGACTCGTGAAAATAAAGCTAAGGCCGTAACTAGGGCGGCTGGATGTTTTAACGCGATAGCTTTAGAGCGCACGCCAGAAGAAAAACCCGTCGTGTCAAAATTAAAAAAGATATCGCCGCTTTTCTACTCATTTTTTTTTCAGGAAAAATTAGTTAAATTGAGTATATAGTGCCAGGTGAATTCCGTTAATTCGAATCGATGACAAGATTGAACCCTATTAGTTCCTGTCGAGGAATGAGAATTTATCCGGTAGATCACAAATTTCGTAAAATCGGGGTTCGTTAGAGAGAGTTTTAAATGCATTACATTTTTTAACGCTACTGCTCACGCTGTATGTAGGCCTGTATATAGGATTCTTTTACGAAGCATTTTCAAATCACTCCGTCGTAGCTCAAATGGTAGAGCATCGGATGAGTAATTCGAAGGTTGTGGGTTCGGATCCCACCGCCGGAAAGGATGATTATTCGTCGCCTTCAATTCGTTTCAATTTAATTGAGAATCATTGCAGTGCAGTTAATAAACCACAAGTAATGCTTTCCTTGGCTTAATGGTGTGTCGGCTTCATTAGTTGTGTATAATACAGAAAAACGAGACCCTCGGACAGTTCCCCTACTTTTGGGCTAACAGTAGGAAAATATATTGTAAGCGAACCACTTACGCTAACACTGTACAAAGAATGAGGGTGTGTATAAGTATATAAGTAATTAATCACTTAAATAACACTTTCGAAATATTCGTTACCCAAACTACGGACTCATATTGTGAAACACTTCAAGGTTATATTACCGTCCGGCAGCTGCCCTTCAGCCTTATCGGAATGTCCACGTCGATGGCGCCGCGCAGCATGCTTGTGTGGCGACGTATGTGCTTGCTTCGCAGAGGCCTCTCCTGTCCCTGTCGGAAGACACCAGGCTTAAAAGAGGTCGGCCAAAGCTACATACAGGGATTCACGCCGGCCGTACCCAACGGGAGAGCAAACTGTGGTTTCAATCCGCCGTTTTATTTTTACGCGGGTGCCCATAGTGAAAATCAGAAAATTCCGCAGTGGATACTGTGAGTGATCCTTGATCAATCAGCGCGAACCACAGGACAGGACAACGGATGAAGACACAAGTCAAGGCGCTGTCCTGTTGTCTTCTATCATTGTTCCGTCGTTCACGCTGTTTCACCACGAATGAACGAAAATGAACTAGCGCAGCTAAGAACTCCTGTGAGTGACTTTACGTTTGTTAGTTTACTTACTCCAATCATTTAACAAGTAGGCAGCCTAACCACTAACGCAACCCGTGATGGTGGTCTAGTGGTTATGGTGTTCGACTGCAGACCCGAAGGTCGCGTGATCGAATCCCGGTCGCGGTGACCGCATTTTCGATTTTCGTTTGAACCTTCCTCTCAGATGGTGTGCAAGGGGGAGTCAAAATGTCCCCGTAATGATTACCTAATGACGACTGAAGTAGGACCCTTGCCCGCACACACTGTCTCCGTCGCTCCTGCCATTGTTGGAAGCAGCAGTAGAAGGCTTCTTTCGGAATCTGTCAGGGCTTAGTCGTTGAAGTTGCTGTGCTCTTCTCCACGGTTGCAAAACGTGTCCCATAGAGGTCCATTATCAAAATAGAGAACAGCAAAAAGACACAAAAAGCGAGATCCGAAGAGTAGGGTGTCTGACTGGAACGTTATTCTCGATTAGGAATTGCTGCGCATGCAGCACGCGATGTATGGATTGGCGCGTTAAGAACACATGTGACAACTAAGCTCCGACAGATTCAGAAAGCAGCCTTCTACCGCTGCTTCCAACAATGGGAGGAGCGATGGAGCAAGTGTGTGTGCACGCAAGGGCCCTTCTTCGAAGGTGATTAGGTAAGCATTCCCATAAGTCTTAATATTAGCACGCCGAACCACCAGTCCGAGAACATTTTGACTGCCCCTCGTAAGCTTGACGCAAGCTGGAACGGAATGAGACCAGGACATAATATTCAGACGTCATTGTGCTCATGATCAGCGGTAGACGCCGCTGTAATGCCAGAGTGCAAGGCATGAAAACGTCGCATAGGCGGCAGAAAGCGTATCACGCATCGTGATGTACGGAAGGCAATATTCACTGCAGAAGCAGGAAATACAGTATGAAATTTGATTGTGTAATGGTGTGACAGCTGAGTTTTAAGGTAACTTGGCCTTAGTCATTAGCTTGCGTACTCTACGCAGCAGTTGATGGCCCTGCACAGCAAGAGCAAAATCAAAATCATTATAATGCCAATTCAATAGCAAAACGAAGACCCGTATTCACAAAGCTTCTTGCGCTAAAAATGTTCGCAAGAGAATTTCTCAGCGACTCACGATGCTGGACACATCATTTTCGAAGCCTGCTTGCCAAGAGGAAAAGCACTTACGAAAGAGAAGTTTTGTGAATTCGACCTCAGGTCGTCTTCTATTTTTTTTTTTTTTTTTGCATTGCTTTATGCCGCATACAACAAATTACCTTCTGGGCGGTGTGCAAGATGCCCACTGGCAGGTCCATGGTGGCGTTGATGACGGGAGTCACCTTTATGCCGCGTAGGAGACGTCACTTTATGCCTGTCAATGGACCTGGGCGCTCCTGTTGAGAAGATAATCCGAGGCCTCAAACTTCAATGCAACCACGCATCCTTCCTAATGTACAGGATCCGTCAAAAGTTCCCAGGCCATGCCATAGGAATACATGGGATAGTGGCTTGGGAACTTTTGACGGACACTTGTACATGATAAATAAGTAACATTTGAGGATCATACCACGAACTAAGAATGGTCTCAGTAATTTGTGCGCACTTAATGAATGAAATAACAGAGGATACAGCACACGGGTGGAGTGATGCAAAATATTCGCGCCAAAAACAAAAGTCAGGGCACTTATTTTTATAAGAGAGGTCAAGCAACAAGTCAAACATGTTGTTCTTAGCAGTAAAAAAAAAAAAAAACTGATGCCACAGTAGGCAAATGTGGTACAAAACGAAAAGGCGCCTAAATAACCTAACTATAAAAATCAAAGACTGAACACCAATATGAAATGTGCAGACGCTGAAGACACATTCAATTTCACACCAGTACCATATAACAAAAAAGTTTACGCGATACTTAGAAATACATAGACACGAGATAAAAACTATAGGGCACACAAGAGTCAGCGTAGTTCAGTGCAGTCTGCGCAAGGAGCGCTCGCAGCCGACGCCAGTTCCGGTAGTGTCGGAAGTGACGCCATCAGAACTATTGGCGCAGCGTCTACGGTGCACGCTGTCTCCGGGACTGCAACAGACATTGCTTTGATTTCGGAGGAAGAAAGGTTTGGAGCTGCCGCCGCAATGAGCACTCGCACTCGACACCCCTTTTTTAGAGTGGAGACGGAGGGAACAGAAGGCTGGGAACCAGCGTTCGGCTCACGTCGCAGACATCCTGCTGGAGGAGGCGTTGCCATTTCAGTGCTTTGCCCGTCAGGCAGAGCCCAACGACGTACCTCGTGCAGCCACGTACCTCGAGCATGTTCCCCAATGTTGCGGCCTGTTGGAACGGTAATGCAATGGAATGTGGGCGCAGGCGGGATTCGAACGCCCGACCGGTGCCTGTACATTTTCGTCAATGTACGCAGCGCAGCGGTATCTAAAAGTGCTGCCTGTACCTCAGCGGCTGGCCAGGATTGAACCTTTTACAGCACTCGAAGAAATTGGCGAAAACCAGCGTGACGCCATAGTAGCGAGCGGCCACAAATGTTTAAATAGTTCGTGTATCTTGTATTTTCGCGAAATTTATGTTGTATATGTCGAAGACTGGCAGTAAAGAAAAGAGTCACACTTTCGCAGCAAGGGCGAAGCAGTGAATGCGGTGGCAACAATTAAGTTGGAATATTATACGAAGTAAGGCTTGAAGCTCAATCCTTCTGTATGCGACGTGGCTTAACTCAACAAAAGTCTGGCGTAAAGAAACGTGGTCGCTGCACTGACCGAAGCGACCTCGTGCTGTCTAGGGTTTTGACGCAAACTTTGCGATGAGAGCACAACACGTACGAAGGCAAGCGCAGTCTGCTCCGTGGGCGACCACGCCTGACTGGTTATACTCATTTCCTGCCTGAGCAACGCAGCCCCCTCCCCCCCACACACACACACTACGGCACCCCTCCACGCGCCTTTCGCTCGACGGAGACTGCCGGCGAGTTTCATATATGCTTCAGCCGTAACCGTCGGCAGCCATCGCACGCTTTCACTCGCACATAGAATATACGACGCGCGGGGCGATGTTATCGACATGACCAGGATTTGGGGACATGTGCACAGCGCCATCTCTCGTCGGTGACAGCGGTGGCTTGCCCTAACTGAATGGGAAATAGGCAAAAAAAATTCATATCTGACGAAAAAAGCTAGTTACCAAAAAGAGAGACTTATTTGAAGATTCTGGTAAAATTACAGTGTCGAATTGCAAGCCGCGTAGCTTCCCAGATTGTTTAATATTTTGCAATGGGGCCCCATGTGCTTCTAATGGGCGGTGTTCAATTCTCCTGGGAAGCCACACGCTTTGTAGTGCGTTACTACAATTTTACCAAAATGTTCCAGTGGGTCTCTGCTGCATATAACCGGGATTCCTTTTTGGCAACTAGCCTTTTTTTTGTCAGATATGATTTTTTTCGCCTATTTCCCATTCAGTTATGGCAAGACGCCGTTACTGTCGCCGAAAGATGGCGCCAAGTACAGATGTGCCCAAATCCTGCAAATGTTTGGGCTTTATGCGGTACACGACGGCGAGGCGAAGATGCGCCTCGAGTGTCCTTCAATTTCTCTCTCAGCAAAAGAAGGCGCAGTGGTTAGTTCGCTCAGCTACGGCGCGTTGTCAGTGGCGATGGGGCATAGGTTCTAATCCTATCCGTGGCTTCATTACTTAGATGAACGTGGCGTTACTGATGTGCCTTTTCATTCTACGAATTTCTCACGATAGCGAGGTCGCACAGTGAGCCAAGTAATGCCCACGCATCAAAGAAAAAGTGGAGCATGAACGCGAGGAAATTGCGAAGGTGTCGGTCGTGTAGGCCTACACAGCTTTTAGCGCTGGACATTGTATATCGAGAAGCACTGCCATTGCGACCTAACATTAGCACTTTTTGCTTACTTATCATTCCTGAAATTTGAAGCCTGCTCTACTCTAGTACGCCCGCAGTACACAATACGTGCGGTATGATAGGACAACAAATTACTGGAACATACAGGATATTTCAGCTAACTTGCACCTAGTATTAAAGAAACACACATACGCGCTACGCGTGTTCAGTTTGCCCAATACTGTTCCGAGCCGTACGCAGCACGTCAGGATTTTTCCAATCCGCCAAGCTAGATAATTAACAAAGATTGCTTAAATATATTTTAATTAGTAACTCTGGCGAAACATATTTAATGCAAACGTTGTAGCACTTAGTCTGAAACGCCGGAATATTTCATCCATGCTAAGATAACCGCCAATCCGATAAGCTCTGTAATTAACAAAGATTGCCTAATTAACCTTTCACATAGTAACTCTAACAAAAATGTTCAATAGAAAAGTTGTAACACTTGTTCCGCAACATCGGATTACTTCGTCTTTACTAAGATAACTGACCTGTTTAATTTTTGCCAGCTTTTGTGCGAAATTTAAAAAAGAATATACTCGGCGCAGGTTAGCCGGAACACTTCGCAAATGTGAACCGTTTTTACCTTGGGTAAGAAACTTGACATTACATGGATTGGCTATTAGAACATTATATGCCAGGTGGTAACTGAGCATTTGTTCACTTCCGACAGAAAAAATACTTCCCTTGGGAAATTTGTGATTTTTTCTACAGAGCCACATATTACATTTCATCAAATGAAGGTGGTCGTAGCATATTGCGTATCTTGGTGCGTCACTCTAATTTGATGCGACAGCGTATGACACTCGGTGTATTCCCCTTCGTCCAAGACCCCTTCGTCCAAGAAAGTCCGAAGCAGCGACTTACATTTCGAAGGTGGTGAAACGATAACGCACAGCGGTAGGCCGATTTCCTAGGATATCTTTCGGTGTCTTAGGCAAGCGTCCACGTGCACCGTGCGAGATTACTGATTGAAGCAACCATAAGAGCTGCTTACAGCACAATGGTCTTACGCTGAAATTCTTGACGGGGAAAGCTTTTAACCGTTTACGCGCGAAGAAAATGCACGGCTCTTCGCTATCTGTTTTGGTGTCGAATTCTTGTTGTAGTATATTCGTAAGCTTCATAAATCAAGTTCTCACGCACGGTAAGTTTTGCGGATGTTCATTGAAGCTAGTGTCACGGAGCTCGTGGATGGCCCATTGCCTGGCTATTACAACACATTCGTGTTTTCTCTCCCCACCTGAAATCAGGATTCCGGATAAACCACTGCCCACAGGATGGTGACAGGTATCTGCGGTGACTTCGAGCTCCCGTTTGTTGCTGAGCCTATCAACTGCATACTTGCATTTCGATGGCGCAACGATTTCACGGGACACACAGAAAAGATACACACACAACAGAGCGCTGCAACGCTTCAACCTTAGCAACTATCATTTGGAATAATGAGCGATTTACCAACTGAGAGGGGCGCTCGACGAATCACCGGTTCACGATGCTGATGATCGTGCGGTCGTTTCGGTGCTGAGGCCGATGCCATGGCAGAGTATTTCGCGTCTGTTCTGCCTGCACAGTCCAGTCAAAGACCCCTAGATCTCATAAATAACCATGGGCACATCAGTGCAGTGTTTTACACAAATCGTTGATACTTAGATAGATTAAACTCTTGGATACAATCAAGCAATGGTGCAATGAGGTTTAGCAGCATGTGGGCTTCGACTATTGCGAATGGGCGCCAAGATTTCCAACCACAGAAAGAATAGTACTACAAGTTGTGGATATTTGTGTATGCTATGTTTTCATTTTTTTTTTCTATTCTGCGAACATCGACATATGATCGTGATCGCGCCATAAACTCGTTTTATCAAGCACATAAAGATATCGAGTTTGGCAGCCTATACACTCACTTTAAAGCGCGCACAAGGTTCAAGAGATAGCATGACAGTTTGCGAATCGCGCAAGGTATTGTTTTTCTTAGCCTGTCATCCCGAAAAGTTTTGCGACATTATTGTTGGGCGAATTATAACTATACCGCTTGAGGAGGGCAGAAAACTTCGTGTGCAAGAAGCGTTATTTCTGACACTTTCCAGGCCTGCGGTATTTTCACAAAAACCGAACTATCTGCCTTAGTTTAATGATTAAGCTTGCTTCTGCGTGAAACATCGTCAAAACGACGCAGCCGAACACTTATCTGTAGAAGAGGAAGATGATAAAACGTTTATTGAGAATAAATAAATAAAAATAAATAAATAAATAAATAAATAAATAAATAAATAAATAAATAAATAAATAAATAAATAAATAAATAATAAATAAATAAATGGCCGCGTATCTGCGTGCTTCGCTGCAAATGTCGTCGAAAGACGATAGTCTTCTGCCGGCCGTACTACATGAGTCCTGGTCTCATCCGCGGCCACCCGAGATGCTGTTCTTAGGGCCACTGCCAGGTGGCAGCGCCACATATTCGGCAGAGGGCTTTTTCACGCATAGCGTTGCATTTTCAGCGCAGCCTAAGAAACACGAGTGTCTTTAGAATTACGTATCTGTGTATTTTCTAGTAAAGGAACACACCACCTAATACTTACGTATTGATGTTGCACCTCAGATGTGGGTAATATTTGCCTTTTGATCGACAATGTTTACAGGTATGAACGCAGCTACCAGTTCAAGATGGCTGGGCGTTCAGCAAGTGCTTAAACTTTCGCCGGGTGGCTGAATCGTGTAACAGACATACAGACAGACAGAAAGACAGACCAAAATTTCTGCGTTCAAGTATCCCAATAAAGACTATCATCTTTAATGAATAAATCATAGGAGGGGGAAACGTCAAGGGTGGGTTCCCCATTCCAGGACACCAGTGATGTGCTTTGTGGCGCGTGGTGTCGGCAGGTCTTGTTGAAATAGGCGATGAACTCAGGGGTTGCTTTCCGCTTGTGCTGGTGACTTCATTAGATAACGTGTGCGCCATTTGCGACCGTTCATGCCGACATCTATGTTCGGTAGCATCTCGAATCGATTTTTACTTTCCTCGGCAGGCCACTTCGAACCATATATGTCTAACAGCATTACACAATAGAGGGAAAGACGGCGCCAATGTCTATGCGGGCCCTTTGACCGGAGCCCTACACCAGCACGGGAATGACGGGAAGTATACGTACAGGTTTCGGAGCAGCTTCAGGTTGATTTTGTTCTCGAGACCCGCGGTACCTGTTTACTGAGCTTTAAACAAGAGGACGTCAAGTTATCTTGAACAAAAGTTGTTTCATTCTTCCATATTTAAACTTTATTGCAGAACCTTCACATGACCGTGAGGTTGAAGTGAAGCGGTTATGCTTGAGTGACTGATGCGCCAACTGTTTGCCCGTGGCCTTCTTCAAGTACATTTTATGCCGAGCGCGCCGGCTGATGTCGTCTTGACCCAGCGACGACGCCATGTGATGACCACAGCAGTTGTGATAGTGCGAAAAAACTCTACTCTCTAGGGGGAAGCTTGGCAGCAACGGTTTAGAAGCCTTACTTGCTGCTAACCGATTAAGCGAGTATCCCTTCCTCAGAAAACCTTTCGCTGCGAGCACTACAGAAGTGCGGCTTCGTGTAGCAAAGAGAAATTGACGTACCTTCGTAACAGCGAGAATGAAGGGTTCACGATGGCGACGGGTCTCGGGAAAAGGTGATCGCTAGCATCTACTATGACGTGTACCCACTAGAGTATACTAAGCGGTCAATTGCCTCATGCACTGACGCAAGCATAAATACCCAATAAAATAGATAGCAAAGCGAACGCCGCTGTAGCTCAATTGTTAGAGCATCGGACGAGTTACCCGAAGGTTGCAGGTTCGGTCCCTACCTGTGGCAAGTAGATTCTTCATCCGCTTTGATTCCCTTTCATGTGTGTCATAATTACTGTACAACAGTAAAAACATACACCGCAATGCCTCCTATACCTTCCTTAACTTCATGCATGGGCTGTTGGTTTTAGTAGGTTGTGTGTAACAAAGAAACGAGCCCTCGATGATGCCCCCTGACTCGTTTATCCAATCGTAGGCGCTCATAGAAAGCATATAGATATAGCATAATATTACAATAAAAGTTCAGGGGAAGATTGAAGCTTCAAGAGATGAAAAATTTGTGAACATGGGGTGTCCCTGGAGCCAAAGTTTCTACAAGCAGACTTGTGTTCTTTAAGGCTGCAACTGGAGAAGTCCGCTTGCAGAAACGTCTGCTCCAGCGACAGCCCGTGTTCATATATTACGATGCAGTAGACACCGTACTTCACCTGCAGTGAATATGAAGTTCAGGCCAAGCGGTGTAAAACTAGACAGTCGGCATTTATGAAAACCACACTATGTCGTACCCTCCCGTTAAAGGGGTACTGACACAGAATTTTGCGGCCGAGATAGCCTGCTGGATCGATTCCCGTGTACGTACGTGTACCATCTGCAAAATATCGACAGCAAATAAAGCTTGGAAGGTATTTTATATGACTTTTGAAGTTCGCGAGCGCGATGCAGCATTATAGGCCGCACCTGGTGCATTGACAGCCTCGGAGGTGACCCGAGGTGACCCCCCTACTTCCCCTACGCAAACGTTTCAGCCGGTACAAGTTATGATGACGTCGTAGCCGCCATTTCTGTTTTGACGCGCTTCCCGACGAATCGCTCCTCGCCAGCGGGTCAAACCTGAAGTGATTCGCCACGTCGAAAATTCCTTCCATCCCCGCCGCAAGAAAATCGTCGCCATCAGACGACAATGAGCCCGACGACGACACACCGCGCGGAAAGGCGTCACTGTTCTGTGTGCTCACGTGACCGAGCGTTTCACTCGCTAGGTGATGATAGTTGTACCCGGCGGCTTGTAGTTTTTGGAGCTCTGTCAAACCGAAACTGAGGCTGTGTCGGTAATGAGGAGCTTGTAATTAATTATCTGTCGCGTGCTGCAGCAAACGATATGCCGTGTTATGACTAACAGGCCCCCAGCAACACATTGCAGCAAAAAAACACGGGGCGAAAATTTTTGTGTCAGGACTCCTTTAAACCTTTTGAGGGCGAGGGAGTTACGGACTCGCCACCTATCGCCTCTGATAGAATACCTGATTGCCATGTAGAATGATTGGGTTCGATTCCTGCTGGGATCCTAATTCTTATATTTTCCATTCGTCGGGTCAACGCTTCCGACGTCGGTTTAACGCGGCACGCTCCTCATAGGTTTTGCTGGCGGCTCTCAATGAAAACACCTCGCGGGAGTTGTCCTGGACATTTCTGTAAAATGTTGTCGAAACGAGGGAAGATTCTTGCCGCGAAAATGATAATCGCGGGCGGAACGGAAGCACAATATTTTTTACACACGCTACCTGTTTACAGAATACGTACAGTGAGCGCGCATTGCCCGCAGTCGCCGCGATGGAGTATTCCCAAACCGGCTTCTTGCGTGAAAGTTAGGCAATCGATGAGATCGAACTTTGTCTATCGCTCTTCGCAACGAACAGCTTCCCGCTGCTTATTTTTCATAATCCACTGAATCAATGGCCTGAGGCTATAGGCAAACGTCAGCACATGCCATGCCTTCGTTTTTAACATGCTTCTTACCAAGTTCCATTCCAGTGAACTTGCGAGTATCTAGCATCAGCACTTTCGTAGACCACAGCTTCATGATCGCAAATTCTCTACTGCTGTGAAAGGAGAAGCAGTCCGAGGCGGAACATATGATAGCATGCAAGGTGGAGGTGAACAAATATCACATAAAAATTCAGGAGCCCTTGCCCTACACTCTTAATCAGGTCCCGCTTAAAGTGCTATATATAGCCAGGAAACAGTACATTTTGCTTCTGTTTTCCTGGATATAGCCAGCCTTTAACCAGGACCTTATTAAGAGTGTAACGGTAACATGGGGGCAAGCGACGCTTGGCGTGCCTGCCGCATTGTTTTCCTTTCTTTCTTTCTTTCTTGGCTTCTTTCCTGGTCTTTCTTTCTTTCTTGCTTTCTTCTTTCTTCTTCTTTCCTTTCTTTCTTTCTTTCTTTCT
>NC_051186.1:80454175-80475412 GCF_013339695.2 Rhipicephalus sanguineus | reverse complement strand
TTTCGGACTAGACCAATTAAAAGGGGCGGGGGGCTCTGCGGTCAAACTTGCCCCCCCCCCCCACCCCCCCCTTCCTACTGGTGAACCCTGCGCACGCCTATGACTGCGGCATGCTGTTCTTTAGATGTCAGCGGACTACTTCGGCACCATTAATTCTGACATTTGAATTGTTATACTCTTCCTCATTCTTTCAGTTTTGTTCTCCTTCATTAATCTGCTGTCGGCCAGGTACTGCCATTGAGAGCCCCACGATACTTGGTATGTCTCAGACATGTACGTCTGACGTTATATACAACAGTTCAAATAAAATTTCATGTCTGCTGCATGCTTGAAACAGATTGCAGTTTGCATAAGTTGAAGTATTCATCACTGATATGATAACGAGGTTCCCCAAAACGCGACTACACCGTAAACTTGCCGTATACCGAAGTTCTCGTTACCTTTATTTGTTACAGCGTTACGGGACGTCAGTCTAGTGGCTCTTGGTTCACAAAATACAGGACTGGAAGAGGGAGAGACGCGCGCTAGGTGAACCATGCACTGGGCAGTGACCTGCTTCCTGCTGTGCGCCACACTTACGTCACCGGCGTTGCTGGCAACCGCTGCTGCGGCCAGAGACGGGGCCCCTTCCGGAGAGCTCACGGTACAGGACACTGTGAACGAGGTACGTCCTCTGCAGATCACACTTGTCGTAGAAGACAGCGCGAAACACATTTACCCTTCGCACGAATTTTTCGCATAGGGCTTCCTGTTTGTCTTCATCAGACCACCGCGAGGCCAAGACGACTTCCACTAAATCCCAAGCTATGATAATTCTCAGTACCAGTTGGTCAGTCAGTTGCTCGCTCACTGCCAGTCAGTCAGTCATTCGGTCGGTCGGTCGGTCGGTCGGTCGGTCGGTCGGTCGGTCGGTCGGTCGGTCGGTCGGTCGGTCGGTCGGTCGGTCGGTCGGTCGGTCGGTCGGTCGGTCGGTCGGTCGGTCGGCCGGTCACTCACTCACTCACTCACCCACTCACTCACTCACTCACTCACTCACTCACTCACTCACTCACTCACTCACTCACTCACTCACTCACTCACTCACTCACTCACTCGCTCACTCACTCACTCACTCACTCACTCACTCACTCACTCACTCACTCACTCACTCACTCACTCAATCCATCAATCAATCAATCTGAGCTTTGCTTATAGAGAAACAAAGACAGAGGATTATATAAAAAAAGAATAAAAGAAGGATCCAGGACAGCATGAAAAATTCAACAACGCATCGAATACTGAGAAAAAAAATGGTAACTATAAGAATATTTCCATCAGAAGCTCTATACAGCAGATGGAACCCCTATGATCGACCAAACAAAACCAAAGTAACAGAACATAAATGAGTCCTACGTATATTCTGAAAATGTCAATCCCTTTATCATGATCCGTCTTTCACTGTGTTATCTTTGCCTTGGCGCTACTTCTGTTCACTCCAAACAGCGACTGGTTGTTCTTTCTAGCGCTAACGAATTGTGGGCCCTGTAAAAGGGACATAACACAGGAGATGAAAAAGAAAACGAGGTTAGTCAGAAGAAAAAATTGTGGTTCGACAACCTACAATGGGGGACAAGGGAGCGAGATCGAAACATGAGAGTGAAGCGAGAGCACCGATTTGATAGACTTGGTGGTCAATGTAAAAGGGCCCCTTTTATCTTCTTGACAAGTAAAATCAATTTTCGCGTACGCTATAAACAACGTTCTTTCTTTGGTAACTGCAATAAACGTGCGCCATCTGACAAAGAAAGTAACTATGAACTTATCCAAGGTATGTTTTTCTGTGTATGTTCGTCGCTTGCTTATCGCTGTTTTCGACCATTATGAACAATCAACTAATTACAGACCGCGTAAAGGGAAATGTGCAAGATACTCACAGGGTCCCTTATGCATTCGCCTAAGATGATTCGAAGGCGAAAGCCATCTTCTTCTTTTTCTTCTCAGTTGATGTACTAATCCTCCCCTCCGAAAGCTTTTTGCACCTAACGGGGTCTTGCACTGCCTCCAGGATCGTGGGCATTGCAAGCATTCACCACCTCGCCCGGTTTTGCACAGCCTCCGTGATCGGCCCACCTTTGACCAAGCGACGACGTCACGTGATGACGTCACAATTTTTGGTGATCTGAGACGTCATGATAACGTCATGTGGTGGCGTCATCACGTGATGATCATTTCTGGCATCAGTCGTGTTGACGCTGCCGACGCAAGACGCCGACGGTCAATTTTCGCGTTTGATGAGGCATTTTAAGGCTTTCGCCTTAATAAACAAAAGCGCGCAAACGGCTGTCAGTTACAACGTCCAGGCGGCCCAGCCGTCATATTTGTTGCCCGCTTAGGGCCAAATTCCAACGCGGGCCTGATGCCAGTGTTAATCACAGACAGCAGGGTCATGTTGGTAACATGATTCGTTACGTGATTGGTACCATATACGTGCCGTGCTGGCACCATCTGCTCAAATGCACTTTTAACACGAAAGTGCTTTATGCCGGGGTCCACCAAGTACATCCGTCACGGATATGACGTTGATAAAATGGACGCCAACGGGTAAGAAAGAAAAAAAAACAAGAAAAAGATACCCCGCTGCGAATCGAACCCACGACGTTGCGGCCGCGACGTCGTGGGTTCGATTCGACTCGACCGACTAAACTAACTCGGTAGGTGCTACACACGGCGCGAACGCGCCTTATATCTTTCACACATTCTCTTTCACGGCGGGCGGAGCGGGGCGGTACCGCCGTCTGTGAGATGTGAAAAGAAGTAATGCTTCACGATCGACACTTACTAGCGCTTACTCCGAGATTGCACGCGATATCGGAGGTCATGGTTAAAGCGTCCCGATACCAGAGAGGTAGACTGGGTGCGCTGGCGTCGCCGAGGCACCCTTGACGCAGTTACGTTCTCTGCCTTTGGCTTCGTGTTAGCGTGCGTCGGCTCATCGGAGTAGTGCAGCTTCTACGTGCACCAACGAGATTTCTCCGCCGCCGACTGCTTCAATTGCGAGAGCACCGACTAACAAAACTGCTGCAATATGCGTTGCAGAAAGGACGCGATTTCGACGGGCGAATGTCGTGCCTTGGTGGAGCGAGAGCAGCGCCTGCGAGACAGAGGCCAGCGGGACGCACACGTTTGTGGCTCAGGC
Source organism: Rhipicephalus sanguineus (assembly GCF_013339695.2). Lineage (NCBI taxonomy): Eukaryota > Metazoa > Arthropoda > Arachnida > Ixodida > Ixodidae > Rhipicephalus > Rhipicephalus sanguineus. The sequence goes on along the minus strand of NC_051186.1, from coordinate 80,472,237 downwards.
TACGAACCTCTACCTTCCGTGTTGCTGAAGCGCAGTGTGTGTTATGTATGCAAGAGCACAAGCGTCAGCTACCCATTACTAGAAAGCGCACACCGTGCCGTTTCTCTGCTTAATTGACGACACTTTGAAGAAGTGCATACCGGGTACCAGTGTTGATTATGAGCTTGTTGATGTCATCCTTACGCGGGATTCGCGATTCACTGTGTCCAAATATATGTTCACAACGTCAGCTACCATAACGGTTTAATAATGATCATGGGCGTTAGCCGTCGCGATAGAGACATGCTGTCAACATGGGTGCATCCACGTCAAACGGTGCTCTAGCTGCCAAACACGAATAGACATTGTACAAGCTACTTCTACACAATAAGCACTACTTCTGTGAAGACACGTTTCACTTTCGTGTTATACCGATTCCTATGACGGAGGGATCAGCCATGTTTTTTTTTCCTATTAATATCAGCCGTGCACTGTAAACAGAGCAACGTCATAAAGATACGTAGCTTGCTTTCACGTCATGCATATGGCAACCATTTCTTTTTTAACTTATTTTCTACTTTACTTTTTTCTATACTGAGACTTTTAACGTACTGCTTCATTGCAGTTTAACGTGCCTTATAAATTCAGCATTTAATTGTCTATTTTCACATATCTTCTTTCTTTTGTGGTGCTACGACTACAGAATCAGCTATTTATTATTTCAAGCCCTTTTCTTGTGCATGTCCCTCCTGAGCTGAATTTGCACTAGGTCAAAAACAAATATAACTATCAAGTAGACGATCTGACGAAATCTCGTACGAAAGAGACTGTTTGGGGAAAGAAGTAACAGACGTTGACCCAGTCACAAAACATTTGTTTTTCCTAATAGTCGACGTTTTAACCCTTGATTGTTCACATTGAAGGAGAAACAGGAGGTGAACGAGATTGCATGCTGTTGAGTATAGATGACGTAAGGTGCGCACCAAGTCGCTGGAATCAGATTGACTACATACAAGGCCCCATTTCAGTGTGGCCCATCTTAACTGACAGCTGTAATAATGCTTGCGATGCACATATTTCGTGTTCCAGCAAGAGCTGTAAATCAAGCATGCGACATCGTCACGGACGCACCTGTTTCGTTCAGTGCGGCTAATAAAATTTAGTTCTCGTGTCGCTTACACCGACACCAAAAGTCACTCTAGAGCTGAATCGCTGAAACTCGCGGCTGTTCATTGAGTTCCAGGCATCATCGGCACCAGGGGCGTAGCGGGGGGGGGGGGGGGTTGGAGGGGTTCAAACACCCCCCCCCCCCCGAAATTTTTCAGTTTTGCTTGCGTATAGTATATACACGCGCACATACAAACGCACGCACGAACATACATAAAGTATGGTTGAACCCCTCCCCCCCGAAAAAAATTTCTGGCTACGCCCCTGATCGGCACCCATGCACGTGTAATGCGTCCATGTGGTGTGCAGGTAGCTCACGTGACCTCGCGTGAGCTGCAAGAACGCTATCGTGAACGTGAAGGCCGCCTGGCAAGTGACAAGTACCTTGGTGTCGTGTATGCTATATATATCCCATGCGCGCAGTGTGATTATTAATACATCACTTCCCTGCCTTATCCCTTTTGTATTCCTCCCTTCCTTCGTAATACATCACTGAAAGTGATAATCCTGGAAGATCGTTAAAGCAGCATCGGTACGGCATTAACAACCCCGACGTGGCCTGTAGCGCCCTTGTGAAACATGCTGTTTCCACACGGGTCACCACATTGGGCGGAACATGCAACGCCTGCGTCAATACAGGAAAAAAGGAAATGTGAGTCAGTGATGTTATCTTGAGTCACTTCATATCTAGACAACGGCGTTAATCTTAATCCCGTATATGCCCGCACCATACATTATGTACTAAGCTGCACATGACGCCGCTTGCTTCGTTTTGCCTTTCATTGTGAATGAGGCTCCCGCGTGGGGGTGGGAGCCGCTTTTAAAAGAAACATTTTACTTTGCTCGGCGCTTGTCGCTACATTTGCCATCGGACGAATAAGCAGACATGTGACAACCATGTGCGCCTAGATATTTCCCGTTATTTGTGTAGCTATAAAGCGGCGCCGTTGCTATCGGAATTCACGGGGCGAATTTAGGCACTGCAATTCAGCGCCAGTTACTCTGTATCGTGCTGCATCACAATTAGGTCCGGATGAAGTCGCGAAACTTTTATTATTTCTGAAAGTTTTGTTCTGAAGTCCCAGCTTTGGCCTCGCAATAAGCACCCGAAGTTATCGCGGATTTCATACTCTAGATAAAGAATTCCGATGAAGTAAACCTGAAAAATGTTAGCTTTTCATAAATATCATGCAGAGCGTAGTGTCCCTGTGTATGCTCCCTGCGGGAGCGTATGGAAGGACACTATACGCTCTGCAAGGCTATATACGCTCCCACTATACGCTCGCACTGCGCTCTACAGGGCTGTATAGGCTACCTGTGGTAGCATATACAGGGACACTACCAGAGCGGAGCTGTCGGCAATAATCGTTGTAAATATTCGCGGCGGCACAGCGAAGCCAGGGTTGGAGGCTTTACAAGTGTTCAGACCGTCTATTGTACAAACCCAACTTTGTCAACTTCGCATAAATTTCGGCAGAATCAGTGAACGTGCATGCACGGCCGCATTCACTGAACGAGCGCTTGCGTGCCTTGCACATCAGGTTCACCAGGTGCTGCCGGTTTTCGGGCGCATGCTGAGGCCGGCTCTACAGTCGGCGCTGGATCTGCTGAGCAGGCACGTGAGCTACAACGTGTTGGGAGCCCTGGCCGTGCTGCTTTCGAGTGTCGCTACGCTGGTCTTCTGGTTCCCCGGTACACTCGGTTACGTCGGATTCACACCAGGTGGGTGGATGGACTCTTAGAATTTATAATGTCGAAGTAATATTGTTTACTTCGCATGTAAAAAAAAAAAAACTAACTACCGGACTGCTTATCATGCGCAGCTACTGTAATCCAAAGTTTGACGGCAACCTGTGTGGCCTGAGAGGAACACATTGCGAAAGTGAACACCTACCAAAATAAGTACTAAAATTTGATGCCGTTTCGGCTCCACATTCGGAAGTCTTGTTCACAGATGTGTGAACAAGATTTGTGAACAAGGCTCCAGTATGGGGAGTCGAAAAGTCCATAAATTTTAGGGGCGAAGCACCTTAGGGTCTCGGCGTGTCGGCGTGCATCGTCGGCGTCTGCTGTCGCGGCGTGCATCGCCGTCTGCTGTCGCGACGGTTCAGTTTGCTTGAGCGCAAGAGAGGGCCCCACCGCCTCAGCGCTTGCCGTGTGGGCGAGAGGGAGCGAACGGCGCGCGTTGACTATGGAAACGCTCTTTCAGCGATGAACGCTGAACTACCAGCTCGCAAGGAACGAAAACTCTCCTTCGCCCGCGAGAGACAACGCCGACGCAGGCAGCGTCTGCTAGCGAGTTTCTTGATTGAAAAAAACTGACTGGCTCGCGCTGCACAATCGTTCACCGGCCACCCCGTATATATAGGCACTGGATCTTGACCTGCAATGTGGTGCCGCTGGGAGATTTCTCTCGTGCGTAGTTGAACAATAAAGATTCGCAGCGTGCACGTTAACTAAAAGCGGACTGCGAGTCTCTGTGTCTAATCTTTCTTCTGTCTGTCGTTGTCCACCAGCAGTGATTTTGCTGTGAGAAACACTGGCCCGCACTGCATGCTTCGCCCCTCCACAGGTTTCACGTTAGTGGAGTTGAAACACCCTTCCCTACATGCTTCGCCCCTCCCCATTTTTTTTACTTCTTCTTTTGGTCGGCGTACAGATTCCCGATTCTCCAACATGCGTATGTACTATGTAATAAAGAGCTGGCTACATAACCTGAAGTTTTCCTCACAAATAAATGTGGAAAAAGTAATGAAGTAGTTTTTTTCAGTAAAATAAAAACAATAAGCCTCGGAGATTCGCGGTTTCGATGAACAAATCATTTAAGAAAGCAAAATTTCGATCTCAAGTAAAAATGAGTTCTCGCTTGCTTTGTGGTAGAACCAGAGGTTTCATTTTATATCACAAACTTTTAATGGTAGTCGCAATTAATTAAGGTAGCTCCTAGCAAAGCGGCCCCACACGCGGGAACGAATGGCGGTGACTGGGCAGTTTGTTGAACGCCTCATATCGAGAGAAGTCTCTCCAAGCAGTCACTTAAGGATCGAAGAGATGTGATGATACAGTTAGCTTCAAAGGCCAGGTATGCAAACATGCACGGTCCTCCACAACATTACGAGACAAAAAGCTGCAGCTTAGATATATAGTATATGTTGGGCACCAAAAGAGCTATAATACTGAAGTCAGGAAAAAAATTATTGCGGGCTTACAGGTGAAGACCATGAAGCACCGACACCGAAATGCAATTAACTTTCTCTTTAGAAGCCATCGAAGGTAATTTTCGAACCAAGTGAATAGCTTTTACGCGACCCGCGCGCCAGATGGAGGCGCCAGCAATACTTCCGTTCTGTGCTGCTTGTTTGCGATGACGCCGTTTGATGATGTAGGTACAAATTATTGCTTACGGTAGACACCGTGACGACGGCGCCCGCGCGACAACAGTGACGTGACATATTACATCGACTATTTAGGTTAAAATCACGCAAATCCCAAGCACACGTGGGGTGAATCTACAAGGCGATATGGCGCCTATAGAAAAAGCACGCACTGCGGACTTCTGCGAAGTATAGAGTCCGCAGCCTTTTGTTATACCGGCGTTAAAAAGCGGTAAACAAAAAAACTGAAGAGACATATAAACCGCCAGGAGTGTACGGCTATGGAAGTAGGGAACGAAATGACAGACGAATGGCAGCCGGGGTGAAGGCCGACAAGGAGGACGGCGTGCACCCAGCCAACTGCAGAAACTCAGCTGTGCACCACAGCAGCAACACATCACGGCATGTAAACCTCCAGGCACCAGGAACTCTCGCGACAGAAAACACATTGCTCAGTGAAAAATCCCCAGGGAGACGAACTTTCGACCACGAGAAATTGTGGAAGAGCCGAATCTGTAAGCGCCGCAAAGAGAGTCATATTTAGTGTGTCTAGTCAGCACGACCCTCAGCAGAGAGACAGACGACATAAAAACACAGATTGGTTAGTACTAACATAGCATAAGAACAATAAAATTCATGCAACACTGTATCAAGCTGCATTCATATTAGTGGGTATAAGTTTGCGCATAAGGGGCGAACAGTGAAACACACACGGCTCAAACACATACGCCTTGTGTGCTTCATCGCTCCTTGTGTCCCTTACGCGCCACGTCATACCCGCGAATGGCATAACAGCAGGCCCAAATTTGCTGTATTCGTATATGTTTGTATATTTTATAATCAATGCATTCTATCTTGTTTTGCTTTGGATGCCTACACTTGTACCTTGATATATCCTAATTCCACCCTCCTGAAATGCCTCTTGGGGATAGCAGTATCTGTAAATAAATGATAAATAAATAAGTAAAGGAAAAAAGGGAAATTGTAAGGGCTCGTGATTTTCATTGTTAGACACCCTATTAATGAGAACTAACAGACAATAATTCCAAGGAAAGTATAGGTAATGTTATGTGTTGTGATTATGATATACATGTGAAGAAAGTAAAGTGGACGAAAAGATAACTTGCCGCCGGCAGGGACCGAACCTGCGACCTTGGAATTACGCGTCCGATGCTCCATCTGCCGGCGGCAAGTTATCTTTTCGTCCACTTTACTTTCTTCACATTTATATAATAATTACTACAAATAACATCCTCTGGCATTATTGTCTGTTAGTTCTCGTTAATATTGTAAATAAATAAATAGCAAGCTTAGTGTTTTATAGAGAAAGAAAGCGCAGTGACATAGATATATCTTTAGTACAACTATTGCTACATACGAGCTCTTATTAACATCCGAAAACCAGCCGTGGTTGCGTTACTTAACAGGTAAGAGTCGCGCTGTCAAGCTAGAAGACGTGGGTTCGATTCCCCACCATGGCGGCTACATGTCGATGGTGGCGAAGCGCAACAGCACCCTTGTACTTAAACTCAAGTACATGTTGAAGAACCGCAAGTGAAGATTTGACATTTGGTTTATTTCACCACAATCGATACATTTATAACAAATATGAAGAACAAGAAGAAGGCAAAAATGTCGTAGAAGCGTGAACTGTTGGGCTAGTTGGTGAAACACGCTTTGGTTTTGAAGAGCGCAAACTTGTCGATGTAACACATCGACGAAAACCGTGGACAGACAGGAAGGACGCTCAAGGAGCGTCCTTCTTTTATTTTTTTTAAGTTCTCATTTGCAGAGAACAATGATGTGCTGGAAAACAGACAAAAGCATTTTTGTGAGTTTCAGGAAAACATGAAAGTTTGTGCCCATGCTTGCATCAGTCCACGCCAGGCAGTCTGAAATGGGTTCAGAATTCCCATCATTTTCACCTACATTTTACGGCGTCGCCCACTACCACATTCTACGATTTATGACGTTTACAAAATGCTGTGTATGCTCGTCACGTGGCTTCTGACGACATGAATAAATTGACGGAGCACCGACTACCATTAAGCGTTCCGATTTCATTGTCATTGGAGTTCGTCGTTTTTCTATGCTGGATTTCCAAGCTATTATATCTTGATTACGTACCGAAAAGCATTCTTCCTGCATAAGAACTTTTTCTTCATTTTTCAGACTCTCTACGGTATACGTAGATGAAGTGTAAGCCCATGCACCACAGGGTAATTTGCTGATCGTGTATCCTATCGCACATTGGGAACGACGACGATAACAAACAAACAAACAAACAAAAAAGGACAAGATAGAGTAGCCATTCCCCCTGCGCAATACAAAGTGTTAATATTCAATTTAATTTTTGGTGCGACCGACGACGATAAATCTTTGTTGCAGTAAATTGACAAATTAGGGGGTGGGTCAAGAACTCGGCTGTGTAATGATTTACCACTCTTTCATTAAATATGAATATTCATATAACAAAAAGCAAGCAAGGCGTGACTTGTAAATCATAGAGCTAATTTAGAGCTCTTTTTTAAGTGCGAATGCACTTTATAAGCGACCCTGAATCCGCCGTCCCATAGCAACGGCGCGAGGAGCGGAGAGGAGCGTCTGTAGCAACGGCGCAGCGACGTCACGCCCCACGTGACTGCGCGCGCTCCGCCCTCCGCTCCGTGGCTGCGCGCGCCCCGCGCATTGCCTGTGGTGATGAAAGCCGGCGGCGAGACGCCGAACGAAAGCGTGCGAAGCGAGCCGAGCACCCCGAAGCCGATCTGGCGCGGGGATGCGTGAGCGAGCGCGGGCCCTCGAATTCGATCGGCCGGACGCGCGCTTCAAGCGAGACTTCCTGGACCGCAGCTTCGGATATAGCTGCGCGGTGTGCGATCGACTGTGGTTCGACAACAACCTGAGCCCCATCTCGGGCGTGCGCAACGCCGCCAACAAGTTGAACACGTTGCGGGTTCTTTGGAACGAGTTCGGAAGACAGATCATCATCATCAGTAAAAGTGCTTTGCACTTAAAAACGGCCAGACGTCCGTGGGTCGGCTGGCGCGTGCTCTCTCGCTGCCGTCTCCTTCGCTCGGTCTGCAGTTTAGTCGCGCGCGCCCCCTCATAGCATCACCCCGTGCTTCGCACTTCCTCATACTCCCCTTCGGGGAAATGCGGGTTTTTTTTCTTTAACGTAACTTATTCTACGTAAAGTGGTCCTAAACCACCCTTCATGACTGTTGGAAACACAAGTACAGTGGAAACTAGACGCTGCCGTGAACGCCTCAGCCAAATCTTGCAATCGCGCGCAGCATGAAGGAGTGTTTACAAGCGGAGCGCGAAGTTGCCACTTATCTCAAGAGCCCTCAGTGGCCCGTCCTCGCTCTCTTCGGAGATGCCGGCGGCTGCTGTATGTCGTCATACAGAAGATCGCTGCTATTGGCCGATAACTGACATAAACCAAGGGTGCCGTGTGGATTAGATGCGATTCGTGCCACGTGGTGCCGACACGTGCCGGCACCGCGCTCAATAGTGTGCTAAAATTACACAGTACCTACACTATCGCGCACCGCAATCACAAACAAGGGGGGGGGGGAGAGCGATCGCGGTTTATGACGCGCGCTGACGTAGCTTTTTTCACACTCTATCATCCCTCCCCGTGTAGCTTCCAGCGCGCTCGTCGGCACGAAAGAAGAGTGAAAGTGCTCGAAGCGTGTGATAAACCTTTGTAACTCCGCTCGTTCTTCAAGGATTCGAAAAAAAAAATGAGCGGTGATTGATTAGTGAGGCAATAAACTCCGATTAGAGGTCATTCGATGGTTCCTTGAAAAAGTGGCTCAGGGGTTCTTTAAGCTCGTTTTGTCGCTTTGTTGAAGAGCTGGGACAATATTGAGCATCAGATTAGATTACTTATGAGCATTTTTGTTTTCTATTTACATTGATATCCTTATCAAAGGAAATTCTGTGCTCCGTCGCTTGAAAAAAGAGTGATTGTTCCTGTTATATATGTGCATGTGAGAAGAGTTTCAGCAGTTGAAGACGCTTAAGTTATGGAAAACAACTCAAATCGCCTGCGTCAGTAAGATTTAAAGTCTGCAAAAACATGCAGATAGTTTAAAAGTGTATGAACTTGAGCTTGTTGGCATGGTTTCGTAATCATTACATGAAACAGGGCGGACAAACGGGACACGAGAGATAGACAAGACTTGGCGCTCTAATCATCAACTTGATATCACCAGGGGAGATATGTAAAACATGTCAGAGCAAGCACTGTTATATCTTTTGAAAAAAAAATGATCTAAAGGATAATTTCTCACCTCCCGTTTGTTGCACGAAGCCACAAGGAAATTCATACGGATTTTTAGGAGTCTTGTCTGTCTTTACTGTCCCGTTTGCCCGCGATGTTTCCTGTTATGCAGATAGTTATGGAGACTGCGCACAAAACTATAAAATGTAAATATAAGAATAATTCACGCATAGATTGAAGAAACTGGATAAATTAGAATTCATGTGAAAACACGTTCACATGATGACCACAGGATGACCGCCGCCGTAGCTCAGTGGTAGAGCATCGGACGCGTTATTCGAAGGTCGCAGGTTCGGTCCCTGCCGGCGGCAAGTCATCTTTTCGTCCACTTTACTTTCTTCACATTTACATTCTAAATACTACAGATAACACCCCCTGTACTTTCCTTGGCGTTATTGTCTGTTGGTTCTCATTAATATTGTGTCTAACAAAGATAAACGAGCCCTTGAAAAATCATAGCTTTCCTTCATTCATTGCGAGGGTCTCGTCCTGGCAGACTTAATGCCTTCAGGTAGTATGCGAGGGATTATTGGTCAGCTGCCAACTCGTAAAAAAAAAAAAAAAATCACGTGCTACGTGACGCCAAGAGGCAAAAAAAAAGAGTGTTCCACACTCGCCGCCATGGCTGCGATTGGCGCTGACTAACACTCCTAGGTTTAATCAACATATATACCCCAGAAAGTGGACGGGAGGATGACCGCCGCCGTAGCTCAGTGGTAGAGCATCGGACGCGTTATTCGAAGGTCGCAGGTTCGGTCCCTGCCGGCGGCAAGTCATCTTTTCGTCCACTTTACTTTCTTCACATTTACATTCTAAATACTACAGATAACACCCCCTGTACTTTCCTTGGCGTTATTGTCTGTTAGTTCTCATTAATATTGTGTCTAACAAAGAGAAACGAGCCCTTGAAAAATCATAGCTTTCCTTCATTCATTGCGAGGGTCTCGTCCTGGCAGACTTAATGCCTTCAGGTAGTATGCGAGGGATTATTGGTCAGCTGCCAACTCGTTAAAAAAAAAAAAAGAAAGATCACGTGCTACGTGACGCCAAGAGGCAAAAAAAAGAGTGTTCCACACTCGCCGCCATGGCTGCGATTGGCGCTGACTAACACTCCTAGGTTTAATAAACATATATACCCCAGAAAGTGGACGGGAGGATGACCGCCGCCGTAGCTCAGTGGTAGAGCATCGGACGCGTTATTCGAAGGTCGCAGGTTCGGTCCCTGCCGGCGGCAAGTCATCTTTTCGTCCACTTTACTTTCTTCACATTTACATTCTAAATACTACAGATAACACCCCCTGTACTTTCCTTGGCGTTATTGTCTGTTAGTTCTCATTAATATTGTGTCTAACAAAGATAAACGAGCCCTTGAAAAATCATAGCTTTCCTTCATTCATTGCGAGGGTCTCGTCCTGGCAGACTTAATGCCTTCAGGTAGTATGCGAGGGATTATTGGTCAGCTGCCAACTCGTGAAAAAAAAAAAAAAAAAAGATCACGTGCTACGTGACGCCAAGAGGCAAAAAAAAGAGTGTTCCACACTCGCCGCCATGGCTGCGATTGGCGCTGACTAACACTCCTAGGTTTAATCAACATATATACCCCAGAAAGTGGACGGGAGGATGACCGCCGCCGTAGCTCAGTGGTAGAGCATCGGACGCGTTATTCGAAGGTCGCAGGTTCGGTCCCTGCCGGCGGCAAGTCATCTTTTCGTCCACTTTACTTTCTTCACATTTACATTCTAAATAATACAGATAACAACCCCTGTACTTTCCTTGGCGTTATTGTCTGTTAGTTCTCATTAATATTGTGTCTAACAAAGATAAACGAGCCCTTGAAAAATCATAGCTTTCCTTAACACGTTCACTTGTCAATGTAATGCTCAACGTATTGTAATTGCTACGCGTGAAGCTCTGACATGCTGATTTAAGCTCGGTATACTTAACGCGAAGTAAATAGTATCGTTTCTGATGCGAAGTTAGAGCGGTGAACATAAAAAAAATCAGAGAAGTTCTAGCCTACTATTGTAGCAATTAAACAATAACAGAAAGCGCATGCCGTCGCTTGTTCTTTTTTTTACATATATATGTACTTCAAACATCCGAAAATAACGGTCAATATTGTGTCTATTTCTAACGATGCACCAATATCGTTTGGCAGTACACGATAGCAGAGCATCACAGTTATGTAATTGAGCTGCACCTTCCGAATTCAGGTTGCAAGCAGAATCTTGAAGGAAGCGAGTCATTGCCGATCATTTCGAAGCGTGCTAATAAAGATAGATTCTCTTTGCTCCCCAACAGTTCGGGGTCACGTGGGTTGAGCAGAAACGTAATGTGTGACGTCATACCACCGTCCTACAATTTCGATAAAAGGAAAAGTACGGCGTCGCGCTGCATAAGTATCGCTATTTTCGGGAAGGGGAGGCAGTAAGGTAAGCAAAGCAGTAACTATTTCGCTAGCATCACCGCAGCCAAAGCCAGGGTCGACAATGATGTGCCGTTCTATCAGTGGTGTCATGCGTGACGTTTCTGCCCAGGTCACGTGACGCCGAGCTGTCGTAGTGCAAATTAACTCTCCCGCTAACAAACTGAGAGGTGCATACCTCGTTTATTCGTTTCTCACTTTCAACTTCATTGCACCTTTCACAAGTGCACGAAATGACCCCGTTATGACCACAAGTCTTGCCGGTGCGCTCACCATGTTCCTTGGGCCAAGGGTGGCGCCTGTTGCTTTCTACGAGCTTAGTTTCCAAATCGCTGGAAGGACTTTAGTTATGCGCCAATGCATTAGGGAGTTTTTGCTTACGTCAGAGCTAGAGCACCGTTTACGTGTTGTTTGCTCCTGCGTAGCTGGGGTCGTGTGGCCGGCGGTGACGCTGAGTAGCACGTTCCGGCCGCTGCCGTACGTGCGACTGGCTGTGAACGTGAGCCTGCTGACATCGGCTCCTGTCGCCATGGAAACTCCCGCCGATTCCTCGCCCCTTCCCGTGGCCGCCACGCGTCGCAACGGTCAGATGCGTATTTCTTGCCTCGCACGACGCTCTTGATTGCCTCTCACAAGCATGGTTCATCTCACTCACTCTTCTACAAGCATCTTTAACTGGCGCAAAATACATGCAGCTGCTCTTCATTCTGCACAAAATGTGCAAATGCTGCACTCAGACGTTATGTAAACAAAATATTCGGCAAGAAACAGCTCAGTGAACCGGAAGCGCGAACATACCTGCTGTTAACTCCGCGTATGCTTTCACGGATGCCTGTCTCAAGACTTCGTGCATGGGCCTTTAAAGATCAGCGCATGCTGAAACCTCCTTTGAACCTTAACAACCATATCCATGACATTTGCCTCTCTTTGAAGGCAGTAGGCACATGTTATCGTGGGAAACGTTCATTCCCTAAATCCATTCCAACATCACCACGTGGTGTTTTGTAGGTGTGGTATAGGCTACCTGTACCGATGTTAGCCATGCAACATAGCCCATAGCTTAGCACCTACTTCGTGCTACAACACGCTTACAACACGTTTGGAAACATCGTCAGAGGTTACTGTTTACTGCTAACTGCACTTTGCTGGTTCTCTGTGTTCATCGAAGTGGTGGTGCCAGAAGGACATGCTCCCAAGGAAAGAGTAAAGTGAGCCTCAATAGTTGGTTGGTTTGGTCGACGCCTGAAAATGCATTTTGCTATTGCTCAGGTGGAAGGGATTTCCTGAAGACCGCAAAGAATTGGAAAGCACAGGTCGGATAGTAGTACGGCTCCCCTCGTGTGGCTTCACGCTATCAGCCCTGGGGCGATCCTTTGCGATGGTTCCCCAGCTTTGCGGACCGCTGCGCCTCTGCGGCTTTTGTGCGTTTGTTGTTGGTTTGTGGTGGCTTTGAAGTGTAAAGCGAATAAACACCTTCAGTTAATGGACTTGTCCTTATCGTCACTGGCCTGAAGACGCCGTGATGTAACTCAAGGCGAGGTTAGGGGTGGCAGCTCTTAATTCTGCGGTTGCTGGGGAATTGTTTGCGACAGACTATAGGGTTGCCAATGGTGGCTACTTTTCGCCAAATTGGCGAATTTGAGGGGCCCGTGGCGACCTAAAATTATGAATGGCGACATGGCGAATTTTTGGCGATTTTCGGCTTAGGTCTTCACTGAGTTATACATCCTAAGCTCAGTGTCTTCCGAACGAATGAGCGGCAGCATTCTCTGTATCTTTCTTTGTTTTAGACCCAAGAGTAGAATGTGCACATTACGCGTCATTCTGCATGTCCGTCCTGTAACTCGTGTGTATCTCCTCAATTCATCTAGAGGCAGGAGGTACGCGAACGTCCCCCAGAGACATTCTAGCAAAATGTAAACCGCGAGGGGGCAGTGTTTGACTATAAGTTAATAGCTTTCGGCGCTTTAAGCTTCTCTAAAGTTTCGCTTCTGAAGGGGCTGAAGGTTCCGCCCATTTGTTCCGTCAAAGCTCCAACAGTTCTGAATAGCTCGGCGACTTATTCACTGTTGCGCAGTACCCCCAATTCAGCTCGTAAAGACTGTTTTGGAATAGCGAAGACAGGTGGATACATGGCTGTTTGTGCAATAAAAAATTATTTATTCAGGCATTTTCCACTGCTCTCGGTGAGCGTGTGCAATGAAAAAAATTGCTATATAACATTTTACATTGCCTACCCGTTCATTAATAACGCATCGGATTGACGCGTGTAGATATAAGGGACTATAAGAAAGGGCCGGTGACGTCCTTTATCATATTAGTTCACACTGAAAAGGTGTAAGACTCACCAATGATTGGTTCCTGTAAGAATTCTGTCGTCTTAGCTTCAATAAACCTTTTAATCCTTTTAATTCATAATGTTCGCGTAAAGCTGGCTACAAACAACGCTTTCACGGTTTTCGCCCAATGTTTACCACACTTCTACCTTAACGAGCGGACAGGGATGGAAGGATATCGTGAGTGTTTCATTCATTCACCCTTGTGCCACCACGCACATCTTGCGGCTAGTCGGAGAAGCAGCACCATGCACTCCCGTGGTGAAGCGGGCCATACGACTGGCATTGAGAAACGTCAACTATAATTTAAGGGTCCTTGGATGGTATTGTATTCTACGGGGCTATACGTGAGAGGAAATTTTTATTACTAGGTATGACGCACATATCTAGAATGGCGACTTTTTTGGCGAAATTTGTAAAAAAATGGCGACTTTTGGCGACTTTTTGCTCGTCGTTTGGCGACATTTACTCGAAAGTCAGTGGCAACCCTGCTATGGAGTTCTGTCTCTAGGTTCACTAGAGTATAGGTTCTTGTCTACCAGTTGAAAATATTTCTCAAAGTCTCGTCTTGTACGCGCGCACATTTTTTTACAATAATGCCCAACGTGCAGCTGCCACCTTGAACATATGCATACGCGTTGAATCTGTTTTACTGCGATAACAATTATATGGACACTCTAGACGGGTTTTCGCCGTCGCCGTAAAGTTCTGTACGAAGTCCAAATCGTTAACATCGCTCCGCGCATCGTATGTTCTACCCACGAGCCGGTGACGAACGCGACTGAAGCAGAGATGAAAAAAGCCGGTCATCTCCGTCGCACAGAGTGCGCAGGGATATAACATCAACCCGCGTGTGAGGCCTGCCGTCGATTGATCCTCAATTGGAGAGGAAACCACTTGAGGAAACCACTTCAGGAAATTCCATCCGTCTTTCGCCTGGCGAAGGAGCATGAAGGGGCGCTGGGAAAGGGGTGGGTGGAAGGCTGCGTCGCTCTAGCCACAACTGCGAACTTCCATCACAAAGGCGGGTTCGCTAGCGCTGGTGCGCGCGCTATCTCGGCAGGCATCAGCAAACGGCCCGCTTACTTCGAGTTGAGACGACAGACAGTATGAAAACTAGTTCGCTCCCTGCAGCGGCTGTAGTCCCAAGCTTACACCAGCGTTTTGTGAATTTACGCGAGATCTGATCCAAAAGAGTTAGCTTCTTGCCTTACTACGTATACAACATTATAATTTGTTGCTATCGCATCCATTGCTTCGCTCCTGTGGCGAAACTGTGATTTCTTTTTAAATCACAGAACACATGTGCTCATCGCTATTGTTGATGAAAACTTAACAATATCATAACGCATAGACTTTACATTACAGTTGAAAAATGCAATGTCTGCCGCACAGAATGGTAGCAAGCAACCTTACACGCCACGCCAGTCGCAGAGCGAAAATCGCAGCCCATATGAAACGAAACCGCCATTAGCGGCGTTTGCAAAAAGACCGAATAGAACGAACGGAACGATTTCTTTCGTTGCAATCGTGGCATGCGAAATAGCCTTTGAGGCCAACGGGCTGTTTCACATGCTGCGATTGCAGCGAAGAAAATCGTTCCGTACGCAATGTTCGCAACCGCCGCGGCGGTTTCGTTTCACGTGGGCTGCGAATGGGCTGCGACACTGCGATACGCTTCTCTTTGCTTCTCTGTGATTTCAGTGCTCCTCGAATTTGACACTACGTTCCTGCTTCGCGACAAGGAAAGGGACAATTTAGAAGCGAAAGGGGGTGGTGCCTTGTGTCACGCCATACGTCTGGTTTTGGACTGAATGTACTATGTAGCCAACTTGCTTTGCCAGCGCTGCGACGGTTCGATCGCCTCGGTCGGATGCTACCTACAGGGTCGTGCAAAAGCGCGCGTTTCCCCGAAGAATCTTTGCTCCCCCTCATGCTCGATATGTGCTGTCTCTATCACCAACCTCGTGTCCAAATCTTTATGATTTATATAAGCCATACTTCAATTGTACTATCATCAAAAGAAGCGGCATTCCTTGATGATAACGAATTCTCGCAGAATCTCTTGCTTGCGAAATTTTCCCACTGCGATAAAAGTTGATGTATAGAGAATATTGAAGGCTTGACTGTTTATCGGCTCGGTCGCCGAGCGTCTGCTGTTTGTTGTTCTTGTGGCCTCAATAATTGACTACGTTCTTAGTTCCTGTTTGTCGCATGAGACTGAATTCGTGTTTCCCGGACCTTCGGCTGATAGTAGCGCCATTACAAGTCCTGTCAACAAACATTTGAGTACTTTATTGTCTACCTGAGAGCGATATGTGAGAGCTACTGTGGTGTTAGCTTTTTCTGCCGCCCATCTACACACTTTAGAAAGGAGACAGGGGTGGAAATGAGCGATCATACCGTGGCAATATCCTCTTCGTTCACAATTTGTTCCTTTGCGCAAATGTCTCTATTGCTACAGGCTGGTATGGCAACCGCAGCGAGGACAGCGTATCGGCTCGCTTCGATGCCGTGCTGAAGCGCTACAATGTGGACCCCGACGCCTGCCTCAAGGTGGCCATGTGCTCGGTGGGCCGCCTCGGTGCAGACGCAGGCGACGGCCACCAGAATAAACAACGCCGCCAAGCTGGCCCTGTCGAGGTTCTAGACTCCATGCTCAGGGTACCTTTCACGATGTACTCTGCAACAGCCATCCACTAAGCTATCCACTAATCACCACTCCACTTCGATTAGTTTCAATTTACGCCGCAATTAATGCAATACCGTTAAACACAACAATTAACGTCCTTACGCTTTCCTGGCCTAACTGTCACGTTCGATTAATCTCCATGTTCAAGCATGGCTGCGATAGTTCTGTGCTCTACTGTAGCGATGGCCATTGGCATATTGCGGACTTACGCTTTCAAGTAAAAGCATTGCACCATATGCTTCTCCGACGTAACATTAAAATGTTTCCGACAGCATGACTATAAGCGCATGAGTCAAATTAACGAAAACTTGGCAATGATAGTGCCACGCCCACTTCTTGTCTTGTTTTGATGTATTCGGGTTTGACCGGCAGGGACGGTTATCAACGCTCGACGCTGTCCGCGAAGTAGTGTTCTAGAAGCGTCGCGATTGTAGTAGATCGGTTTGTTAAGATTGCGCCCCGCACGCGAATGTTCCAGCTTTGTAGAGATAACGCCGCCACCAGCGATATTGCTGGAAAGTTCGATAGCGCCTGTATAAAAGCCGACGCGCGTGACCGCTTGTCATTGATCGACGGACGACGCCCTGTTCGCCGCTATCATTGTACAGCGTGTATTGCTGTGTTCTAGTTTCATTTTCCGGCCACAGTTCGGCCAAATAAACAGTTTCAACCTGCAAAGGCGACTGCTGTCTTCGTCGACGTCACGACCACGCGACATCTGGTGCGGTGCTGCTTCCATGATCCGGACGCCACCGCGGAGCGCTGACACAAGCCCAAGCCGCGAAGAAGACGACTCTAAGGTCATCCCGGATCCTCGAACCAGCCGCCGGCAGAAGGGACTACACCAGAGTACGGGCTCCTTCCCGAAAACGCCAGGCAGCGAAGACGTCACATCTACCGCCGAGACGATGACACCCAACTGCCACCTACAACGGTAGTGATGCACAGCCAAGGGAGCCACCAACTTCCGTGGATCGTCTTTTGAAGACCCGAGAGCTGGCTGGAGACGTACGAGCGAGTCGCCGCTTCAACCACTGGGACACTGAGAGAAGCTGCGCCACGTCTACTTTCTACTTAGAAGACGCCGCGAAGCGTGGTTCGAGAACCATGAATCGAGCCTTCAATCCTTGACCTCATCTTCGGACGACGTTCCTCAATACCTTCGCTAGCATCGTCCGCAAGGAAAAGGCCGCCTTTGGCTGGAGACCCCGTGCAGCTGCCAAACGAAAACGTCACCATCTTCACGGGAAGATGACTCGACTTTTCCGTCAGCCGACGCTGCGATGGCGGAAGACAAAAAGTTCGCCTGCTCATGCGGGGTGTCAAACAAGAACTTTTCGCGGGACTTGTTCGCAACCCGCCCACGACGGTCGCCGAATTCCTCACCGAGGCTACGACTATTGAAAGACATTGGCATGCGGACGAAACAGTACAACCTCGCCGCTGTCCTCCGAAGTGCACTCACTAGCCACCGACGACTTGCGCGAAACCATCCAAGCGATCGTGCGGGAGGAGTTGCGCAAGCTGTTACCTTCGCCGCAGCCTCAAGTAGATTCCATCGCCGACATTGTCCCGCGAGAAATCAAGAGTCACTGGGTGTTCCTCAGCCGGCACCGCCGCAGCTTCAAGCATGAGTTATGCTGCTGCAGCCCGACGCAACTCCCCCCCTCCTCGCCCGCGTCATGACGAGCCGCGCCGCCCCAGCAGTTCCGCCGCGAGGCACCACCGCCGCCCCTCGACGCCATACCGCCCGCCAGCCGGCCAGCGATACACGCCGAGGAAGACCGACGTTTGGCGCGCC
>NC_051186.1:80414920-80454075 GCF_013339695.2 Rhipicephalus sanguineus | reverse complement strand
AGGGATTATTGGTCAGCTGCCAACTCGTAAAAAAAAAAAAAAGATCACGTGCTACGTGACGCCAAGAGGCAAAAAAAAAGAGTGTTCCACACTCGCCGCCATGGCTGCGATTGGCGCTGACTAACACTCCTAGGTTTATCAACATATATACCCCAGAAAGTGGACGGGAGGATGACCGCCGCCGTAGCTCAGTGGTAGAGCATCGGACGCGTTATTTGAAGGTCGCAGGTTCGGTCCCTGCCGGCGGCAAGTCATCTTTTCGTCCACTTTACTTTCTTCACATTTACATTCTAAATACTACAGATAACACCCCCTGTACTTTCCTTGGCGTTATTGTCTGTTAGTTCTCATTAATATTGTGTCTAACAAAGATAAACGAGCCCTTGAAAAATCATAGCTTTCCTTCATTCATTGCGAGGGTCTCGCCTGGCAGACTTAATGCCTTCAGTAGTAGCGAGGGTTATGGTCAGCTGCCAACTCGTAAAAAAAAAAAAAAAAAAAAAAAAAAATCAGTGCTACGTGACGCCAAGCAAAAGAAAAAAAAAAGAGTGTTCCCCACTCGAAGCCATGGCGCGATTGGCCCGCTGACTAACACTCCTAGGTTTAATCAACATATATACCCCAAAGTGGACGGAGGATGACCGCCGCCGTAGCTCAGTGGTAGAGCATCGGACGCGTTATTCGAAGGTCGCAGGTTCGGTCCCTGCCGGCGGCAAGTCACCTTTTCGTCCACTTTACTTTCTTCACATTTACATTCTAATAATACAGATACACACCCCCGTACTTTCCTTGGCGTTATTGTCTGTTAGTTCTCATTAATATTGTGTCAACAAAGATAAACGAGCCCTTGAAAAATCATAGCTTCCTTAACACGTTCACTTGTCAATGTAATGCTCAACGTATTGTAATGCTACGCGTGAAGCTCTGACATGCTGATTTAAGCTCGGTATACTTAACGCGAAGTAAATAGTATCGTTTCTGATGCGAAGTTAGAGCGGTGAACATAAAAAAAGTCAGACAAGTTCTAGCCTAATATGTAGCAATTAAACAATAAGAAAGCGCATGCCGTCGCTTGTTCTTTTTTTTTACATATATATGTACTTCAAACATCCGAAAATAACGGTCAATATTGTGTCTATTTCTAACGATGCACCAATATCGTTGGCAGTACACGATAGCAGAGCATCACAGTTATGTAATTGAGCTGCACCTTCCGAATTCAGGTTGCAAGCAGAATCTTGAAGGAAGCGAGTCATTGCCGATCATTTCGAAGCGTGCTAATAAAGATAGATTCTCTTTGCTCCCCAACAGCTCGGGGTCACGTGGGTTGAGCAGAAACGTAATGTGTGACGTCATACCACCGTCCTACAATTTCGATAAAAGGAAAAGTACGGCGTCGCGCTGCATAAAGTATCGCTATTTTCGGGAAGGGGAGGCAGTAAGGTAAGCAAAACAGTAACTATTTCGCTAGCATCACCGCAGCCAAAGCCAGGGTCGACAATGATGTGCCGTTCTATCAGTGGTGTCATGCGTTACGTTCTGCCCAGGTCACGTGACGCCGAGCTGTCGTGTGCAATTAACTCTCCCGCTAACAAACTGAGAGGTGCATACCTCGTTTATTCGTTTCTCACTTTCAACTTCATTGCACCTTTCACAAGTGCACGAAATGGCCCGTTATGACCACAGTCTTGCCGGTGCGCTCACCATGTTCCTGGGCCAAGGGTGGCGCCTGTCGCTTTCTACGAGCTTAGTTTCCAAATCGCTGGAAGGACTTTAGTCATGCGCCAATGCATTAGGCGTTTTTGCTTACGTCAGAGCTAGAGCACCGTTTACGTGTTGTTTGCTCCTGCGTAGCTGGGGTCGTGTGGCCGGCGGTGACGCTGAGTAGCACGTTCCGGCCGCTGCCGTACGTGCGACTGGCTGTGAACGTGAGCCTGCTGACGTCGGCTCCTGTCGCCATGGAAACTCCCGCCGATTCCTCGCCCCTTCCCGTGGCCGCCACGCGTCGCAACGGTCAGATGCGTATTTCTTGCCTCGCACGACGCTCTTGATTGCCTAGAGTTCTCACAAGCATGGTTCATCTCACTCACTCTACTACAAGCATCTTTAACTGGCGCAAAATACATGCAGCTGCTCTTCATTCTGCACAAAATGTGCAAATGCTGCACTCAGACGTTATGTAAACAAAATATTCGGCTAGAAACAGCTCAGTGAACCGGAAGCGCGAACATACCTGCTGTTAACTCCGCGTATGCTTTCACGGATGCCTGTCTCAAGACTTCGTGCATTGGCCTTTATCAGCGCATGCTGAAACCTCCTTTGAACCTTAACAACCAATCCATGACATTTGCCTCTCTTTGAAGGCAGTAGGCATGTTATCGTGGGAAACGTCATTCCCTAAATCCATTTCCAACATCACCACGTGGTGTTTTGTAGGTGTGGTATAGCTACCTGTACCGATGTTAGCCATGCAACATAGCCCATAGCTTAGCACCTACTTCGTGCTACAACACGCTTACAAACACGTTTGGAAACATCGTCAGAGTTACTGTTTGCTGCTAACTGCACTTTGCTGGTTCTCTGTGTTCATCGAAGTGGTGGTGCCAGAAGGACATGCTCCCAAGGAAAGAGTAAAGTGAGCCTCAATAGTTGGTTGGTTTGGTCGACGCCTGAAAATGCATTTTGCTATTGCTCAGGTGGATAGGGATTTCCTGAAGACCGCAAAGAATTGGGAAGCACAGGTCGGATAGTAGTACAGCTCCCCTCGTGTGGCTTCACGCTATCAGCCCTGGGGCGATTCTTTGCGGTGGTTCCCCAGCTTTGCGGACCGCTGCGCCTCTGCGGCTTTTGTGCGTTTGTTGTTGGTTTGTGGTGGCTTTGTAAGTGTAAAGCGAATAAACACCTTCAGTTAATGGACTTGTCCTTATCGTCACTGGCCTGAAGACGCCGTGATGTACTCAATGGCGAGGTTAGGGGTGGCAGCTCTTAATTCTGCGGTTGCTGGGGAATTGTTTGCGACAGACTATGCAGGGTTGCCTAATGGTGGCTACTTTTCGCCAAATTGGCGAATTTGAGGGGCCCGTGGCGACCTAAAATTATGAATGGCGACATGGCGAATTTTTGGCGATTTTCGGCTTAGGTCTTCACTGAGTTATACATCCTAAGCTCAGTGTCTTCCGAACGAATGAGCGGCAGCATTCTCTGTATCTTTCTTTGTTTTAGACCCAAGAGTAGAATGTGCACATTACGCGTCATTCTGCATGTCCGTCCTGTAACTCGTGTGTATCTCCTCAATTCATGCTAGAGGCAGGAGGTACGCGAACGTCGCCCCAGAGACATTCTAGCAAAATGTAAACCGCGAGGGGGGCAGTGTTTGACTATAAGTTAATAGCTTTCGGCGCTTTAAGCTTCTCTAAGTTTCGCTTCTGAAGGGGCTGAAGGTTCCGCCCATTTGTTCCGTCAAAGCTCCAACAGTTCTGAATAGCTCGGCGACTTATTCACTGTTGCAGTACCCCCAATTCAGCTCGTAAAGACTGTTTTGGAATAGCGAAGACAGGTGGATACATGGCTGTTTGTGCAATAAAAAATTATTTATTCAAGCTATTTCCACTGCTGCGGTGAGCGTGTGCAATGAAAAAAATTGCTATATAACATTTTACATTGCCTACCCGTTCATTAATAACGCATCGGATTGACGCGTGTAGATATAAGGGACTATAAGAAAGGGCCGGTGACGTCCTTTATCATATTAGTTCACACTGAAAAGGTGTAAGACTCACCAATGATTGGTTCCTGTAAGAATTCTGTCGTCTTAGCTTCAATAAACCTTTTAATCCTTTTAATTCATAATGTTCGCGTAAAGCTGGCTACAAACAACGCTTTCACGGTTTTCGCCCAATGTTTACCACACTTCTACCTTAACGAGCGGACAGGGATGGAAGGATATCGTGAGTGTTTCATTCATTCACCCTTGTGCCACCACGCACATCTTGCGGCTAGTCGGAGAAGCAGCACCATGCACTCCCATGGTGAAGCGGGCCATACGACTGGCATTGAGAAACGTCAATATAATTTAAGGGTCTTGGATGGTATTGTATTCTACGGGGCTATACGTGAGAGGAAATTTTTATTACTAGGTATGACGCACATATCTAGAATGGCAACTTTTTTGGCGAAATTTGTAAAAAAATGGCGACTTTTGGCGACTTTTTGCTCGTCGTTTGGCGACATTTACTCGAAAGTCAGTGGCAACCCTGCTATGGAGTTCTGTCTCTAGGTTCACTAGAGTATAGGTTCTTGTCTACCAGTTGAAAATATTTCTCAAAGTCTCGTCTTGTACGCGCGCACATTTTTTTACAATAATGCCCAACGTGCAGCTGCCACCTTGAACATATGCATACGCGTTGAATCTGTTTTACTTGCGATAACAATTATATGGACACTCTAGACGGGTTTTCGCCGTCGCCGTAAAGTTCTGTACGAAGTCCAAATCGTAACATCGCTCCGCGCATCGATGTTCTACCCACGAGCCGGTGACGAACGCGACTGAAGCAGAGATGAAAAAAGGCCGGTCATCTCCGTCGCACAGAGTGCGCAGGGATATAACATCAACCCGCGTGTGAGGCCTGCCGTCGATTGATCCTCAATTGGAGAGGAAACCACTTGAGGAAACCACTTCAGGAAATTCCATCCGTCTTTCGCCTGGCGAAGGAGCATGAAGGGGCGCTGGGAAAGGGGTGGGTGGAAGGCTGCGTCGCTCTAGCCACAACTGCGAACTTCCATCACAAAGGCGGGTTCGCTAGCGCTGGTGCGCGCGCTATCTCGGCAGGCATCAGCAAACGGCCCGCTTACTTCGAGTTGAGACGACAGACAGTATGAAAACTAGTTCGCTCCCCGAAGCGGCTGTAGTCCCAAGCTTACA
The DNA here is from genome assembly GCF_013339695.2 of Rhipicephalus sanguineus. Classification (NCBI taxonomy): domain Eukaryota; kingdom Metazoa; phylum Arthropoda; class Arachnida; order Ixodida; family Ixodidae; genus Rhipicephalus; species Rhipicephalus sanguineus. The sequence goes on along the minus strand of NC_051186.1, from coordinate 80,449,154 downwards.
CCAGCGTTTTGTGAATTTACGCGAGATCTGATCCAAAAGAGTTAGCTTCTTGCCTTACTACGTATACAACATTATAATTTGTTGCTATCGCATCCATTGCTTCGCTCCTGTGGCGAAACTGTGATTCTTTTTAAATCACAGAACACATGTGCTCATCGCTATTGTTGATGAAAACTTAACAATATCATAACGCATAGACTTTACATTACAGTTGAAAAATGCAATGTCTGCCGCACAGAATGGTAGCAAGCAACCTTACACGCCACGCCAGTCGCAGAGCGAAAATCGCAGCCCATATGAAACGAAACCGCCATTAGCGGCGTTTGCAAAAAGACCGAATAGAACGAACGGAACGATTTCTTTCGTTTGCAATCGTGGCATGCGAAATAGGCCTTTGAGGCCAACGGGCTGTTTCACACGCTGCGATTGCAGCGAAGAAAATCGTTCCGTACGCAATGTTCGCAACCGCCGCGGCGGTTTCGTTTCACGTGGGCTGCAAATGGGCTGCGACACTGCGATACGCTTCTCTTTGCTTCTCTGTGATTTCAGTGCTCCTCGAATTTGACACTACGTTCCTGCTTCGCGACAAGGAAAGGGACAATTTAGAAGCGAAAGGGGGTGGTGCCTTGTGTCACGCCATACGTCTGGTTTTGGACTGAATGTACTATGTAGCCAACTTGCTTTGCCAGCGCTGCGACGGTTCGATTGCCTCGGTCGGATGCTACCTACAGGGTCGTGCAAAAGCGCGCGTTTCCCCGAAGAATCTTTGCTCCCCCTCATGCTTGATATGTGCTGTCTCTATCACCAACCTCGTGTCCAAATCTTTATGATTTATATAAGCCATACTTCAATTGTACTATCATCAAAAGAAGCGGCATTTCTTGATGATAACGAATTCTCGCAGAATCTCTTGCTTGCGAAATTTTCCCACTGCGATAAAAATTGATGTATAGAGAATATTGAAGGCTTGACTGTTTATCGGCTCGGTCGCCGAGCGTCTGCTGTTTGTTGTTCTTGTGGCCTCAATAATTGACTACGTTCTAAGTTCCTGTTTGTCGCATGAGACTGAATTCGTGTTTCCCGGACCTTCGGCTGATAGTAGCGCCATTACAAGTCCTGTCAACAAACATTTGAGTACTTTATTGTCTACCTGAGAGCGACATGTGAGAGCTACTGTGGTGTTAGCTTTTTCTGCCGCCCATCTACACACTTTAGAAAGGAGACAGGGGTGGAAATGAGCGATAATACCGGTGGCAATATCCTCTTCGTTCACAATTTGTTCCTTTTGCGCAAATGTCTCTATTGCTACAGGCTGGTATGGCAACCGCAGCGAGGACAGCGTATCGGCGCGCTTCGATGCCGTGCTGAAGCGCTACAATGTGGACCCCGACGCCTGCCTCAAAGTGGCCATGTGCTCGGTGGGCCGCCTCGGTGCTGACGCAGGCGACGGCCACCAGAATAAACAACGCCGCCAAGCTGGCCCTGTCGAGGTCCTAGACTCCATGCTCAGGTACCTTTCACGATGTACTCTGCAACAGCCCATCCACTAAGCTATCCACTAATCACCACTCCACTTCGATTAGTTTCAATTTACGCCGCAATTAATGCAATACCGTTAAACACAACAATTAACGTCCTTACGCTTTCCCTGGCCTAACTGTCCGTTCGATTAATCTCAATTGTTCAAGCATGGCATGCGATAGTTCTGTGCTCTACTGTAAGCGATGGCGCATTGGCATATTGCTGACCTTACGCTTTCAAGTAAAAGCATTGCACCATATGCTTCTCCGACGTAACATTAAAATGTTTCCGACAGCATGACTATAAGCGCATGAGTCAAATTAACGAAAACTTGGCAATGATAGTGACTATAGTCGTGGATGTCCGATTTTATTTCTTTTTAATCCAGTTGATGGCACCCATCATTAAACTTTATTTGGAACAGTTTTGTGGTAATAAACAAAAATACCAAACTAATTCGTGAGCAAGAATCGTGCAATAGCTTCGTAAGCATTCTACTTTTTTCACCTAAGCTGCAGATTGATACCCCAACTTCCTGCTCCAGCTTTTCTCATTTATGCAGTTTACAAAAAGTGCTGTATGCTTTTCGCGCCAACTTGGAGATTTGTAAACTTCGTCGTTGAGTTTTTGAAGACTTCGCAATTTTTCGTATTTTTTGTAAACTTACAATGCCGAAAAACAAGACGCTGCTTCATCCAGAGGGCGAAATTTGGTGTCGTTTCTTGGTATGTTGAGCGGTTGTCTAACGAGATCAATTTCTCTAGTTTTACGTGCAATAAAAGAGAAAAACTGCACTAATCGAACACCTAAATCTTGGGACTAAACAGCGCAGAGGATGCGACGTGCATGTGAAACAGAAAAGGCGGTGCTTTGTCTTGTTTGTAAACATTTTGAGCAGCGCAAGTAAATGGGAAGGACACGAGTAAGGGGAGTCGTTGCTAAGTCTCACCAGTTTTTCAATAACTTTCTGGTCCCGATGCTCCCGACTCAATTTCACATGGAGACAGCGCCCGCCGCTACAGGCGCAAGTGTGCAGAGAGGGCATGCGAACGCTGCTACTGCTGTGGTTGTATGTGGGGCAGCTTCGATATTGCAGTTTTCCAAACTTCCGCAATAGTCGCTTTGCTTTCACGGAGCTACATTAAACATGCGCACACGAATTGTCTGAGCGCGTCTTCGGTTTTGAAATGAGCACACGGGCGTAAAGAAAAAAAAAAAAAATAGCCGCTCAACACATGCATCTCGCGGCGGTCTCAGTCCAAAAGAAACAAGAATTGTGGGATTTACGTGTCAGAACCACCATATGAGTATGAGGCATGGGTACTTGGGGACCAGAAAGTGACCAGAAAGTTATTGCTTTTATCTGGTCTCAATTACTAGTGCTATTTAGAACATGTACTTATAAGGAATGCTAACAAGACCAAACAACCACGACGGTTTTGTCTGTCTCATAGTTCCTATGTTCTTGGCAGTTTTACAACAAAGAACGTAAACCAATTAGCCCAGCTAAGAAACCGTTTGCTCTTCATACAACGAGAGGTTCTTGAATGTGTTTATGATGATATTCATGCAGCCTGACTTTCATGGACGAGGTGCTGCTGAGTCGCAGCCTTCGCAGTGCGCGCCAAGTGGGAGAAGCAGGCGGCGACTGCGACTCCTTCAACCGAGGAGGCCGCTGTCCTTTCAACGCGGCCGCTTGGAGGGTCCTGCTGTCAACCATCAACAGGTCGCTCGCATAGCGGGAAGCCATCGTCGCCTTGACACAGAATCCTGGAATCGTTTCCATCAATGTTCTTCAGTATTGACTGCCGAGCAGCTCGTCCACGGAGGACCATAATAAGGTGTCTTCCTTAAACTGCAGAAGGAAAGCAGCTGCCCCTCAAATAAAGCATTGCTCGCTTGCTTAAAACGTATGACGCACTAAAACTGAACACTGCCCGAATAAAGCCACTGCTGTCATTTCCCGTAAGTAAACATGCCTTTCTAAAAGGCCTTTCCAAAAACGTTGTTTTCAATGGGCCTTTCAGAAACGTTATTGTCGAACGGCATCGGCGCGATGTCTTTAATTTTTTTTTTTTTTGCGTTTTTCAGCGTCTTGAACGGCCAAACGGAACACCATCCCGCGACCAGGGCTGCCGGGTTTGGCTGCTTTGCGGCCATTTGGCTATTTTTAGGCCGGTGGCGACAGAACAAATGTCGTGGCTACCTTTTGGCTACTTTTTGTTCCCTCAATTTTCGCCACATTATAAATATATGGTGACGCCTCAGCATGCTGGCGTTTGAGTATGTGAAAAGATCAATGCTTATGTTCTGCGTTGTTGGGGTGACAGAATAACAATAAAGCGCTCGAAGAGCGGGAACACAGTGTTGTTTTCGTGTTGTGTTTCCCCGCCCTTCAAGCGCTTTATTGTTACTATGTGTAAGGACATCGCGGTCATGGTGTACGTGTTTTCAGCTTCCAAAGTTGAACTTGGCCACACACACACACACACACACACACACACACACACACACACACACACACACACACACACACACACACACACACACGCGCGCGCGCGCGCGCACGCACGCACGCACACACACACACACATACACACATACACGCGCGCGCGCGCGCACGCACGCACGCACGCACGCACGCACACACACACACACACACACACACGCACACACACAACACACACACACACACACACACACACACACACACACACACACACACACACACCACACACACACACACACACACACACACACACACCACACACACACACACACACACACACACACACACACACACACACACACCACACACACACACACACACACACACACACACACACACACACACACACACAGAAAAGCCTATAGGCAGACGCCCCTCGAATTCGAGATAAACTGTCATCCATGTCCTGAGTTTGCACACCACCAGTTGCTAAACGTAACCTCGAGCTGTAATTGGAAGTAAACAGGTCAATCGAGGCTGCTCCGCCCTCCGCATGCATCGAGTTCGCTCTGCATTCAACAACATTAGCAATCGCATGCCCTACGAACTGCTTGGTTCAATTCTTAGAAATAAGTTCGGACTGAGACTAAGAGACATTATTGCTAAACACTGCTATTTGTGCGTGAATCACAGTAATTGTTATCTTGGGTGTACTCACGCCGTATTCATTTTTTGTCGTCACCAAAGCGCTGTTACTTCTACTCCTCTTAAGAAAACTAACGCAAGATTTGTGACGGTGTTATTTTGGCAACAACGCCAGAATGATTGCTAAAGCTAACCATTTATGCTTCAACCTGTGCTGTCTCGGCATAGAGCCGCTCATGGAACATTGGACACAGTACACAACGTAGTGCAACGAACACATGGACATTTATTAGCAGCTTTTACACAAAGGCTAACCCGCCAGCCGAATCTTACAAATAACTGCAGTAACATTACAAATAATCCAATAGAATGCCAATACAACACACACTAGCTATATAACAATGTACCGCGAGTGCTTCATCGCCGACGTTCGACTCGCCACTGAAGTCCGCGGGAACGAGAACCGCGGAATCGCGCCCACGGACCTCCCACGAGAGGCGACCGTCCAACAGAAATCCCCAAGCACCAAAGAGGAAGAGCTCCGCTCCCGCGTAACCTCGCTCCCGCGGGGGCGCCTCCGCGGTAGCACACTCTCGCCAATTTTCGCTCGGCGGCGATTAAGCTAACTACGCCGCAAGATGGGCAGGCGCCTTGGGGCGAAAACGACTCTACAGGAGGTGCGAGCACCCCCACAAATCCGAGCAGCATTGACTTAACTTGTCCATACTGTACTTATTTACATTATCATCCAAAGGCTGTTTCATTTGATCGTTTCAATGAAAACGTCGCAGTTTTCACACTTTTGGCTACTTCTGGCTTCTTTTGTAGGCATTAGCTGAAGTTAGCTGCATTTTGGCTAGTTTTTCCAATTTTGTGGCTACATTTTGTCTTTTCCACCTAGCAACACTGCCCGCGACCAGTTAAACGCATCGTGTACACCTGGTGCTTTCGGCGCACGGAGTCCGGATTTTCCTGATGGGCACAGAGTCATGTCTGTAGTGTGCGGTGTTGGGCAAGCTGGTACATAGCTAAGTATTAAAGGTGCAAGGGTTAAACTAAAGAAGAATAAAGGAATGAGAGAAAGAGAGCCATCTGCACTTTCTTTTCCTTATTCTTTATGCCAATATGTCTGCTTTACATGTCCCCTAAAAAGACGGCTTTTATTCCACTATCGCGAAATATTTCGACAAAGCCATTGTAGAACGTACTCATTTTTACATTTCATTTGTACCGCCGGCGCCACGCATTCATGTGATCCCGCCTTCTCCAGGCGCATGCGTTTAGCTCAGAGAGTAAGGCATGTACTCATCATCTAAGCGTGGGGCGGAAGCTTCGAAAGCCGTCCCCGACAACAAAATTCAGTGTGATTTACACATTTACTTTCAATATCGATTTACCTTATGACAGGCGGACATACAGGTTTCCCTCTGAGTCGGCATATAAATGTTTACTTATTTTCAAAAAACGTATTCGTCTATCTTCTGCTTATTCCGGCCTCAGCATATTTTAAAGAAAAATAACTGATTTAATTTCATCTGTAATTTCACCAAAACGCTGGCAAGAGCCATAAGCGTAGACGCCTGACAAAGCCTTCTGCTCTGCTGAGGTTTCATATACTTTTATGTCACTGACGCGAAGTCTTATTTGGTACAGTAATTTTCCACCTAACAATTCATAGCATGGAGCGAGCTTTTGTTTCGTCTAAGGAAACAACCTGAAATGCGAATTGAACGGAGGTGTGCATGGACAATAACCTATATATTGCTTAAAATGTTACTCAACAAATTCGCAGGACGCATTCTCATGTCAGGAATCTATATTATGTGTAGGCTCTCGACAGCTCAAAGTGATGACGCTGTGAATGAAATATCCCTGCTCCATATGCCGTGTTTTTAACGACGTTACATATCTCCATAGAAAATTATAGCCTATATAATTAATTAAATTTGTATTAAATGCTGTATCGAAATCTTGTAAAAAAATTCAAGCAGCTTCACGGACTTAACGTCGGGAAGACTGGTTAAACCAAACAGCGAAGCTGGTGGCATCACATTGTTGTGTCATTGCTTAACTTTGCTCTGTAGTGATTTTGCCACCATCTCCCTACACGAAAGCCCGGTCTTCCTATCAAAAGTCATGGAGCAATTTCAGCAACGCATGTAAAGTGCAGCTGCTCTATATTGTGACTGAGGCGCGCACAGTTCACGAAGACGCAACTTTCACGTTGCGAAAGTGGAATCCTGAGAAACACTGCGAGTATCCTGAATGGTGTGACCGAGTGTTCGCACTTCTTTCCTCTGCCTGCCCTTTCTTTGCTTTGGACTCCATCCATCCATCCATCCCTCCATCCATCCATCCATCCATCCATCCATCCATCTATCCATCCATCTATCCATCCATCCATCCATCCATCCATCCATCCATCCATCCATCCGTCCGTCCGTCCGTCCGTCTGTCTGTCTGTCTGTCTGTCTGTCTGTCTGTCTGTCTGTCTGTCTGTCTGTCTGTCTGTCTGTCTGTCTGTCTGTCTGTCTGTCTGTCTGTCTGTCTGTCTGTCTGTCTGTCTGTCTGTCTGTCTGTCTTCCGGAGAGCGCACGAATTTAGCTATCGTCGAACATTCTAGTTATAGACGGCTGCTTCGTCCTTAGTGAAACGGAAGTGAGTAGTCGGGCTTGCCCAATTTCTGTGACACGCACCGGCCAGGAGCAGCGTGATTCTCCGTAGGGATTTTCCGCTAACCTCAGCCTTAAACAGTTGCGCTGTTAATATTGCTGTGCTTTATGCACTTTTTTTCCTCGAAAAGCTAGAAGTGTTCTTTTCTATAGTCAGATACAAGCATACGTCGGCAAAGAGGCGAAGCTCACTCAAACTCCCTCAAAAAGTAAACTTTGCGCTTAGGGCTCACTCGGACTCGGACTCAGAATTTCCCTCAGCCGTACTCACTCGGGCTGAAACCCACCAAAATATTACTCAGCCGAACTCACTCAGACTCATACTCGCGGCTTGGTCCGAGTTTGAGCGAGTCGGAGTGAGTCGGCTCATGAGTGAGTTTTCCTACCTATATAACTGAAGAGGTCACGCCCAGATGACGGAAGCGCGGCAGCCGATCATCTAATGCGCTCGGCTATGTTATCCGAAGGTGGAGTTACCGGCTGTCCGGCTCCTGACGTCAGTGTGGAGCGCGCGCCCATTGGGACAAGCTTGTGTGAATCTGCTTTTGAGGCGGAAATGCCGCAGACTTCTAATCCGACTTATATTGCGGGTCTAAGCTGACAAGGTGATTTTGAACCGCTTGGTTTACGAACCGCTCACCCAAAGCACTGTACTGGCCCGCTTTTCGATCTTCATCTGTCGAAATGCTGCCAGCGAGGTCAGAAACTTCGTGCGAAGTATAGTGCAACTCCACAGAGCCAAGAAGCCGCCGAGCAGATCGAGCATAGGAGTGCGTGAAAGCAATGAGTTCCAATACATATCTTTTCCTGCAATTCACTTACTTCTTATTTCTCTGTTGCTTGAATTTCAACTCTCGAAACATTATCTCACATTTGTTTTCTCGGGGACCTGTGCCACCGTTTAAGATTCCTGTCTCTTTCTGCTGGGACTTGAATCGGCAGGGCCCACACCCCTCCCTCTTCTTCTACAACAAAAATAGCCGGCTCATTTGGAGCATTTCGGCTTTCTTCGGGCTACTTTATGCACTTATTCCGCTATTCGAATGCGGACGAGATGGAGCAAGCCACTTATTGTGAAGGGAGAGAGAATTAGACGGTACAATGACGGCTGCTATAGTCGGATACAACTTTAGGAGTCAGAGTCATTTCCTCCTCAAAGGCGGATAAACACAAGCCTGCACCAATGGGCGCACACTCGGGACTGACGTCATCAGCGGGCGGCTGGTGGCTCCGCCTTCGGAGAACATCGGCGCGTGCATGAGCGGGACTGTTTCTTTAGTCGCGGAGGCGATCGGCTGCCGCGCTTCGGTCGTCTGGGCGGGGCTTCTCCTGACTTCTTAAATTGTATCCGACTATAGACACGTTCGCTACGCTGGCTCGAGAGGCACCCTTCGTTCGAATACTTCATGCGAATACAAAATGAAAAGTAGAAGCCACCGCTTTCAACTACAGTGCGGGGCAGCAGCTTTGAAAGCGAGGCAGCGGAGAAGTCCGCCGTGCACACCCACGTACGTTCGCCGGGCTCCTGTAAGGAAATGCCGAGAGCTGGTTTCGGCGGGGAAACTTGAGCTGTGTAACTACAGCGTTGCAGCCTCGCTAGTGGAAGTCTGTTAACCTGCCACTGTGACTGCCGCTGATGCTAATGGCGCAGTGGCTGAAACCAAGAGCAACATAACTTACTTTGTGCTTGTCTTCGAGAAGATATCGCCATACTAGTCAACCCGATGCACTCTGGCAGGAATAAACGCAAAACGCTGGGTGTCTAAAGGGGACTTAACGGAAATTCCAAGCACACATCCAAATTTTTATTAGGAGCTGAGCAAAAGCGTATAGAGACACGACACAATTCGGTGTACGCCAGCGTAGCAGTGATGATCACGAAGTGATAAAATTAACATACGTAGAAAAACAATAGTCTCGTTTCATCCCACGCTAATAAGTGGCGGAGTATTTTTCTTTAGCTTATAAAATACAAATAATGACAAAATAGATAAAGATACAGGGGAAGAAAGGGCATAAAATGTACGTGCACTTCCAGCTAAATCATTTAATTGTCGACAATTTTGGAGCGATTAGGTTTCACTCGAGCTGGTTAGGATTGGCGATATAGTCGCGCGAAACTATCATTGTCATAAGCAGCAAATGGCGCTATCATACACCGCGAGACCTTGTCCCTGGTGCTTTGTCAACCAACACTCTTAATCGTGTAGTCGTCTTTAGGTTGACGACAAACGGCATCCATGACATCAGGTGGTGACACAGGCACTCGTCGTACGATGAGAACCGGTTCCTGCCGGACAGGCACAGCTGGCGGAACTCCTGGCAAGTGAGCGTGTACGGAACGCACGACGCGCGACCAGTTGCTGCAGTGCGGCGACGGAACAGGAAACACGCATCGGTTCGGAATGTTACCTGCGTAAGCGCCAAAGAACAATGGCGTCAGTGGCGGTCGGCCCTCTGGTGTCACAATTTCGCGACACATTAAATCTGAACTCCAAAATCCGAATGGAACGCTTAAGCAAGAGAAAGGCTTATTGTGTGGCCATGTGCGATTATCCGACAAAATACGTCGGCATGTAATCTCTGTATTATGTTCGGTACACAATATTGTAATTGTTGCTTAATTCACGCTGCGGATGTGCAACCGAAAGTAATAATTTGCGCAGTAGTCACTGCCTTAAATGGTCCCATAGATGCTGAGTGGTTCATCTGCCATGTCAGTGTCTGCTCCATAATACCTGAATAGTATTATCTCGTCCAATACTCTTGTGCATAGTTAGCTCTTGCGCTGAGAAAGACAAAACGAGGACAAAAAAGTCGCAGAAGTTCGCTAAGAAATGCTTCGCATTTAAAAACGGAGACACGTTGGAAACGGGTGGCGCGCAACCCACATCTGGTTTATTCGTCTCGGATCAAGATTAGCAATCGGGTGGAAGGAATGAAGGTGAAAAGCCAATGCCTTTTCTGCGACATACTGAGGCAATTAACCCGATGTCCTGTAGGGCAGACCGCACGTTGGAGTGGCGGAAAGACGGGCTGGCGTTTCGTCCTGCGTCACAAGCACTGCTTGGGAGCGAGCCCCCCCCCCCCCCCCCCCCCCCCCAGTGTAAGAAAAATACTCCCACGGTGTAAGAAAAAAGTGTTTGTCTTACACCGCGGGAGCGAGCAAACGAATCGAACACCGCGGCAGTTTGTCCGCTTTGTTTATTGGGCGTGCCGCTTTGGCGCCGCCGAAAGACGACCCGCGCATCCCGCGTGCTGTGTTCTGGCTTCGTTTACACTGCTCTTCAGTGAGGCGCCTGGGATCTCCGCATGACCAAGGTTCAACTCTGCCCAGTTGCCGAGCAGAGTTCGCATGAAAAGGTATTGGAATCGGCTCCCTATATGAACATCTAAGGTTTCAAGCCCACGCTGTTTGCTGCGCCATGTGTTCTAGTCCGCTTATGGACGACACGTGTATCCTACGTGGTGTGTGCGTGCGTTTACCCAGCTCCAGGCGCGTAGGCAGAAATTTTTTTTCGGGGGGGGGGGGGGGGGGGGGAGGGGGTGAACATGCACGGGCGTAGCCACTGCCCAGCGTTCCCGGTTATGCGACCCTCGCATGGCGAAGCTTATTCTCTGCGGAAGTGGTATGTGAGGGGGAGGCGTCTCGGAAAGAGGCTCTCGCATCCGAGGGGTGTTGATCCGAGGCAAGAACTTGCTGGTTCACGCAAGCAGACCGAACTGCAAAGTGTAGACCCTTTTTAAACCTATATCAGTCGCAGCCTTCATTATTATTTCTTTTTGCGCCTGTTTATCACAGGCCAGAGGGCAATCGCTTGTAAGAAGAAACGTCCTACAATAAACTGTTCCGCCTAAACAAGGTCGTCCTTTGTATAAGCAGAGCTGTTGTCAGGCGCCTGCCTTCAAATTAGGACAGAAATTTGACATTTTGTTTCATACCGCCTACCTTGGGTGAGCTTTTCGGCACTCTTGGGGGGGAGGGGTGGCAAAGGGGGGCAGGGGAGAATTCTGGGAGGGGGGGCTCCAGCCCCCCCGTGTCCCCACTGGCGCCACCCCTGGATTAGCGGTGTAGCTGAAGTAATGAGCGTGTTGTTCGCGGTGCCCATTTGATTCTCATTATTTCGCCAGTGTCACTTATTGTCCCGCGTCACTGGGAGAAGTAACACAGGTTGCCGTTTTGCAGTGCGCCTTCGACGCTCTCACTATTTTGCTCGCGTCACACAGCCACATCCAGTGAGCGACGGGCGCAAGCGCGTCCGCCGCTGACACCAACGTGATTCTCTTTTAAAAACAAAAAATACGGCTCCTCCGGAGCAGTAACGTTAATTCAGAAATAATAATTTAAAAAAAGAAAGAAAAAACATTTCCGAAGGCAGGGCTCGAAACTGCGCAAAATGGCACCACCGCCGTTCAGATCTCAGCACATTAACCCTCTGCGCCACGGAAGCTTTATTTTTTTTTTTTTTAAACAAGAACCCCACCATAAACCTAATCGGATATTTAAGTCCCCACCAACAACCTCTACAGATATCTCAACTCCTCCCCTTGAGCATTATGTGTGATTGCACTCGCATTTTATCAAGGCTACAGAGTAAGAGAAAAAAAAAAATACGCTTGAAAAAGAATATAAGCAGGGGCGTAGTCGGGGGGGAGGGGGGAGGTTTTAGACCCCCTCCCCCCCCCGGAAAATTTCAGTTTTGCTTGCGTATATATACCTACACATACAAACGCACGCAAGAACATACACAAAGTAAGATTGAACCCCCCCCCCCTTCCCCCCGAAAAAATTTCTGGCTATGACCCTGATAAGAAGCGTGCAGGACAAGATGCAATACAACGGTGCTCCACTGAAAACAAGACCGTGCCCCAACTACTCACGCCTACCCATGATGTGGGGGGCGCGGACGTCCTCCTGACGTTGACATCTCTGGCAGTGCTGGGTCCCGAGTCGGTTGGCGTACTTCTCTCTCGATCTCAACAATCTGAGCTGCAATGCGACGCAGACGAGCTTCCATGACGTCGAGCTCCCCGTTGATCATCCTCAACTCGTGGCTATGGTTACAAGTTGGAGGGATGGGCTCTGTAGGGTCATCCAGAGGAGCATTTGCTCCCCTTTCGGGGGAGCGAGAGGATTCACTGTCAGCCATCGTATCTTACAGGCGCAACGACCACGATTGGTCACTCTAACCACGATAGCTAACAAGCACGGAGGAAGGAATACTGAGCAGAGGCTGTCCGTCACATTTTTTTGAAGCCGCAAGTGGGGGAGGGTAGAGGGATCCTCCTCGCAAGGCTGGTCACATTTCGGCTCGCTTGCGCATGCGCAACTGGCGCCGCGGTGAGCGAGGAGCCAACACTACCAACACCCTCTGTGTGTTGGTCGAGCTCGGTCGCGTCGGGCCCACCGGGCCGCCGCCAACTGACAGACGAGCCTGAAAAGTGAAACTTTTGTGCCGATCAATAACAAACGTGCTACGATGCTCGCTTATAGCGTGTCTGGGTGCCACTCGCAGCCTCATTACGGCCCATATTGTGCTTCTCCGATAAATTTCAATCTTTGCACTTCTTGTTTAATCAGCTGAATCCAAGAAATCAACGATATAACTCGGCAGGATAATCGCCGCGGACAGCCATAGAGTTAATATACTCGGACAGCTCGGTTTTTTTTTTTTTCTTCTTTTTGCAGAAACGGTAAGTTCGGGGTACGCAACATAATGCAACAGTGACATCTGAATTGGTCTTGCTACGCAGGAAGATGATGCGCCTCCGAATTATCCTTTGACCGTGTGTGTCATTACACGTTCGGACGAATGCCGTGCTTGGCACTCGAGCCAAGCAGAACGGGTCGGTCGACTGCGACCTCATCGAAAAAAAATTGGCCGCAGAGACAGTTCCCGAGCACAATACGTAAGTAGGATGCGAACAATTCAAACAGCTTCGCAAAATCGCCTTACTGTGTCAGGCACGTCTTTAATTCTTGACGCTGGAAGCTTCGGTGAGCACACCAGGCCAATGCTTTCCAATCGACTATTGTGACCGTTGTACACGGGAACGAATTACCGCCGCCTCTCGCATTAAGAGTCGTCAGCGCTGTCGTTCTTGACTTGGAATTCTCCAGCTCCGAGGGACGCAATAGCACAGGGCAGAACGAGAACAGCTAAGCTGCGTCGCCAACCATTTGCGGAGAAGCTGTCGCGGGCTTCCAAAACAACTGTTTTCGACGGCAAGCAAAATGAACTAAACACACAAGCGTTAAAGGGACTCTAAAAAGAAACAATGAATCGGTTTAGATTGATGAAGTGTACTTTGAGAATTATAATGTCGTTAATTTAAACATCATAGGTCTATTAAAAATTAAAAAGGATAAAATGAAGTTCAAAGTTTTATTTTTTAATTTCGCGCCAAGATCTCCACGCGTGACGTCACGGATTTGAAAGTGTATTTATCGCATTTTGGCGTCATTGGCACAACAAAATTTTCTCGAACTTGGTATGTTAACTCTATGGCACCTCAGAGGACAGTGTACTTCATTTTTACCGTTTAGGAACTACGTAGGCCCTAGTAGGCGCCGTCAAAATATGTGACGTCACGGCGAATGGTGCGGAAATTTCACGGTGGCGTCGCCACCCACATTTTCTTGTTGCGCGATTTCTCGCTTACTAAGCGTCTTCTCGCAGCAAGCGTAGCGTTTTTGGTATCGTGAAAGAGTAGTTTACTAATACGAGAAAAATCGTTTTACTCTGTAGTGTTCCTTTAAAACCAACGCTCACAGTAGGGGTCCAACACGTTGCGCATCATGTGCGAAATGTAACGACTGCATAAATATGCGAATTCGCAGCTCCAGCCGGCTCTTGTCAACAACGCGGTCATATGGATGGTGGCGCAAACCATAGAGATTCCTATAAATACACTAGAGGGAACTCTGGCGCTAGTGTCTATGACAGCTCCACTAAGACTCAGCCGAACTCTCAGACTCGGACTCATTTCTCAGACCTACTGGCTCATTTCTGATTTCTCTATTGCTTGAATTCCAACTCTCAAAACATTATTTCATATTTGTTTTCTTGGGGACGTGTGCCGCCGCCTAATATTTCTGTCTATTTGCGGTAGCACTTGAAGTAATCGGCATGACCCTTCCCCTTTTCTTGGACCACAAAAATAACCCGCTCATTTCGAGTATTTCGACTTTCGTCAGTCTACTTTATGCACTTATCCTGCTATTCCAGTGTGGACGGGATCGGGTAAGCTACTTCTGATCGAGTAAAGCAACAATTTGACGGCGACGTGTTTTCATCGAACAGGCCTGACAGTTGACTAAACAAGTTGGCTACGCTGGCTGGCTCGGGAGGCATTCTTCCTTCGAGCATTGCCGAACGTTTCACGTGAGTACAAAATGGAAAGTATAACCCGCCGTTTGACACGCGAGCACGGTGCAGCAGCTTTGTGACCGAGGAAAGTGGAGGAGTCGGTCGGAACTCTGTTGACCGGCCTTTTGTAGCTACCACTGATGCTAATGGGGCAGTGGCTGGCACCAGCAGCATCTTCATTTCATGACGTTGTGCTTGTCTTCGAGAGGTAATCGCCATAATAATCAGTTCGCTGCACGCTGGCGGGAATAAGCGTAAAATGTTAGGTGCCTGAACGTGACTTAATGGAAGTGCCAACGACACATCCAGAGTTTTATCAGGGGCTCAGCAAAAGTACAGACACGACACAGTTCGGTGTAGGTTAGTAAAGCAATAATGATCACGAAGCGATAAAATTAAGATGCGTAGAAAAAGCGATCGTCTCGTTTCATCTCACGCTAATAACTGGCGAAGTTTTTTTTTTTTTTTTTTGCTTAGGGAAACGAGTTATAATGGCAACATATATAAAGATACAGGGCAAGAAAAAGTCAGGAAATGAACGTGTACTTCCAGCTAATTCAGCTAGAAGATTCGCACCTTTTAATATCGTCGACAAAATAACACTTGGGGCACTCGGGCTCGTTACGATTGGCGATGCAGTAGCACGAAACTATCATTGTCAATTTGTCATAAGCAGCAAATGGCGCTATCATACACCGCGAGACCTTGTTCCTGGTGCTTTGTCAACCAACACTGTTAATCGTGTAGTCGTGTTTAGGTTGACGACAAACGGCATCGTTGATATCAGGTGGTGACGCAGGCGCGCAGGCACTCGTCGTACGATGAGAACCGGTTCCTACCGGACAGGCACAACTGGCGGAACTCCTGGCAAGTGAGCGTGTACGCGTTGTAGAACCAACGCACGACGCGCGACCAGTTGCTGCAGTGCGGCGACGGAACCGGGAACACGCATTGGGTCGAAATGTTGCCTGCGTAAGCGTCGAAAGACAATGGCGTCGGTGGCGGTCGGCCCTCTGGTGTCAATTTCGCGACACACTGAATCTAAACTCCAGAATCCGAATGAAAGGCTCATTGTGAAGCCGTGTGCGATTATTCGACAAAATGCGTCGGCATGTTTATTAGTACCTCAAGGGTCCCGAGGGACATTACATGAGGGGTGGGCAAGAAAACATGATAGATAAAAAGAAAGCAAAAGAGCAGAAACAGCACCAACAATAACAAAAAAATAAAAACAGCAGTAGATCACATTTACAAGGATAAAATATGGCTTTTTACTGCAGTTTTAAATTGGGCAAACTGAGATGACATGGCGATGTGGGCGGGAAGGTCGTTCCAGTCTGGCGCAGTCTGCAGGAAATATGACTTCTGGAAGGTCTTTGTTTTAGAACGTACAGGATAGACGGCGTTGGGGTGAGAATGACGCGGTGTCTGATGTGCAGGTGTGATGAATGCACTGCCTGGTGGCAAGGAATGGAAGAACTTATGATACAGGCACAAACATGAAACTTTGCGGCGAGTGGCAAGATGAGGAAGGTTAAGTTGAGATTTGACTGCTGACACACTTATGTTAGTTGAGTAATTCGTGATAATGAATCTGGAAGCACGGTTCTGGGTGGATTCGAGCATAGTAGAAAGGTTAGCTTGATGAGGATCAAAAATGGCATTAGCATCCTCAAGTTTAGGCCTTACGAGTGTTTTATAAGCTATTAGTTTAGTAGAAGAAGGTGCCGAGGCAAAGTTGCGACGAAGGTATCCGAGAACTCGATTAGCAGAGTTATAGTAATGCTAATGATGTGTTGTGACCATGTTAAATCATATGAGATATGAACACCTAAGTATTTGGTAGTGTTAGCAGCGGCTACGGGGTATTGTGTAGAGTGTAAGTGTTAGCGATGTAGTTTTTACGTCGATGAAAAGTCATTGCAAAAGTTTTGTTGATATTTAGGGTAGGGGTGTGCGAATATCAAATTTTTCGAATACGAATCGAATACGAATATCCACCTTCGAATATCGAATCGAATATCGAATATCAAAGGAAAAATGCCTCCACAGTAACAATATTTTATTTAACATGTAGCTATTTGAAAAAAAAAAAAACATCAACAGCCTGACTGGTAACACAACATACACTGCTATCTCCAGAACACAATGTCCAGGCTAGCACAATGCACATCACAACACAAGAAAATATCACGGCACAATGAAAGTAATGACTAGATGTTATCATGAATAAATACGAGTTGCTCCACATGATCAGGCAGCAGGCGCTCCCTTCTAACAGAGACAACCCCCACACCCCACCCCCGCCACTGAAAAGGCACGCTCGCTTGGAACAGAAGGGGCTGGTATAGGGAGTTACATGCGGCAAAGCTTTGCATGACTGGGGTATCTGAAGGTGCCTACAGTCCGCCACCAGTCACGTGGGTCACTGTCTTTCTTCAGAAGTGGTCCCGCATAGTGAACGAGTGGTAGTGCGGCACGTTACGGCCGCATAATATTGAAAATGTACGGTTACATGATCGCCAACAGCACTGCACGTCGGAGATGCACCAGCAATAAATCATACGTATTGGGGCGCTCGTCGCAGGCAGATATCGTGCCTCCGTGTACTTACGATGTTTATCGCTCCTCTCGGCAATGTTTTTAGCTATACGAACGCAGCAGAAATGTGGAAGACGAGTTATTTTATGCATGATAATCGAATCGCATATTCGAATTTTACGAATATTCGAAGTTATCGAATATTCGAAACTTTTCGAATATACGTTTTTCGAATTGAATACGAATATTCGAAGTTATCGAATATTCGAAACTTTTCGAATATACGTTTTTCGAATTGAATACGAATATTTCGAATGTAATATTCGACGAATATACGAAACTTTCGAATATTCACACACCCCTAATTTAGGGACATCAACCAGTCTTTACACCATTCCTGTATAGTGTTAAGATCTGTCTGTAAAACGGAAGAATGTAAGATATTAGTTACAGGGTGATACAGCACGCAATCATCAGCGAATAATCTAATATTAGAGTTGATGTTACATGGCAAGTCGTTAATGTAAATTGAAAAGAGGGGGGGGGGGGGGGAGGGGCTAGTACCGTACCTTGTGGAACGCCAGAGTGAACACGAGAGAGGGGAGATTTGCAGGAGTTAGCAACAACGAACTGCCTGCGATGGGTTAAGAATTCGCGAATCCAGTTGAGCACGGTGGGGTCTAAGTTCAGGCATGAAAGTTTAAGCAGTAAGTGACGATGGGAAACCTTATCAAATGCTTTTTCGAAATCAAGAAATATGGCATCAACGGGGATATTTTAGATGCGAAGTATCTTAAGGTCGAGCTCAATCCGGCGGTGGTGGTGGTGGTGGTGTGCGGCGTGGCCACCCTTACTGCGCATGCGCATACCCTCTCCACACACCTCCTCTCCACTCACCCTCTCCCCTTCCCCTCTCCACTTTCCCTCCTCACTTCCCCTCTCCACTTTCCCTCTCCCATTCCACTCTCCACTTTCCCTCTCCACTTCCCTCTCCACTTTCCCTCTCCCCTCCCCCTCTCCCATACCCCTCTCCCCTCCCTCTTTCCACTCTTCCTCTGAAACGCGGGCTAGACATGCCGAAATTCTCTCCTGCGCAACGCCGCGATGAGCTCGAGCGCATGCGCGTCCCCTCCCCTTCTCTCTCCTCTCCTACGCTGCCCCCCTCTCGCCCGCCTGTCGACCGCGTTCCCCGCTCGCCCTGTAAGAATTAACGGCCAGGCTAGATCAAAGATACGACGCGCGTAGCGTCCCTCTTCGCGTTCCACGACGCGAGGTCGGTAGCATGCCCAACGAACGCCAACGGAACGCGATCGTGCAAGTGCTCCGGCTTCGCATTGCCTCATGGTCCCCTTTAGCGGGAGATGGTGTAATTTTTTATCAAGGTGCGAGTGAATTTCATGCAGGAAGAGGGCTAGTTGAGTTTCACAAGAATGACCGCGACGAAAACCATGCTGCCTGGGATGGAAAAAATTGTTAGCAGACAAAAAAAAAAAACGCGCTACATCAGAGTGCACGATATGCTCCATTATTTTGCAACAGACACTGGTGATGGATATGGGACGGTAAATGTTAGGAGACGACCGACTACCTTTCTTGAAGACAGGGACGACCTTCCCGATCCGCCAGTCCTCTGGTACAGAACCTGTATCTAGTGATTGCTGAAATATTAGCGATAATATAACACTGGTTACATGTTTAGTGTTTTTGAGCACCTTGGTATTGATACCGTCAGTTCCAGCAGCTGACCAATTTTTTAAGTTCTCGATGACATGAACAATGCCACTTGGGCTGAAGGTAATACAATTCATGAGCGAATGCGCGTAGGACGGAAATGAAGGAAGGTTCTGAGTGGTTTCAGGGGTGAAAACTGAGCAAAAGGTATTGTTTAGTACAATAGCGACATCCTCTTTGGCAGTTGGACAACCATTAGGATCGATTAGTGAAATGTCATCCGTCTCTCCGGGTTTTATAGTTTTCCAAAACCGTTTAAAATTGCTGCGCAGCAAAGAAGGTAGCGTGGTTCCGTAAAAGTGACTTTTGGCTTGCGTGATTGAAGTTGCATAATCTTCAGCTACAGTGAAGTATCTCGCCTAAGCAGTGTTAGAACTGGAACGCTTAGCAGATCTGAATAATCTTTTTTCTTATTGTTGAGCTTCTTTAGTTTACCGTTAAACCACGGGGACTGTGCTCGCTCTTTAACAGTAATGGTGGGGACATATTTTGCGGTTAGACGTAACATCTCATTTTCAAACATTGACCAGTTAGTTTCAATAGAGCGCGAGTGATAATGATTTTCGAATTCATCACAAAAGACAGCTAGCTCATCAGCCGTAGAAGCGTAGTCACCTCTGTCGTACATTGTCAGAGTTTTTAAAGTTTTCTTGCTTTTCTTTATATAACTGGACAAGGTACCATGAGCAATACAGTGATCACTAAGTGGTGGAAGATAAGTCAGTGAGGAACAGATGTCGGCGTGTGTTGTAAATAGTAGATCGAGAATGTTTGAAGAATGATTTGAAATGCGTGTTGGCTCAGTGACTAGTTGAGATAGGCCGAATGTAAGACATGTGTTCAGGAAATCACTTTGTGATCTCTGTATTGCATGTGTTCGGTACATAATATTGTAAATCTTCCTTAACATTCAAAGAATTTCACGCTGCGGATGTGCAACCGAAGGTAATAATTTGTGCAGTAGTAACTGCTTTACATGATCCCATGGATGCTAAGTGGTACATCTGCCATGTCAGTGTCCGCTCCATAACACCTGAATAGTTTTCTCTCGTGCAAAATTCTCGTCCATAGTTAGCTCTTGCGCTGAGTACTACGGAATGAAGACAAAAACTGCGGGGACGAGTTGGAAACGGGTGGTGCGCAAACACTGGTTTATTCAACTGGTTTATTCGTATCCTGCGACGTCTCACATAAAAATTTACAATTACATGGCGGGAGTGGAGGTGAGATGCGAATAGCACACATATCAAACAAATGTGGCGTTTTTTTTCGAAATGGGCTAAATCCAGAAAACGAAACTAGCTCAAATATTGCTCCATTGGCAAGTACATTCTCTCATCTTTCCTCTAAAAGAGAGATCGGAACGAAATGAGTCAAATACCAACAGCTACGTGTGCTCACAGATCCCGTTTCAAAACGAAATTGAGCCAGATCCATGCGCTGTATGGATCGAAATGAGTCAAATCCAGTATGCCGATAGTAGAGCGCTTCGGCGATCACGTGATTTGGCGAACGTGGAAGCCTCCGTGTGATTTCCCGCCTAGTCTGACTACTCTGCCTGTTTTCTGGGTGTTTGTGCAAGTTTTCTTTTTTTTTGCCCTTTCGGAGCTGGATTATCATGGATTCTGATGGAAGTGAAGAGATCGGCGAGAGATCGGTCCCGAGACGTCGACGACATCGTGAACAGAAGCAATGTCGACGCCGACGAAGCAAGAATGTGCCACTGCCCGAATTTCAATGAAGTTTTTTCAAGAATACCGCATTGAATTCCATGTCTCAATTCGAAATGAGCCAAATCCAAAGTTATCATGCTAATAATGGTGAAATCCGCTGCATATTTTTTAATTGATTGTGGCCAGAAACTTCCCCTAGCCGACATGTACAACATATCATAGAATAGCTTTGACAGCGTTGTATTTAGTTTGCATAGCAAACTTTTGCCGTTTTCTCAAATTCTCTTTGAATGGATTTGACCCATTTCGAAAAAAAACGCCTCAAATATAAAAGACAGCAGCTGATGCCTTCATGAGCCAGGTAAAATGAACGCAGAATAGTGTGGATCGCGTTCTAGGAATTTAATTTCTGCATGAGTAAGCTGTAACGAGGGCGTGCTGATGAATTAGTCGTTTGCTGCTGTGATGAACAGGGCTTCTTTGAGCTACAAGACGTGTTTGTTAGCGCCGCGTGTAAGCAACCAGGTGCTAACAAAGCCTTCTTTTCGTCGATTTTAATTTCTGCACATTTATGTCACAGTTACCGCAGATAACATCCCATATACTTTCCTTAGCTCACTTGTCTGTTAGTTCTCATTAATGTTGTGTCTAACAAGGAAAAACGAGCCCTTAAAGTTCCCCTTCGGTTAACCAAGTGAGTGTACTAATATAATGTACGCAGCTACGAAAACAAACCACATCTGAGGGCACATCTCATAGCGATGTCACACTGGCACTTTTGATCGCGATCAAGGTCAATCAGGATTAAGCTCGATCCGGATCAGATGCTGCTACACTGTCACATTTAATCGCGATCAGGCCTGACCACGATCTGGCTTTCAGACCACGATTTGACTGGCGTATGTGCCAAACTCGATCCGGATAAGCTGTGATCGCGATCGAAAGTGCTCGCGTGACCCCGGTAACAGGTATCCCTGGGCTTATCGGGTTTCGTATGATCAAACACGGTTAAATGAGCACAGAATACTGCTTTTGCGACAACAGCATTTCCTTGCAGACACAACAGCCACTCACCGAAGCAGGTGTTCTGGCAGTCGAGGAGACTCGGAAACACAAAGTGCCACCCGTGGCATTGATGCGTCTGCTGGCAGCCACTTGTACCCGCGGGGATGTAAGTGTCCACGAGGTCGGTGGCAGTGCAGGGCGCCAGTCGCAACCTTCGGCATTCGCGAGGTGCCAGGACTGCACACAAAGGCGTTGTGCATAACCGCTCATCCACTGCAGCTTTATAGCCGCGGTGAAGTGCTTAAAGCGCAGAACAAAGAGTCAGCGACCTCACCCAGGGGTTTATGAGAGTTCCGACTCAAGCGCGATTAGCTGAGGCGGGGAACAATATTACTTGGAGGAGGCAGTATTGAAATGAAGTATTGCACTGCAAAAACTGTCCTTTAGATTCCTTCAGATCCACGAACAAGATCTACGTAGAACTTACAGATGGCTCTCATTATATGGAAATAGGGAGTACATATTCGTAACTGCCAACGGACATATTGCTTTATTTTCATTTAGGGAGAGAGTGTTCTAGAGCACTAAAGAAAAAGAAAGTCCTAAAATTCCTAAAGTCGAAAAGTCTTAAAGTTGACTGCGCTGTTAAGTTATTTTCCAACCAAAGACCGTCACGTGGCTACTTTTCTTGCGATAGCAATTATATCGGCACTCTCAACGGGTTTTTGTCGTCGCCGTCATGTTCAGTATAAAGTCCAAATTGATAACATCCCACCGCGCATCGTAGGTTCTACCCGTGAGTAAAGCTCGCGAGCAGCGGCGACGATAGCGGCTGATGCAGAGATCAAACGAGCTGGCCTATCTGCGTCACTCGGAGGGCGCATGCGATAACATCCCCCCGCGTGTTAGACCTGCCGTCGATGCTGCTCAAGCAGAAACGAAACGCCCCGCCCGTCATGAATGAGCATGGAGGGAGGCGAGGGGGGGGGGGTGCTTGAGCAGCAACTGCGAACTTTGATCCTAAAAGCGCGTTCACGATCGCTTGCGCGCTCGCTATCTCGCAGGCATCAGCAAACGGCTCGTATACTCTTTTACGCGCGCTCTCAACGCGAAGAGACTGCGAAAAGCGCACCTCTCCCTGGAGCGGCCGTATTATCTTACACCAACGTTTTGTATAGTTACGCGAGATCGGATCCAAAACAGTTAGCTGCCAGCCTTCCTTCGTATAACATTACAATTTGTTGCCTTTGCATTCATTGCTTCGAGCTTGCGGTGAAACTGTGATCTTTTTTTCTTCAGACACGATGCGTTTACAGAAGGCCTGGGGAGCGTGCAACTACCACTGTTCTCTATGTGAGCGGTTTAAATCTTTAACCTTTTTTTCAGGTCAACCGAGAGTGGTTAAATTTGTTGCTTTGTGCATGTTACCCTCGCGAGCAACGAGGGTAGACAATATTTTGCTGCCGTCCTGACATACTGGCAGACTGTCTGCGTCTGTTTGCCGCGAAGTAGGCATGTGCGAATATTCGAGCACTAGGAATGTTCGAAGGAATATTATAGTATTCGAATTCGCTTCGACACGAATTTAAGGTTCCGAAATTTCAAAGTATTCATAATGAACGAATAGGCGTATATTGGATGGCATGTAACCCACCTGTGAAGGTGGTTTCACTGCAGCCTGAAAATGCAATGCCGTGAAAGCACCTAACCAACAAAATTGCGCAATGCCGCGAAGCCCCACTTCAAGGTTAAATTAACATATTACTCCGACATAGATTAATCATTTTCAGGGCCGTAACCAGAAATCTTTTTCGGGGGGGAGGGGGGAGGGGTTCAACCATACTTTATGTATGTTCGTGCGTGTGTTTGTATGTGTGCGTGAATATATGCGCAAGCAAAATTGAAAAATTTCGAGGGGGGGGGGGGGTTGAAACCCCCAACCCTCTTCTTGGCTACGCCCCTGATCATTTTTTAAGTTTAAAAGCTTGTTATACGGGCTTATATGTTATAATATGTTATATGTATAGTAACTTTATAGTGTGACGTATTTTATCGGTTATAACTTGCATCTTACTGAAATTGAAATTCTGCTACTATTTGATGCTACTAAACGCCACTAAACGTAGCGTTTAGTAGCGTAGCGCTTAGTTTAGTAGCGTTTACTTGCAGCAAAAAGAAGGACAGTCGCACATGCCTCGTTCCAATTAAAAAAAAAACGCTGTGCAGGTTAGTTGGGCCTCGACAATATTTATGCTAATTTTTTTTTATATAATGTGTGATGCATACTATTCGAACTATTCGATTCAAAATTATTCGAGGTAATCACTGTTCGCTTCGAACCTAAAATAAATTTGCTTTTCGGACATCCCTACCGCGAAGGCTTCTGTGCGGCCTTCCACGGTGCCTAATAGACAAGGACACAAGGAACATGCGGCGCTGCTTCGTATTGGTGAAAGGCGTCCCTTTATGAAAGCCTCCTTTCGGGACTGTGGCACGGGAGTACAAACCGGTTCGCCGAAAATTAAAGGGGGGAGGGGGTAAGGGCACCGGTACCCTGTTTTTCTTAGATCCGACCCTGGAATTTTCGTGGTTGTTGCAATTTCATTCCGAGCTGCGTCTTGAGAGGTTCGTGCATGCTCGCGTGCGACTGCAAATCTTTCTAGCCTCTCCAACGCAACATGCCTAAAAAGAAAAAGACAACCTGTTCCATGACGTTATGCAAAAGAACTCGTGCAATGAAAAGGCATCGATTCTCATTCAGAGCTTCTACGGATCCAGTATGCCTGCAAGAGTGGGCGTGAAACATCAAGGGAGGTCCCTCATGTGTACATAAATTTCATTTGACTGTTCGCTGATTCTTACTTTTAATTAATTATTTTTCTTTTTTATATGCACCTATCTTTTCCTTTCACTGTTTGCATTCTGCGCGAAAATATCTGTCTTTGCGCCTGTTCATTTTATTTTTGTTCTTGATGTAACCGCTATAATTGTCAATGAATATTTCAATCATTGTACTCAAACATTACTGCGTGAAAAAGAATGTTAATCAACTAGAACGGAAACCCCGAATTTCCTACATGTTTGTTCTCTACGCCAGCATGTGCCGTTCAGAAGAAGCTAATCTGCCCGCATAGTCTCCAGAGTTTTCTTTTCTTCGTTTTACAATTTATCAGCGCCATGTGTGGCCTACACGACGAGCTTATACCGCAACAAAAAGCTTGGCTTCAACGGGAAACTCCACAGAGCGCAGGCTCACACGCGCGAAAGCACGCCAGCGAGCGGCAGCGCCGTCTGCACGCTGGATCGCGCAATCTTTCCACCTGGCAGGCGCGCTCACGACACTAAGGAGACCTTCCTAGCCCGTATAGTTCTGCGTTCGTGTGATCGTCGTGCCGAGTTTTGTGCGGTCGACTTTTAACGCGCTGCCTCGCATTGTGTGTATTGTGTGTTGTATTTCGTGGTTACTGACGTAAGCGCAAGTATACGCGCTACCAGGCAAATAGTCACCAGATGCCGACCGTGCGACTTGAATCTCTGCGACTGCTTTGTTCGGTGTGACCGACGGACGCGATTCATAGTTTTGAAGAACACCTTCAAATGTTTCCGCACGTCAGTGAGTAGCAGCGCCGCAATCCTTTGTCGACGACGCGTTCTGTCGCCCTGGAAAATGCTTTGACGCTCGGGGACGGCCGGTAGCTCGGCGATTCCTCGCTTGGCGCACCATTGGAAACCGGCGGTCATCTAGCAGTGTACGCTGCCAGCGTATTTTTTATTGCCAGAGGTAAGTGAACGTTACGCTTCGTACATTATGAGTTATTGTTATTGTAGTACGCCTTGTCGCCGAAGAAAATCGCATAACGTGTTGGTAGTGTATGCGGTTGTAGTTGTGAGGATTCTGCTCGCGCGTGACATTTGTCAAGAACGTAGTCGGTAGTGTTATAAAGTTTTGGTAATTAGCTCGCTTGCACGCACTGCTCTACGCTAATATTTGCTGAAAGGAGACAACATTTTTGTCAGGCTCACCATTGTCATGCGTTTTATGCATGTCTCTCGACAAATTACTTGGAGTAACGCCGTGAAACCGAAGCTTCAACATCCATTTCGTTCGCACGAGCTCTGAAGGAATAATCATCAGCCACCGTGTGAATCGTGAATCGGTACAGTGGGAGAAATATAGTGTATTTAGGGATGTTTTCTTTAGGCGTGCATTTTATTTGTCATTATGTAACGTGACCCTCAAAAGCGTTAGGTTAGCATTCTTGGACATTGCTTATCATCTTTCAAGCAATAGATAACATAGATTTGCTAAAAATGCAATTTCTGCAGCATGACATTGTATTTTGTTCAATTGGTTTGCCCCATTTTTATCCTTTATGCACGTTCACCTAATTTGACAAGCCGTACTTTCAGCTGAATTTTCAATTGCTTTTAGCACTATATGTGCGTCCGTGTATTGAAGTCCCACCTCTCATCGCATAATAATAGCTTGTGAAGAACGACGCTTGTCTTGAATTAGCCATTTATCAGAGCTCTTCCTCCCTCCTCAAAGGGCAAGGTGCTGCTGGCACACCTGGTTCGGCTTTTCTTAACCTTTTTTTTTTAATGCTGAAGTTTTTTGCAACGTACTGCAGGTAGCAAACAGCAGTGCCTCGACAAACAGTGGAGTGCTGACCATGCAGTCCAGAAGGTGGCTGAGGCAAGTATGCTATAGGAGGTGCTTATTCAGGCAGAAGAAATAAGCATCTGTAGCCAACGTAAAGGTAATGTACAAAGTTCCATTTAATGAAGAAGAATCTTGTTTTGAGCTAGTCATGTCGAAGGGAAACAATGAGCGCTAGATAAATGAGATGGAAATGCAGAGTAACAATGTTATGTATGCCAGCAACCAACTTAAGTTTATTCATGCAAAAGGGTTATTTCCAACTGGTTCATTTAGGGAAGAGCCCACAGTTTCCACGAATGGGCATACTTGGTAGCCGTTGCACAACCTGTTACTGTGTTTTCGCACTCATTATTATGTGCCACTTACTCTTGTGACGTTCCACCAAGGTGAAATTACTTCACATAAACAGCAGCGAGAAGGCTCTTGCTAGCCAGTTCAATTAAGACAGCGTTACCGTAGCTTTTAGTTCCAGTAAACCAGCTAAGCTGTATAGAAGAGCGTACTTCATGTTTGTCACCATGGACAGTGCATTTGCCTGGGAACATGGCTTAGTTTTGCAAAGGAAAATGTTGCCTTTCTGTAAAACGTGGTACTGGGAAATGGCATTGTGCCAGAAATATTAAGTTTTATGACTTCTTGCAGCACGCATTGTTGTACAGGGATGTTAGCGTTTTCATAAATGCAATAGAATATAGCGGCCCACTTTAAAATTTATAACTTCATGATTTCAGTATCTGGGACAGACTTTACTGTATACGGTTTGTTTCTGGAAAGCTTCAACCTATCTTGCAATTCTTCAAGGCCAATACTGAATTTGCTGTGTACATTTGGCTGCACATTCTCATC
The DNA here is from genome assembly GCF_013339695.2 of Rhipicephalus sanguineus. Lineage (NCBI taxonomy): Eukaryota > Metazoa > Arthropoda > Arachnida > Ixodida > Ixodidae > Rhipicephalus > Rhipicephalus sanguineus. Next base: position 80,422,038 of record NC_051186.1, on the reverse strand, counting down.
ACTTATGCTAAACAACAGGCTTGAGTGATGTGTGGAATTCCTGTCAATCAATTTTATTGATTACCTCGGACGATCTACTCTGCTTCCCACAGTTATTGGGTGCTTTGTGTGCATGTGCTATGCATGCTAGAAATGAAAACAGGGAATGCAGCTGGCAGCATCAACGAGTACAATGCCCATAGGCTATTATGAGGTGCGAAATGTTGCCACTGCTAGAATTTACATTATGTGTGCATGGTACAGCTGATTGTGTAATTTAGCACTTTCCAGCTACGCAGTTGGAGCAGATGTCGATCATGTTTATTGTGGTATGGCACGGCCCACCAAGTTCGTGCATTCTGCATACCAGGAAACCTGACACGAAGCAACGTATTGCTGTGATGGCAGCTAAGTGAGAACGAATGAGTTTGTCTTCTCTGTACATTTGTCAATATCATTACACAGGCTTGTTAAGTGCATTCAAGCGGCTTTAGCAATGCACTTGCAGCTACAGAGCCAGTAAAGGCAGCCAATTTCATCATCAGAGTTCACTCTGCAAATCCCACTTTCCATAAAGGGCATTGTTTTGTGATAGCTTAAGGTCAAAACTTGCTCAATTAAACACTTCTGGTGTCTGACATTACATGAATTATGATAATTGTTATATCTCATGTGAAATTATGCCATTGTTTTTTTTTTCATATTCTTACTTTGCATACACACTTTACGACTGCACCCTCCCCAACCGAATCTTTACTAGTGCTACATTCTGTTATGGGTGAAAACAATTATTGAACTAAAAACCAGGCCAAGGAAAGCAGTATGATGCCCTGTAATGTAGGAGGATGCCGCTATTGCAGTGTTTAGTCTAGAGCTGAATTTAATGAGAGAGGGCAGCAATGTAGGTCATCTGTGGATATTTGCAGACCATAATTGTGTTGTGGTCATTTTGTTATCGCAGGAAGCATCTTCAAAAAGCAGTGCTACAAGGATGTGAGCAGCAGTTTCCCTTCAACGAACGGGTCAAATTCATGGAAGCCACGTGCCTGCTGCTTCTGGCCTACACAAACATGCAGCCACCATAGTAAAGTTCTTGCAAAGGTGTGAGACATCCCTATGCTGCATGGATTGAGCATGTTAATTGCCTGTTTTTATAGCTTATAGTAATATGTCTGCAAGTGTACTTCCTTCTAGTGTATATTTACATTCTCTTAAAGGGCCAGTCAGCAAGCTCCGACTTCTTTTTTTTACACCTCCCAAACAAGCTCGCTAATTCGTACAGAGGGCCGCAGGAATCACATTGTCCGAATGTCAGACACTCCACTTCTAAAAACAATAACCGCACCTCCTCTTCAGCGCTTTACCAGTCCTCTTTGCTAGCGAAGTGGTGTAATGTTGCCTATGAGCAACATTAAGTAACGCTGACTGTTTAATAGTCCTCTGCAATACGAAACGGCATTTTGGCTTTGTGATGATGCAGTATCTGTGGTTGTCACAAGAGTTGCGAATTGGTTTATCTCGCCAGTGCTTTACTGTGCTTCCTCACCGCACCGCTCTGGCACAGTGGCACACCGAGGAAGCCCCTCTTCAGGACGGTCAGGCTGAGCGAGAAACTGAAACCAGCTGGAATGTTCGTTCTATCCCCCGTGGCTTCATTATTACACCACTTAATGAAAAAATTCATGTGACAACATGTTCACGTTGTACAAGCGTGCAGTTGTCACAAATTTTAGACTCCGGGGTTGTTTAGGGGCCCTTTAGCCTTAAATTATGAATGGTAAATTCACACGTCACGTGGTTTTCTTGCTTTATTTTTTGCAATGCTGATTTTTAAAATAGCATGTCAGCTTCTGTGAGTGGTAATTTATACATTTATCATAAAAACATCCTGCTATATTCAACAAGTGTTATTATAGATTTTTCATGGCACCAGAGCACCTGCTTTTTGCCGTGTGGCAGCTACATGGAAGTTCATTGCTATGCTGCTTTGTTAACTGATATCTTTTCAATCAATGCGTTTCACAGTCCAGGGTGTTTGGTGTATTTGCATCTTGATGTGTTTAATGTCATACAAGTGATGGATTTTTCTGTCTTCTAGTGTTTACTTTGCAGCTATTTAAGTGTGGTTTTCAGGGGCATATCTAGACAGAAACATCATTCTGCTAAGCTTTGGTTCGAAAAGAGACGCTGAACAGGAGTTCCTTAGGTGCATGCCCTGAGCACCAGCCCTTTGGATACAGAAATATCTAAACTGCATAATGTCTGCAGCTCCTTGCTTAATTGCATGTCTTTCTTCAACCTACAGCTCTTTCCATAATCCTTAACATTAACCTACATTACCAAGTGAACATCCCCCGCTGCAATACAGTGGTTATAATGGTCAGCTGCTGATCTGAACTGTGCGGGTTCGATCCTTGATGGAGTGGTTGCACTTTCGGTGGAGGTGCAAATCCTAGAGGTTCCTGTGCTTTTAATTTCACGTTTACATACAGAACCCCATTGTTATTATTACATCAGCAAGTGGACAGAGTGGTAATTCTAGATTGTATACATATTTAGTATAACAGACAGCTGAGCTGGTTGGTAGGTATTCATGTTAAAAGGCAGGCATGCAAACAGGACACAAGAGAGAAACCAAGACACCACTAACGCCAACTGGAAAGGTGGACAGTGGCACAAAATAAAGTAGACACAGAAACTTATCTGTGCATGCCCAGGCAAGAGGCGATACCTATCAATCTGGCACGTGCGATAGTCTACGTGAGAGATAACTGCTCAAGCATTTGATTTCTTCTTTATGCTAGTAATCGACGGTTGGCTCTCTTGTGCACTGCCATTATCGATATGCCAGGCCTCGACAATTGGACGCATTTCTTCATTCATGTGCTTGTACAAAACTGCATTCATCGAATTTTGGCGTGCATTTACGTTCTCAACAATGTAAAGGTAGATTAGGTGATGAGCCTCCAGTTAGTGATCTCAGCGTTTTAGGTGTCCTTGACTCTCTTGTGTCCATGTTTGCATGCCCCTCTTTTTAACATGTATTCATATAGTGCGTAAGAGAAATAGGTTATCTAGTGAGTTATTTGGAAAGTAAGTTTAGGGCGAACACCAATATAGCAGTGTAAATTAAATTTAGCGATGAATGCATCGGGCCTGGATTAGGAAACAATATAATGGCGAAATATAGCCGTTTGCTCTTTGCTTATACTTGTCTCAGTTTCTTGTCTCGTATGCTTTGACAATGACCAGGTGTCGTGTTGGATGCTACCTATTGGTTATGAGCTATACATAGACAAAGCAGAGGCTGTTTGGATGCTTTCTAAACAGCTACCTCATGGGGAGAGAAAAGTTCATTTGGTTATGTGAGGCATGCTAAAAAAAAGTCGACTTGTTTCTGATGTTTTTGTTTTCCTGGCAGACATTCTACACGAACTTGCCCAAAGGCGGAAGGAAGGCACGCACAGATGGACGCACAGAAATCATGGGGCTGCCGTAGAAGCTGTGAATGAGCATTAACCTGTGAGTATGTGTCTTAAACATTTTGCTGAAGCCTGGCTGAACATTCTTATCGATGCTTTGTATTCCCTGATTTGTAGTGCAATATTGTTACACCCTGTTGCTTTCACAACAGAGCTCATTAGTCTGGTACATAGGCCCAAAAGTTCGACCTAACTGACCAAATTGCGGCAGCCAGTTGTTTCCACAAGTAAATTGCAATAGTGTAAAAAAACGCCAATAGACGGAGCAACTAAGAAAAGGAAGACACAAACCAGTGCTGTTGTCTCGTGTGCTCAGTCCTTCTTCTGCACTGTTTTTGTTTACAGCTCTGTCCATACCCAACACAAACAAGCATCCATTTTAGCGTATGTAGTAGTCCATGCTACATACACTTTGTAAGTTCTCCAACGGCAGGATTACCGGAATATCTGTATTGTGAAGTCAATCTAAAGTGCATGCTCTGTTTCGTGTAGACCGGTGTGCATCTCACCACTGAGAGGGAAAGGCAGCTGTGTTTTAATATTTTTAGCCGTATAGCTCGTGATATGGAATTGGAGCTGTGACAGCAACACTTGTATAGGGGGTGAGTCTACTAAATTTATGTAGACTGTGTGCATCCACCATTGTGATGGCAAATTCAGCTGTGTTTTAATATTTTAGCCAGTATAGCTCGTGAATGGTTTGCTGTGACAGCAACACTTTTAGAGGGGCGAGTTACTAATTATTGTGTATTTTCGATGTTTGCATGTTATAAAAACATAGCTGGTTAAAATTAGTCCAGATTTTACGCTATTTTTAACATATGACTTCCGTACTGTTCGAAGGCATTGAACCATATGAAATGCTTTGTGCCTTTGTGTGTGTGCCGAAGGTTAGGAGTCATTATACTAGAGATAGATAAAAATAGGTCAGAGGTTAAAGTAAATTTTTCGCAATCAACTTCTTGTGGGCAGTTATTCAGAGCAGGGTTTTGAAGTAATTTAGCAATACAAGCAGATTAGTGCTTCATTTTAGTGTCTGACAGTGCACACTGTTTTATTTTAGTACCTATTTGGGTCATTTCACGCCAGTGTGCCAGGTCGTTTTTTGACCATTTCCAATATTTTGTAAAACTGGTGCTGTTATGTTTCAGTGTGGGAAGTAGTCATTCAAGCGTTATTTTCGGGGAAAGAATTGCATGATGCAGCAAAGACCTTTCAAACTTCGCATGCAGAAATGAAGCTGTGTCAGGCAAATTAATTGACACATGGTTATTGCGTCGAGCTATTACTACAAAGCATTTGTTTCTTTAACATAGTCACCAATCTTTCATGACTATGATAGTCGAATTTATTTGATTTCAATTTATGCTATTTGCAGTCGTGAGGAAACATTGCAAAATGCACCATTTTTAAGTATATTGTAAAAAGACTGAATGTTTCATGTGAAATATATTCACAGTATGCGTTCAGTGCATATACCAAGGTTGAAAATGCTGCTGGCAAAAAGAAGCAAAAATGTCTTCAAATTGGCACTTGGAAGAAGTAGTGTTTGAACCCATATTGCGGCTCTCTTTCACTGTGTAGCAATCCCAGCTAAAAATGTTGCCTACACATCATAGTGTGCTTCTCCTCGTGCGATAATTTAGACAAAGTTTTTAAGGTGTAATATTATCTTCAAGCGAAAAATAATTTTTTCAATGAAAAATAACAAGGCTGTGGGAAGTTTCTTGGAGCTTTGCCTTCACTGCACAGCACATCATTGTTCTTGCATGGTATTTCAGACAGAAGTATTGCTTAAATCTGCAACATTTAGACTTGCACTATATGAGCACAGGGGCACCCGCGTGAATCCTGTGCCAATGTGCTGTGCAGCGAAGGTCAAGGAACGAGACTCTGTGCAGGCTAGGGATTATTCACTTCAGTAAATTTTTCCTTGCTTACCAAGCAGTATATATTTTTTTTAAATGGAATATAAATTGCCAGCAAAGTATACCACACAATAATGTCTTGGCGACATTTCTGTTGGAATGCTACATAGCAAAAGCTAAGCTGCAATAGGGTCAAAAGTGGGTCAAAAGCTATTTTTTCCGACTGTTACAGTTTGGGTGGAACGTTTTCTGATTATTTGTTTTTATAGTAGTTTTTGATACAAAGTGGATATCTATTTACTTATTTATTATACTTGACAATACTGCTGACACCAGTAAGCAGTATTGCAAAGTGGGCTACAGTGATAAGTTACACATAAAATGATCTTGCTAAGCAAAAACAGGAGCATAACATATAAAAAACAACACAGATAAACCAAGAACATCTATACACCGTCTTAAGGAAAATGATAAGGGAACAGCACAAAATACAAAGGCAATGAACTTTGGAATCAACCTTCGGTATTCCATACGAAAGAATTAGTCTTTCTCTGATAAATGTTAACATTAGAACTTCAGCATTTTGCAGTGTTTCCTTATGGCTGAAAAAATGTAACTTGAAATGCAAATTAGTAAACTATTTTAGCCATGAAACACTGCCACCTTCAGATTAAAGAAAGAAATATTCTGCATTAAAACGGGAACAAACAGCGCTGGACACGGGACGAAGAAAGAACAATAGACGAGGTGCTGTCGCCTTCGTCTACCTTTTTTTTCCGTCCCGTGCCCAGCGCTGTTTGTTCCCGTTGTAACATGTACTAACCAGCCCAGTTAGGTGCTATCCTGAAATATTTTGCTCTAATTGCTCAAAGCAATAACTTTGTATAAGTTCTTGCATGACGCAGTTTCACATCTGTAGATGGATGGATGCTATGTGTGTTCCCTTTAAAGCGAAGCATTGACATGCAAGTGGCCAAGCTCAATTTTTGAATTGGCTTAATGCCTTTCCTACCTGAATTAAATTTCTTTCCTTAAAAAAACTTATAAGGTAGCTTATTTTTCGGCATTGTACAAAGACCCTGCAAGTTTGTTTTTGGCTGTTCTCGCTGCTTTTCCACTACCATCCTCCATCTGTCTTTTACTGATTTCTCTTGTGGATGTGTTCATCTTTATCAAGCTTTCTCTAAGCCTAGGGCTTCATGAGAGCTAGTTCCCAACACGTACATGGGTGGACATTTTTACATTTATTTAAAAGGTGGTCCGTCATTTCCATATCTCTCTCACAATCAGTGCATGTGACGCCTACTTACTGGATCTCACTTTATGACTGCATATTCTAAGACAAGATTAACTCGCTTCAGACATTGCACTAGCTTATCATATGCTTCCCTCCTTACTTCGTCCTTATTCTTGCGATAGTTACTCAGAGCTTTTCATTTTTAGTATTTGCTATCCATTAAATCATCTCCACCTCTCTGACATGCCCTAACGCTTATCGTGCATAAAGTTTAATGCATGCTCTCAGCATCACGAAATTTCGTCCTGGAAATTAGCACTTGACTACAGGTAATCTTTTTAGCAGCATGATCTTTTTCAACAGCAAGGAGTTCGTTAAAAAACCACCTTTTATACTTAAAATGGGGATATTCCATAAATTCCAACCTCGTTTATTAAAGTTAACCTCTTTCAATCCTTACGCTTGTTCTTTGTGTTGTGCTTGCCTCATGGTTTGCAGTCTTTTGGATCTGGTATATTAAAGATTGAATAGCCGTCACCTGCTTATGACACT
>NC_051186.1:80311302-80414820 GCF_013339695.2 Rhipicephalus sanguineus | reverse complement strand
TATTATTTCTGAGCAGTTTTCTACGCATGCAATCGCCGAAAAAAAAAAGACGATTGAGCTCCTTGTTCCTGATACTGCCTTGTTCCTGAAGGCAACCACGTCTTCGTATTTTTGAAAACGACGGAGGGAATTTGCCAACGTCAGCGAAATTTGTTACTAAAACCGAAAAGCGCTTCGGAGATTCGGCTTCTAAAAATTACTATTCAGAGCAAATGCAAATGCAGCAGGTTACATTTTCTGGCGATACTGCAAACATCGAGGCTCAAGCTCAAGCTGCGGAAAACCCCGGATCGACGGATGACAGAAAAGGAACATGAATCGCCGATTGCATGAGCCGGTTCCTCATCGGCAAATACAGTATGCGGGCCACAAGAGACTTCATTCGGCGCTGCCGCACGTAAGCCCGGCGTATCGCATTGAAGCTTCGACCGCCGGGCTGAACTTCAAAACATATTTTGCTAATGCTGACATTGTCCCTCCGTGGTCCTTCGCTTCATTGACAGAGCAAGTGCTGCGCAAAGAGCTCGAGCGACATGAAGGCGCCTCCCTTCACGACTCATTTTATTAGGGAGTCCTTTTCACCTCCGATGAGTCATTATCAGTGACGTAGTCCGCGTACTGAATGCCAGGATGTCTTGTTTGAAGTGCCCGGATAGCGACGCTGACATTTGGCTCGACGTCACTTGAAGGCCACGGGAGGTAGAAGCATTTCATGCGTCATACGCGTGCCCAAGTTGTGTATTCCGGTACACACAGTAATACGTACCTATAGTTGAACGTGTGCAGGGAACAAAGTCGTATTTCCTGTACATAGCCAGTGGCTTACCAGTATAGTTGCACACTGTGTACAGCACCGTCCAAGTGCGAGGTAAGCGGCATACGAAGATTCGTGTGGTAGCAAAGCGGTAGAAATGGAACAGTGGTTTCGGATCAGACGAATAAAATAGAATGAGAACAGCGACAGCTTAATTTTCCACAGCCAAATCTGGTATTTAGGAAAACAAGTCGCTGTGGCCCCATGAAGTTTAATTCGTTCCTTTACGATCTTTCCGTTCACTAAGACAGCTGCTCAAGTAGACGTACTGTCCGAAGAGTCAAAACAATCTTCTCCCGCCAAATTAACACCGGCTGGGCTAAAACATTTGAGATGAACCTTTCACTAAGGCATTATGTTACATGTCGCCGTAACTTTTTTCTCTATATACGCCGACTGGTCTCAAGATTAAAATCCGAACGAATTGGCCCATTTTCAAGCAACTATGCCGTTTAATGCTGTGTCAAGAGTTCCAGTTTTCAAAGAAACCTACCAAATCGCAACATACGTGGCTTGCCCACGTGCGGGATATCGACATGGCACGATGTACTGACGGCACCTAGCTAAGCAACGTTTGGCTCAAAGTTGACATTGACTGTGCAAGTACACAGTGCCGCAGAATTGAATAACAACATCCACGCAAACGCACCGCCCGCTGGTCTCCCGCCGCAGGTCATGATGCAGTCGCGTTGCGTGCCGAACATGATGGGAGTCTGGTGCAGGCACGGTATGGGCAGCTGCTCCTTGACTGCGCACTCCTGGATGCGATGGTCAAAGTAGAACAGGCCTGCGTTGCCAGACTGTGCTGTACTGCGTAGGCAAGGAGCCCATAACGGCTGCTCCAGGCACGGCGACACTGGTGGGCAGAAACGCAATGACCTTCTCATTATTCCTCCGCTGCAAGGTCACACTCACCGATGCAACTCGATTTCGTGCTCTACCTTTGATTTTCTCCTGGACTTCGGACCGGACTTTTATTTTCGATACATTATTGCAGCAGTCCATAGGAAGGCTATAGATTAATGTTCTACAAAGTTTACGCACAAAGTAGTTTATTTTCTCTTAGTTAGAGAAGAATAACACAGAAACACAATTGACAGAGCAAGCTTGCCATACTCATGCGAAGCATTCTATCGGATGCTTTCCACAAGGTCATGCAAGGTCACTCATTTTGTACGATGCCTTATCTGCATTAAAAAATTTAATTTCTCGATTGCGAATACAGCGGACCAAGTGTGCATTCTAAGAATAGACCAAGGAATGGCTATCATCTAAGAAAATAATGAATATGCATGCAGTTCTTAACGCTGATAAAAAAAATAAAACAAATGCCAGGCCAGATCTTAGCTTTATCAGCTGTATAAAGCCCCAAACGAACCGACGAGTCTGACAATACTAAATTTCTGTTGATGCCGATGAAGATTATTGATTATCTGTGGCTACACCCTTCAGATCTGGCGGATCCAACGTTGCGTCCTAGCCCAAAGGCTGAATAATACTAGCTACAGATGAAAAAAAAAAGAAAGAAAGAACAGATAAAAAAATGACCGGAATAAAACAGAGCACATCTGCACAGCCACTGCTTAGCCGCGCGGGTTTGCGTCACTTTCCACCATTTTTGTAGGCTGTCCTTCGTGATGGATGTGGCGGTTCTGCTATGAGTGTCATAAGGCGCCATCTATGTTCATGTAGAAATATTTTGTCCTCCACCAAGCCCAAAACGAGCGCATCCTATAGTATAGGAGAATTGAGAGCTGGGCCAGTTGGTGACAGTTCTTGAACATGTTGAAACAGCGCAACCGCGTTGAGGAGCGCGCCTTGGTCCGCGTCGTGGTTGCGCTGTGTTTCCATATGTTCAAGCATCCGCGCGCGCGCGCGTGTGTGTGTGTGTGTGTGTGTGTGTGTGTGTGTGTGTGTGTGTGTGTGTGTGTGTGTGTGTGTGTTTGTGTGTGCGTGTGCGTGTGTGTGTGTGTGTGTGTGTGTGTGTGTTATATTGTGTGTTATGATATATATGTGTGTTATGATAAAAGCCATAAGAGCAGCTACAGGGGCGTTGTACATCTTGGGGGTAATCGCGCTCTTTCAATGTACAGGAACTGACTGGATACACCACAAACACATACCGCAGACTAACAACTGTTTTATTTCCAGACGTTTCCGTCACATATATACACAAAGAATGGGATAGCAGCAGTTTGTGGTGTATTCAGTCAGTTCCCGTACGTTAAAAAAGTGCGATTACCCCCAAGTATGATAAAAAGCCGATATTTTGATTTGCACCCCATATTCCCTCTGAATTTGGCTTGAAAATAAATCCTAAATATCGCTCAAGACTTAGCAATATAGCTACTAAACGGGCAAACTGAAATGTTTCGCAGCCTCTTCTACCAGTGCCTTTTCATTAATGAGAGCCGGGAATCTCGATAGGAGAGGCGTTGTACTGAAGTGGCGACCGCAGCTTATTCCTCCTCATAGTCGTTGACTTGCTTAACAAATGAGGATGACCTAACCAATTTCCTTTATTTTGGCGTGAATTGTATCGTTTGCGGGTGCGATCCAGTAGAGTTGACTTCTGTACTGCGGAGATTCAGCTCGACTCACGCAGCAGTGTAAGGTAGGTAAAGGAAAAGAAGTCCGAAGGTGAACTTACCCTCTGTTAGCGGCTGGGCTGAAACAAGAGGCGTAATACGCTGGCCCTTATAAACAATGACTATTCAGTTGTGGTCAAAATACAGTTGAGCATTTATCGGAACTACGGGTTTTCAATCACCTGGCGAAAACTCTTGAGCTTGATTAAATATACTCAGTGGTTTTCCTGTTCAATATACCACCGAAAAGTCATTGCTACAAAAACGCTTACTTATTGTTGTGTAATTATTGAGTACCAGTGTGCGTATAAGCGGGCGTTACCAAGCGTGTAAGGTAGCGAAAAGTTTCGATGGATGAAAGCACGCAAAGCAGCCCATGCCACCAAAAAACGCATAGTAAAGCGATAGCGTTAAAGCGATCGTTTCGCAGAAATTGCGGTGTCGGCGTCGTTGGTTGCGAGCGAAATATCAGCGTTGTCCGTCAGCGATAATTCACGATAGATTCAAATAAATAAACAATAGAAAAAAGGTTCGGCTCGAGTGAGAATCGAACCCAGATCCCCTCTGTGTCAAGCAGGTGTTCTCCCACGGAGCCACGCCATTGCGTAACCCTATAAGAATGTGATGTCATATAAGAATATCGTGTGGCAGAAGCGTAGAATAACACCGGGCGTCAAAACACGTGAATTGCGCAACGAGATGCTGGTTTAAAGCTGCCCGCTCATTACAGTGTCATGCAGCATTACGCGTAGTGGGTACTTCGCCAGTGTGCAAAAGGAAGAATTATGATGTAGTGGCCACTTAGCCGCTGCATTTGCACTGGGCATCCTAGGATAGCTTGAAACGGCCAATGTTACGCACATAAACATTCCTTTCCTTGCGGCACGGTTGGAGGCAATGCGCACGGGACCCGATTATGCTATCCCGTCGTACTCTTGAAGGAGAAGCTCAAGCGTCCTCCAAGTTTTTTTCTTGCAAACGTTCCGTGCATCGGCGGTCGTCTTTAAAGACGACCGCCGTAGCTAGCACTCAAGCGAATTCGCATGAGTGCTAGCTACTTTTGGAACTGTGATTCTTCCAGCCTGTTCGTCCAAATTAACTATAACCGAACTCTTCAGGCTCCAACAACGCATAGCGGACTTGTTCCTGCAGTAACCGAAGTAACGAAATGTAACCTCCGTGTACACAGCTGTGCGCCGCAGCTTCACTGCAGCTGAATCCACTAAGAACGCTTAATTATTTGTGGGGTTTTACGCGCCGAATGCATGATATGATTAGGTGGCGCTCTGTTGTGGAGGGCTCCAGAAATATGAACCAGTTGGGTTTTTTTTTTTTTAACGTGCACCTAAACGTAAATACACGGGCCTCTAGCATTTCGCCTCCATCGAAATGCGATCGCTGCGGCCGGAATCGAAACCGCGTCTGTCAGCTAGTCAGCAGCCTAGCCTGATGAATTAATTTTCGATTGAGATTAGAGACCAAATGGACCATGCACCATGTATACGTGGGATGTTCGGCGCATAGCGGACACGTTCTAGTAGCAACCTTCTGTATCCACACCAGAAGTATGGCGACAGGCGTATGAGGTACTTACGTGTTGTCATTATGCCTGAAATCACGCATGACCATTCACGAGTCAGCAACAGCCTTATCTTATCGGTGACGTGCAGCGAAGGCGGGAGAAGTCGCACGCGTGGGGAGCACTTACGGCCTCGTAACGTCGTGAAGATTCCTGTCTCCTCTGAAACGATAGTTTGAGGTTTATTTTCTTTCTTTCTGATACAGAAAAAAGCGTACAGATCATTAGCGTACAGATCATAATTTTTTAATTATCCCGGTCTCAAACGTTGATTGTACCAAGTGCTTCGGGACATGTGTCCGAATACTCTTATAAAATACAGGAGACCACATATTTTGGGCGTCGCTTTGATCACGGCAGCAGGCACGTTAAAATTATTTGAGGTGAGATTTCAATGGTAATCAACGAAAATACGCTAACTTTTAAACCAGATTAGGGTGCCGCTAGAAAAATAATGGGAGTTCCTAATATGGGTCATCTGTACCCGTTTCGAGACTTGCGAAAGTTTTACACACTGATGAAGTCCGCCTGATTTCACGAAGCAGCAACTTTTTTTTTTTCGTTGATGCGTTTTATTGCGCTTGCCCGAAGAGTGGCTTGACAACGTCTGTTGCTCACCCTCGCCCGGCAATGTGAGGGAAAAAAAACTTGATGCCACACTAGGCATCAGCGAAGGTCGCTGCACGTGCATGCGCTGTTTGACAATTCGGTTCCAGTTTCCCCCGCTAAATTAGCCGAGTTTCAACAACCTGTGAGAAATTTGCATGCCAGTTTCAATACCGTCGCATTGCGGCAAACCTTAAAGCCTGCATGAATAACTTGTATTCTTCAATTACGTTCGAGCGCCTCTCGGTTCTGGTTTAGATGTCAAATATTCGATTTTCTCTGAGTGACCGTTACAGTTTGACCCCGAATCATCTGAAACTGAGTGCCGCTGTGGCCAGAGCACTTCCACAAAAAGTGCGCAAACGTCTGGTCTTCCGTACTTTAGAACATTTTCGGACACACGTTCCGAAACAACCTGTATGTCGATTGATTCGATGAAAGCTTTTATTTATCTTGGCGTGTGGCCGCAGCTCAACGGTCGAATCGCGGACATTTACGGTTTGGACCAGGTTTGGACCAAGTCCCAAACTACGTCTTCGAAACATGCGCATTGCTATCACGAAGTACTTACTCGTGATATCATCACGGTCTCTATAAAACTTGCGTCTTCCTAGCTCTCTTTGCAGCGAAGCTATAGGCATTATGCGGGCTAACGAGAACTTTCATTAGTCCGTATTAAGAATGACACGTCGTAAGTGTAGTCCTTCCTAGCCTAACACTTGTTTACTGCCTGACCACCGAACGTCACTTTCCTATGTTCACTTACGGCAGACCTGTGGTACTTTTCTGTGCTCTCAGAGTGTAAGTAGTCCTTTTTATTAGGTTTTAATTACCTATCCACGGGACTAACTAAACTTTTTCCTTCATTCAACTTAATCCTCATTAGCCTCCCTATACTGTACAATCATTCACTATAGTCAGACACAACTTTAGAACTACGCGAAATTCTTTCCTCAAAGGCGGATGCGCACAAGCCTGCACCAATGGGCGCGCACTCCAGACTGACGTCATGAGCCGGACTACCTGTGACGGAGGCGATTGGCTCGTTAACCCTTTTCGCTATCGTGGGGTCGCGAGATGTTAACCTCGCCGCTATAGCCTTATGTCGCTAAGAGCTAGTGCCACAAAGCTTGTGAAAGTTATGTGTTTCTTTTCTTGCCTTTTATCAGACAAACATCTTACTTTTATTGCTTTCCTGTGCATTACAACTCTGCGAAGAATACGTTATGCACCCAAATACTCCGCGCTGGGCCTCTTCCACTTGCACCCTGAATAAACTCTGAGAATTCAACTAGCTAAGCGTCTATTCGCAGCTTGTGTGTGTGTGTGTGGGGGGGGGGGGGGGGGGGGGAATTAATGAACTTAACTATACACAATTCATAACATAAAACAAGAACAATAAAGCGGCCAGAAAACAACTGGCGCACTTTCGTGTCGTTTGTAATTTCTGTATTCAGTGAATAAACATTCAATAATTGACGCGCTCTGCTTTTTTTTTTTACTTTCGTTGTGCGTACTTCAAATGATTCTCATTAACAAAGTCAGGACACGTTGTTTTCCCACCTCGGGTGTTTGCATGAAGTGCTTCGATGCTGCCATCATTGTAACGCCCCTCTGGGCCAGTACGGCACAAGTAGGCTACCGAGCATATGACTAAAGTAATTCTTTATCTTTTTTCTGGCACTCTAGCCGTAATTTTTTCATTGATTTGCAGCATTTCATTTCTCGAACAGCTGGAAAGACCCACTTGCCACTTGACTGCTTTAAGATTCTCTCAAGGTTACGCGATAACCACCTGCAGATATGCGAAATTATTGCCGAGGCTTATTGAACAGGCTCGTTTCGGTGCATGGCCAACGTATAGTAACATCTGGATGTTCTCTTCCAGTTTTGAAGAGAACGACATATGGAAATGCCGGAATATGCTGCCGTACCGATGAAGACGTAGATAATGAGGATTGCGACGCCGAACGCACCCACGGGCAAGCAGTAGGTGAAGGTGCACAGGGCGACGTATTCTCGAGTACCCGACACGCGGCGGGTGTACCTGCGCACATGCGCCATCTCTGAATGTTGGTTATCTGAATATTGCAAAGAATGGTTTAGCTAGTTCACGTAAAACAACTATTTATTCAGGCGAAAGCCTCAGATGCCTCATCAAACAACGCGAAAACTTACCGTCGGCGTCGGTGGCGTCAGTGGCGTCCGCGAGTGATGCAAATCGTCATCACGTGATACGTCTCCTTATGACGTCATCATGACGTCACAGACAGCCAATGTTTGTGACGTCATCATCCCATGATGACGTCATAACGTGACATCGTCGCTCAGTCAAAGGTGGGCCGATCACGGAGGAAGTGCATGACCACGAAAGGTGGAGGAAGCTTCCAATGCCCCATATCCCGGAGGCAGCGCAAAACCACGTTGGGCGCGGAAAGCATTTGGGCGGGATCGATGCAATCGACAGGGAAGAAGAAGAGGATGGCTTTCGCTTTCCAGACGTCTTAGGCAAATGCGTAAGGGACCACGTTGTGCTGGTGGCGATCATGAGCTGGCTTACTTGTGCCCGGCAAGAAAGCAGAAGCAGAGTACAGCGTTGCTCCTCAGAAGTTTCAGAATCCTCTGTTCTCCTACGAGCGTGGCTTCACGTCTTCTTCACGTCTTCACCATCGAAGGTCATATTCGATGCGATCGCACGCGTAAAAAGGTAGGTGCCCTAATGACCTTCGTCTTGTTTCGCCAATCAGCCGCTTTTCCCTCGAATGGCGCTATAGAACTCGAGCGCGTAGTTCAAAAATTGTTCCAGCCTTGCGTCACGCTTCATAATTACGCTCCAGAATATTTTAAAGATGTGGAAAGTACTATCATTAAGCAAATGCCACGCACTCAGCTTTTCACTGAGCACAACTTTCAAGAAGGCTCCGTGACAAGCACCAAGTTTAGTCTGCTTAGCGACAAGACGAGATCGCACGACTACAGACTCTCGGCGAAAGAGTTCGTAATTGCTTCCCCATTTGCCAGGTTTCAAGCAATACTATAGGAAAACAGGTGCCTAGTGGCTAATTTACAGCCGAAACTAAAACTACAATACTAAAGAACACTCAAGGTAATCTAATCGATGTCAACATCAAAACCACGACTTCCTGCCGTACCACATTGATCGAGTTGTCATCGCACACAGGCCACCGCATTAACGCCAGTGTCAGGAACTGGCGTAGCACAAGCATTTATAATAATAATATCTGGGGTTTAACGTCCCAAAACTACGATATGATGATTATGAGAGACGCCGTAGTAGAGGGCTCCTGGGGTTCTTTAACGTGCACCTAAGTCTACACGGGCCCCAAACATTCTCGGCTCCATCGAAAATGCAGCCGCCGCGGCCGGGATTCGATCCCGCGACCTTCGGGTCAGCAGTCGAGCGCCATGACCACTAGACAACCGTGGCGGGGCCAGAACCTTTTGCCCGAAAGACTGGAAAACTGCGGTGGTGTCCCATGTGGTTACTCTGCTCGGCTGCTGAAGCGAAGGACGCGGGTTCGATCCCGGGCGCGGCGGTCGCGTTTAGATGGAAGCGCAATGCCAGACGCCTGTGTACTGTGAGATGTCAGTGTGCGTTAAAGAACCCCAGGTGGTCCAAATTATCCGCAGCCCTCCTCCTACGGCACTGCTCGAGTCGCTTTGAGAGGTTAAACCTTGTAAACCAACTAAACAACCAAGACTGCCAGCGGCATTTTCGTCGCGGTTGCTCGTCTAATTCTTGCTAATTCTCCTCTCGAACACGCTATTTTTTTCTTCTGCGTGCCATGTGCCTCTGACGCTACAAATTAATTATCAAAAGAGTACCACCATTGGCGCCTTTGACGACGCACATGAGTGACGTCACTGTTTTTGCCCCACCTATCAGGCTATGGCATAAATACAGCTAGGAGATCAAGCTTCAATAAACGCATCTACGCAGTCAAGCACGGCTGGCCAGGTGAGGAAAAGGTGGCGCTTGGAACGCGCTCTCTGAAACAGGCTGCGTAACTACATGCCAGAAAGCATACATAACGCTAAGCGCACGTTTATGTATTTCGGTGTGTTTTGGTTTTACTGACAAAAACTGTTACTAGACTGTACTGTTACACATTTTATGATTCCGTGCAAGTCACACCTAAACTTTACGGGTGCATTCTCGAATGCTGTGCACGATTCTATTGCTTGCGCAACACAAGAATCATGTGTGCATTTTTGAACTTAAGCGAGCACCGGCGACAACGCTGCAATGTGCAATAATAATAACTGTTGGGCTTTTACGTTCGAAACCACGACATGATTATGAGGCCACCACGGCCGAGATTCGATCCCGCGACCTGCGGGTCAGCAGTCGAGCAACCTAACCACTATAGTCCACCGCGGCGGGTAAATGCTTCACTGAAGACAAGTTCGTCCAATGGAGTTCACTCTTTACCGGTTTTATTGACGTATTCTTAACCCTTAATTCACAATGACGTGCCAGTACAATCTACAGTTCTGTCGCTGGCTGCCACGGAAGGTGCGTTTCGAATTTTGCACGAACTTTATGTATTCCAGTAACAAAACATTAGACATGATTCAAATGCTCCGTCATCCTCTCTTATTTTGGCTGCAATCGTCTTGTTTCATGACTTGTGCAAATCGAACGTCGCACCAACTAGCCAGATGCCGCCGGTGTTAACGAACTGCGTCATCCCACAGTGAACTAGAAAGCTGTCGTACTTCCGCCTGAACGTCTGCTTCCTGTTTTAATGGAAAGAAGTAATTTCGTACTTACGGAACTGAAACGAAAAGTGACGACGAAACATTCAGGCTACGAGAAATACACAGACGGCAGTAACTGAGCACTATAAAAAAAAAAAACATTGCTGTGAAGGTGGCTGCGGGCAAGCAGTCAATTAGCGAACATGCGGCGCGGGCCGCCCGGAAACTTGATATCACGTGAACTCGCAAGCGACACAGTAAAGTCATAACCTCCTTTAACTTTACGGATCAACTGCTACAAGTATTCATTCTTCCCTGGAACTATTAATGACTGGAATAGCCTTGCAAATGATGTCGTTTTACATAACACACTGTCGTTGTTTGAAAACAGCATCACCCAAACCACCACTAGTTATTGCATTGTGTTGTTTGCTTTATTGTATAATTATTGTGTAAGTCTGTAACATGTATTATGCGTATTACGTTATGTATTATGTTACTCTACGAATTTATTGAAATAAGCGTTTTTGAACCTTATCCCTGTATATTCACATCGTACTTATTTATTGTACTTTGATTGTTTCCTTGAATGTATGTACATATTCTCGAACATTTTTCCCACCCTGCCATGATCTTTCAACTGAACGATCGCAGTACATATAAATAAATATTTAAAAATGTTCAATCACCCTTAGATATTTTTAAGTGTGGTGCATGCACTGTTTTAACGTGAAATATTGTCGAGCTACAAAATTTTACACGCTTATAGTAGGTAGACCTCGCAATCACTTAATCTTTTTTTATAAACAACTGTTATCATTGACCGTAAAACTTACAGAAATCCCCCGTAAGTAATTGCCCGGCTGTTTGCTTTTTACTGCACTAGAGCGTCATTTCAAAGAATGACAATGCATAGTTCTAGAAAACATGCGCCCAAGTGAAAGCATGAGCAGTATTATCCGCTTCTGCTCACTTTTAATTTCGTCATGTTAGGCATTCCACTAATCACTTATCGTTTAAATGCCCTGCGGAGAGTCACGTTAGCCTAAGACCCCTTGCTAGTGTCCGGGCAGATGATTTTCCTATGTCTATGCTCGTAAGCACTGGCGCACTGAAACACATTTTTTTCAAAGCTCCACCAGTTCGGTTGTCACTTGAAACTCACTGTTCACGCCCCACTCCTCTGGCGGCGGCAGGGGCGCTTCTGACCCAGGCGACTGCTGCTGCTGTCCCTGTTGAGTCATGGCCGGAAGGCTTCCTTCTTGACTGATGCCACTTACCCACTACGAGAGATCTTGCGTGTAGTATAAGAAGGGCGGTGTGCGTATTTTCGCCCGCTGTGCACGAGTCGCTTCTTTTGTTCTTCGCACGATGACTGCGGAAAAAACATTCAGCCTTGAATGCCTCATCAAACGTGAAATTTGACCGTCGGCGTGCTGTGGCGTCGGGGACGAGTGATGCAAAAAAAACATCACTGCGTGATGACGTCACAGATGGTCAAATTTTGTGGCGTCACGTGACCTAACGTCACCTGACGTCATCTCATAACATCGTAGCTTGGTCAAAGGTGGTCCGATCACGGAGGCAATGCAAAATCAGGTACAACCTTGGAGGCAGTGCAAAACCACTTTATGTGCAGAAAGCTTTCGAAGGGTGTTGGGGATGAATCAATACATCGACTCAGAAGAAGAAAAAAAAAAGATGGCTTTCGCTTTCGAGTCGTCTTAAGTGAATGCATAAGGCACCTGACAACAATTTCTTTCGGAATAGCCAGACAGTGTCTCTTTGTGAACGTAATTCAAGAAGGCTGCCTGCCAATCACATTGGCAGCGGCTACCTGTAGCAGCGGGCGAGATGGATTCATATGTATAATAGATACTTTCAGTAATAGTATAACGATGTTAGCTGTTTTTGTGCGTATACAACATTCTGTGAACTCATCGTTGCTGACAGCGAGGTAGAGAGAGAAATAAACATTATTAGGAACAGACACACTCCTTTGCAGGTGGGCAACCTTCTTAGTCCAGAAAACCGTGGACGCTGATCATCTTCCTGGTGAGGTATAGATCAAGTTACGGGGCAAACTTGAAACAGGGCTTCTCAATGTGCTCGACTCCACTGCCTTGTTACGAGCCGCCGCGACCGCTGCGGGCTACCATATGATAAGCAAGGTGAAGCAGGTTAATCGGAGACCACAGTGGGAATCCTTTTTGGCTCTCCTAGCTAGGCACAACTAAAATACTCGACACTTCTGAACACTCATCAACTCACAGCAGCTTGGATATATGGAGCAGTCGCGATGCTAATCGTTTTCAAAGAAAGAAACTAAATTTCCTGAAGAAAGAGAGCATTTGATCGAGCTATAAAACATTTACTGGTTTCCGCCCGTATTTGCGTCGCCGATTACGTAAATTTCAGGCCAGGCAGAACAAAATAAAATCATGACAGATTGCTGTAATGTTACAAAGCCTCAGCTGAGCGATAGCCTCCTCTGCAATTCTCGAGCGCAAGTACGCGAAAGCGTGGAATAGGCAGCCCGCACCGCAAAGAGCCTACAGTGCATGACGGAGGACAGTCGTCACAGCTGAATCGTAGGACAAATTTTGTTACATAATTACGTTATTGTTGTGTTCAAGTAAAACTTTGCCTGAAGTATTCCCAGTCTGCCGCCGACAACTACCACTGTCGAAAGTGGGGGGGGGGGGGGGGGGGGCTCCGCCCCCCTAACATTTCTCAGTGGGGGGGCTAGAGCCCCCTTGCCACCCCCCCCCCCCCCGGTAGACACGCCTATAGTTGGTTAGTACGCGTCGTTTCTCTTGTGGGTGTCTGTTCACGCTGGTACTTCCTTGCTCCGCAACGAACTAACTCGCCCAAAACCAAGTATTGATCAACATATGCGTGCGCAGGGTTCGCCTTCAGGAGGGGAGGGGCAAGGTTCGTCGCAGCGCCCCTCCCCCCTCCCAATTATGTCAATGTATGGGGCTGACTTTGCGCCCCTCCCCTCTTAGGTGAATAGCGGGGTCTTCGTGATCATTGAATACCATCAATCCACATTTTGTTGCGCTAAATCCTAGTCCTAGAGCCTCGGGCAGGGTTCTGTTTGGTGTCGCAGAAGTCTGTTGCCAGACTGAGAAGCGCGAAGCGGCTCATGGGTCGCGCCCCAGTGACACGGGCACACCACGGACGCTGGCAAAATACTGAGGAGGGCGAAGCGGCTCCTGGGTTACGTGCGCCCCAATGAAACGGGCACACCACGGACGCTGGCAAAATACTAAGAAGCGCGAAGCGGCTCGTGGGTTACGTGCGCCACAGTGGCACGGGCATACCACGGACTTCTGCGACACCAAACAGAACCCTGCCGCCTCACCTTCCCTTCCGCATATATCTGCCAGTCGCTGTATATCATCTTGACCGTCCGCAAATAAGACAATATCATCAGCATAAAATAGACCTGGAAGCTTCTGCTACTTCTGCTCAACCATCGTGCCGATCTGTTGACGTCAACGTCAACACCTAGCTCCACCTAGCGAAAATGTCGGAAGGCGGCGTCACCACTCATGGCCTCCGAGACTACGCACCGGCGAGTTTCTCTCGAGAGTACAGTACTCGAAAGAAACCCGCCGGCGAGCACTCTCGGAGGCCATGCACTACCTCTCTTAGGAGCCGCTTGGCGGTGATCACACTTCAAGTATTCTGAAGTTACTGTATCTGCTACCTTTATGCAAAAGTATTCCAGCTACTGTACTTTGCACGAGTGCAGGTAGAGAGGTGGGCGAGTTGTAAACGATGCATACTTGGAAAACCAGCGCGAACAGACGGAGACACAAGACGAGAAGGGCACAACCTCACAGAACGAGCGCTGTCTAACAAGTGAAGCTTATTGAAACAAAACTGAGCACACAAAAAACCAACACCATGCGTGCGCAGGAATTTATAGGTCAAGTGAAAGAAATTACTGAGCATACGTGCCTCGCGGTTGCCGGAGCTAATCTTGGAGGCTCGGAGGTTACCTCACGTCTCACATTGACCAATCACGTGTGGCTCGAGAAAACGGACCGCCTCTGTTCGATTTAAGAACGCGTACAAGATCGCGCTATAATCGCGCCAAAGAATAATAAATGTTCTGGAGCGGAGGAGGCGTTTCGTCAGTGAAGCCAGCGCCGCCATATTGCAAGAGGCAAAAAGCGTGCGCGCGCGCGCGCCGTGGTTATTTGGTGTCTGAACATGCGTGCATCTTTGTGAGCGATGGCGGGATTCTGCATTGCATATGTGCGCACTCGTCGTGTGAGGCAGAAGCAAGGGATAACTTTAAATGAAAACTAGTATTATTAGGGTCACCCGAGGAATGTGAAGCGAGTCTCGATTCTACTGCCGCCATATGGAACTGTTCACGCGTGGCACAAGATTGAGGGCCGAATCAGAGTGTAATAAAGGAGTACTGACACGAACTTTAATTGTTTTCGGATTTCTGCTCCAAATAAAAACTCTGGTGTCGGAACCCTGAAAAGAGTATTGTGGTGCCTGGGAATGCGTAAGCACACTTTCGGTTTCGATATCGAGGGGGCGGCTTTTCAGCGACGTGTTGGCAACGTGTCATCGCAGTTTGACGTCACGGGAAGGCAGTAACTCGCGACGTACTAGCGGCCGATCTGTCATCTGCTCGTAGTGCACGTAAACAACGATGAGTGAATTGTCGTCCAGCGACCCCTACAGCGATTTCAGCGATTTAGGCTGCATGCAGGACGCAGAATTCGCAAATTCAGCGAAACAATTGACTCGTCGAGATAGGGTCCACTGCGGTGGGGCTGGCTTGCAAATGCTCAGCGACGAAAACTTTAAAATGAAAGTAAAATATTTTAAACGTATTGTCTGACTCAGGTATGCGGAGTCTAGTAACGAACATTGGTGCGGAGAGCGCTAAAGGCCAACTCCGGCGATTTTTTGGCCATGTCAAAGTAATGGTGCTTTTATGTTCCTGAGACGCTCCTGTTACGGGCCCGATAGCAGAAATACTCGGCAAATTGGAGAATAATTTTAAATAAGCAAAAAAGCGCAACACCGAAACCAAAACCCAACCGAGTGTACTGTCTACGTATGCCGTAGACGTTGTTACGAACGAACCGGAAGTCGTGCAAGGCATGCCGGTCACGCCGGCGCGGAGTATGAAAACTCTGACAGTCGGTACGACCAGCGAAGCGCCGGCCAAACCAACGCTGTCTGTCGCCTTGTGCACAGCAGACGCTCGCTGTAGCGGCCGAAGTGCCGAAGTTAGCGGTGCCCTCGGCTGCGTCACTTCCGCCGCCTTACCAATACTGACGTCACAGACGCAATGATGCCAATAATTGTGGGAAGCCAGGAGGGCGTTTGCAGACAATCTTTAAAATTCATTTGCAAACAATCTGCGCATGTCTCAAGCCTGTAATTTGGCATGAATGACGGAAACGTGCAAAGGAACGTACCAAGCGAATTTCATTGTGATCCATCGACCTCGAAAAATCGCCGGAGTTTGGCCTGTTGAAACAAAAATTTTGGCCTCAAGTTTTCTTGCTGCGATGTGTTGCTGGGGGCCTGTTAGTCATAATACGGCACATCGCTTGCTGCAGCATGCGACAGATAATTAATTACAGGCTCCTCATTGCTGACCAGTCTCAGTTTCGGTTTCAGAGAGCTCCGGGTACATCTGTCACCACTTAGCGTGTGCAATACTCGACGTCAGCACACAGAACTGTGACACACTTCCGCACGGTCCGCATCAAGCAGTCCTTTCGAACAGGAAACGGGAAAGCAGTGTCGCCAAACACAAAACTTTCAACGCGTGCGCCGCGGCCACGGACTCGCGAGCAGCCGCGAAAAAGTTGTCTGCTGGCGCAAGCGCGGCAAAAGAGAAATGGCGACTATGACGTCATCATAACTTGTACCGGCCGCCGGCCGCAGCGTGGTGACGTGGGGGAAGTAGGGGGGGGGGGGTCATTTTAAAGGGTGTCAATGCTGCTGGATCGCGCATGCGAACTTTTCAACATTAATATAAAATACCTTCCAAGCCATATTCGCTGTTGATATTTAGCAGATGATATATATGCATGTTCCCGGGAATCGATCCCACAGGCTATCTCGCCAGCGAAATTTTGTGTCAGTACCCCTTTAACACATCTGCGTCCCAAGGAAAACGAAAAATGTCCCTTTTGCGATGACTCAAAATTGTGTCAGTACTCCATTACGAGTATTTTTGCTTCGTCATCGCGTGAATACAGTGCTTGGATGTCCACGGGCTTCCTGAGGACGGCGCCCTTCATGAAGCGTGGGCGCGCGCGGTTCGGTCATGGTTCGGTCTGATGGATGGGCTTCCAAAGACGGCTATCGCCTGTACTTATCCCACATCGACGCCGACTGTTTTCACAATGACTAGCCAGACGATTAGGCTACAAACACTTTATTATATTTACCCTATTGTATGCCAAAGTCAGAATCCATCACGTACATCGCTAACGAAACGAATCGGGCAGAGGTTCAGCCTTTGTTAACACGAATGATCATTTTAAAAGACCAGTGAAGTTGTACGTGAAGCAAGCTCCATACTATTCTTTTTCTAGAGTCCTGCCCGACATCGATAAAAAAAGTAAGAAGCAACAGAATTGTGTTAATTCTCTTCTCTCGCTGACAGGTACACATTTTTCTGTGAGCGTGAATGGAGTGGATATCACATAAGCCTTGAGAATTCTGTACAGACCTCAAAAAGGAAGGTAACAATTGTCCTCCCAGAAGCCCAGAACTATTAGTATAAGAGTCGTGAACATATATAGCCGGTTACTTAGAAAACCAACTTTCTTGGAACACAAAAGAAATAACAGCTCGCCAGACAGGCCTCACAGGCTTCAGTAACCTTCCCTTATCAAGCGAAGTTCCGTCTAAAAATGGGAAGCAAATGGGTCCGTTAAATTCGGCCGTAACGCGATCATGCTGTACGCAATACGCACGCTCAGCTTTCCGTCTTGCCCCTCGCAAGATGGCCGCCGACTGGTTTCGCCGGCTTCACCCGCCACTCTAGAAGTTCTGTTATAATCTCCGTGGTCGTTGTCTGGAGTTCCGGCGTTTGGTGGCTGAGTGAATCGTCAGCCGGGTAAAGCAGACGATTGAGGGTCGATTCACTACTGATTCAATACTTTCGACGAGCCGATTCTTCGGAGCCGCTCGTGAGATCGCCATCACATGGCGCCCATGTAGTCTCCCTATCATGGATGAACAGATGCTATGAGCGTCCGCTTTGAATGGGGCGGTGACCTAAGCGCCAGCACGCTGGGGGAAAAGCTCTATTATTATTATTATTATATTTGTAATGCGGCCTAATGTCTTGTCTACCTCAGTTCATTTTTCTTCCTAAAAGGAATATTCAGAAAGCTCATAAATTCATAGCCCAACTTTCTGATTGGAATTACTGAATATCATCAATCCACTGATACAGCTTCACCTTTTAAACGATGTATACCACTAGGGCTGAACCTGTATTGGGCGGGTGAAGCTATCATTAGAGGTGAACCAGCGCCACTAGCACCTCGTGCTAAAGAGACGTCATAGCAGCCATGTTGTAGAACATTGCAGCACCATAAGCATAGCCTTCGTGATGTGTAGCTATTGCTTTTGCACCATAAATCGCCGCTGGGATTC
Source organism: Rhipicephalus sanguineus (assembly GCF_013339695.2). Taxonomy (NCBI): domain Eukaryota; kingdom Metazoa; phylum Arthropoda; class Arachnida; order Ixodida; family Ixodidae; genus Rhipicephalus; species Rhipicephalus sanguineus. Next base: position 80,396,849 of record NC_051186.1, on the reverse strand, counting down.
GAGTTTCGAGTGACGAGTACTGAAGCTTCTTACAATCATTATTGTGGACAATCATTATTTTGTAGGAAACACTATACCGTAATGGGCCAGTGCCTCGTCCCCGCAGAAATCAAATGAGAGACTCCTGAGGTGAGGTGACCCACCGGTGTGCCTAGCGCGAAATTTAAATATGCAATTGAAAATTTTCTGCCTTTTATTCAATGAAATGGTCATATACCACAAATCAACACTAAATCAATATGCAAAAATTAACACCACGATCGAACCATAAGGATGCATTTTCTAACAATAAATAAAGCTGCTTCTGCGTCGCCTGATCTTACACGTTCCTTACCGGAGATCTGCATCCCGGATTGCTTGCGTGCTATAGTCCTGTTAAAAAGAATAAATTATTAAATGTTCAGCAAATATCATCAAAATACCACGCTAATTCCACCTGCGCTTGTATCATTTTTATAAACCCCAAAGAACAACACTTTGCGTCACGCAGGTTGTTCAAGGGGATCCGTGAACCGTTCAAACGAGCCGGTTCACCTCGGCGAGAGGAATCTCCGCCGTTCACAATAAGCGAGGCCCATCTATGGCGACAGCGCATGCTCAAGAAAACACAATGATGTATTAAGGGCCTGGCGTTACTTAGGACACGCTTACGTTAAACCTCGCAAGCCGAGGCCAGTGGCGTACAAAGGGTTCGTCTGACCCCCTCGAAATTTTACATTTTGTACATGTGTACGTATATACAACTTGCGCCTAGAGTAATACAAAAACAAACATGCACATGCGCCGCTAGGCGTGTCGTATAGGCCCGGAATTGTTCTGAGCCGTCCGCAGTAAGTCAGGATATCATTTTCGATGGAGGCGAAAATGTTTGAGGCCCCTGTACTTAAATTTAGGTCTCCAGGTGGTTGAAATTTCCGGAGCCCTCCTACGGCGTCCCTCATGATCATATCGTGGTTGTGGGACGTTAAACTAGATATTATTAGTACGTCCGGATATTAATTCCAATCCGTCAAGCAGGGTAATTAACAAATTTCTTAATCATCTTTTTAATTAGTAACTCTGGCGAAAAAATCTTCAACGCATACGAAAGTTGCAGCACTTGTTCTGAAACGTCGGAATATTTCACACACGCTAAGAAAATGGTCAATCCGATAAGCTTGGTAAAAAGTATTGCTTAATTATAACTTCTTAAAATTGTAACTCTAACGAAAAATATTAAATAGAAAAGTTGTAACGTTTGTTCAGCAACGTCGGATTATTTCACCTATGCTAAGATAGCTGCCATGTTTAATTTTTTTTTTCATCTTTTCTTTGGGGTGCGAGAAATTAAAAATTATACTTGGCGCAAGTAAGCTGAAACATGTGAACGCACGAATTCACGGATATCCCGCATAGGTCTGTGGTCGCAGTGTCGCAGCAATATGCATAGTTGTCGACATCGCGTCACAAGACTCACTAACGAAGCGCTCCCTTGACGAGGAGGATCCAGAGTACGAGCGTGAAATGACACGTGTGTACGCTCTTACTTCCAAGTGACCGACGACGAAGAAGAAAGTTAACGCACCCGGGCAGACTTCGAAAATCATATAAACACCATTCGGCCTCTCGCATTGTCTCATTCTTTGCAACACAAAACTGGTCAATACCACCTTGTGGCACTCATCCCTATCAACAAAAACCTCATGTATCGAACCTCGATCCCCTTTCCCCCTCCTAAAGCTTTCTGTACCTAACGTGGTTTTGCACTGCCTCCGTGATCTGCCCACCTTGACCAAGCGGCGATGTCAAACGATGACGGCATGTCACGCAATGTGACGTCATAGTGACGTCAGATAGTGTCATAGTGACGCCACAAACGTTGGCGAGATGTGGCGTCATGATGACGTCATCAACGGATGCGATATTTAGCATCACTCGTCTTGAAGCCGATGCCGCCGACGGTCAATTTTCGCGCTTGATGAGGCATATAAGGCTTTCGCCTCAATAACCTAGACGAAAGAAACATTTCCGTGTTCGATTCATATAAGAATATGCTGATAGGAATCGTCTGCAACTTTCAGAGCCAAATTAAAAATATAATTCCTGATATGTTTGGGTAAACAGACTACATGCAACAATTATTTATCTCATTTGCACCATCAATCTAGAAGAAAAAAAAAAATCCGAACAGTACGCAGTTAACGGCTCGAAGTTATGTGCCTATTTGTGCTCCCTTTGAAACGTTTATATATATTGGCGGGAGTGTTTCTAACTTGTGAATTAGATGTGATTACTCCCTATATGCTCTGAGAGTGCGTAAGTTTGAATGATGGTTGCAAAAGTCCATCGAAACTGTGACCTGCGCATACTGAAATGTACCGCTGCTTCTCGTGTCCGCACGAAGTCCGTTTCATCTCATATATTTTTTTGTTGTTATTGTCTTGTTTGCATGCACGCATTTAGTAGCTAGAACCGTTCCACGCTCCGTTCACGTGGCGATCCGATTCGTTTGCGTGTGCTTGCAGCTCAGGACATACGATGTGCTCACGCCCGTAACGTAACAAAATCGGCACGGGGTTTCTTCCTTAATTATTATTTGTTCATAAACAACGCACTTGCCAAAATATACAGAACGAATTCAGCTGTATGGTGCGTGGTTGCGTACGTGTTGCTTCGATCGTCCCGTTCCGGAAGGGCATGACGTCCTCCGTGATCGTACGACGTACGTTCCTCAGCGCACTCAGATTCCTGTTCTCATGTTGGCTTACTGGACCGGAATGGGCATGCAGATTCCTCACGTATGAGCATCGCGATGCTAATGGGAACAACCAGGATATATGCCTGTCATTTCACGCGCCCTGAATTCGAACCCGCTTATGGCTGCCATGTATGGTATGCAGTACAAATCGTAGAACGTTTTTTTGTCACCCACGGACGCGCGTGTGTAATGTATGTGCCTGTGGACGCGGTACATAGACGTATACGCTGACAATTCCCAATCTGTTTTGCATATGTCTCTCATATGCGCTCGGTCGTCAAAACGCGGCTGCATATGTGCAGGCTGTTTAACGCAGCTCGCAAATACTTTTGACCTTCGAAGGAAGACGCCGTCAGATGCTTGCACGAAATTGGCATAATGCTAACGGAGTGGTTCACGTATGCGCAAGATAATATTAAATCTCCCACACTCCTGAAGTCCGCCACCTTGCGTAACAGCTAGCTGCGCGGTGATTGCAACACGATTGTTGACACCGCGCGGAAATGCACCGCGCGCTTTACAGACAGTGACAGTTATTCGCGCTTGGATTCTGACTCTGAACACTACTTCCGGAGGCTCTAACGAAAGTAGAAGTCTGCTATAACGACGTAAAACCACTGCTGTCTCCAAGGCGAAGTAACGAAACTTCGCCTGTGGAAGCCAGCGCATACTCATAGCGTTAGTGCTTTCAATACAGCCCGAGAATGCCCGCAGACGCGTAATATGCAGCTTACACATCGCACGCAGTCATGGTGTGCGCTAAACTGGCCTCAGAATCTGTCGTTACGAACCAAACACATTTCTATTTGACGAAAAATTGTGAATTCGGAGCGGCCGCTAGCGAGGCGGACGAATATTGCGTTGTAGGCTCGGAAAAAGTACGGAGTCGGTGTGATACTAACCTCCCAGCAGGGACCCCGATTGAGGTCTCGTATTTTCGTTATGTCGCACTTTATGACCAAAGTAACCGTGTGCAACAAATAATAAAACATATTGGGTGCCTAAAAGCGTGGTTTTTGCGGGTTTGAAGTTATCTGCGCAAAAATTCGTGCGTCTCAAGTTGAGCTGTCGGGTGGGGTTAGTATCATCTCTGACAGTAGATTTTCGCAAGATGAAAAATTGTCGTTTTGCATTTAGGCAATAGAAAAATGCGTGGAGTTTGTACCTAAGTAGGACAAGTCAAATTAAGAAGCAAGTCGGGAAGACGCGCACTCGTAACGAGTCGAGTGGCGATTTCTGAGGGAACTATGTTCTTCCGCGCGTGGTCTTGGATGCGCACCGCCCCGACAGCTCTCTCTCACTCGCAGTTCTACTTCAGCGAGTGTTGGGTGCAGTGCGTCTAGCGTGCGGGGTTTCTCGTAAAGCGAGTAGAAAAAACGGAAAGTCCTCCGTTGCTGGATAGTTTTGGCTTCGCCGTGCCGGTCCACTTTTTTCGCAGTCCGAGGTAGCGCTTCAACGGCCAAAAAAGATGGTGCTGGCCGATCGCAACGACGACTCTCGCATCGGCCGCCGATCGCACACCTCCAGTCCGAACGGGCACCTCACCGACGAAGGCAGCGCTACCGACGAGTCCGAACAAGGTGAGCCTCGAAAAAGACGCCGCAGCACGTCGTCTCCTTGTGTTTGGCACTCTAATTTTCAAATTGAAGCGCCTCACAGTCGCGCATGTCGTTTTTCTCTTTTTATTTTTATCCGCACTCCACTCCGCGCACGGCATTATTAGTCCTGCCTCTACCGCGCACAGCCGTCTGAATTCTCCCCGAGCCGTGTACTCGATGGCGCGACCACTCCGACAAGCGCAGTTTTCGAGCCGGTGTCTTCTTCGCCGAGGGTTGCAGTGAACCGCCTCTGCGGCCGTAACCCTTCGCGGCGCAAACTACGGCAAAAACCTGTGCCCGGCTGCGCCGGAGTCATCCCTCTCGGGAAATACAAACAAACAAAAAAATCACGTTGTAGTTGTAGCGTGATGCCGGCGATGATCGTCCCTTCGGAGCTTCGGGAGCCGGATGAGGAAAAAAACGGTACTTAATTAGTATTACACGGCATCTCCTTCAAACAGATCGGTGTTCTGCCCGTCGAAGTGATGCCTCTGAAGTCGCGCTTTCTTGTTTCTTGGTGTATAGTTGTCGACATCCGAAAGCGCGCAGCCTTATACCTTAGAACGCCGTCGTAATTTCGCAAGTACGCTGGATTCGATTAACTCAGGCTGTGAAGTATTAAAAAGAAAAAGCTTTGTCACATTCCGCAATAAAACAGGAGTTCTACAGCAGAGAAATCCGTGCCTGTCAAAGAGATGTGTAGTGACGGTTACAACTTCAAAATGATTGCATTGAATTCTTTTTTTCTTTCTTTCCAGACCATGGCATGCGTGTGGGCCACGATTTTCAAGCAGTGATTCCGGACATAATCTCAGCAACAGGTGAGCCTCGGCACACTGCTAGCATCCCATGCCACTAAGCGTTCAATGCACCCACGTATCATCCACTACGCTATGTACACTCAAAACGTACTATCATACGAAGCCGAACATTTAGAGCTCAAACGGTTGAAACACACAACTTAAAGTGAGCCACTGTGAGTGCACAGCGGTGCCCATCGTATAGCTCGCCTGCAATGGACTTTAACGGGGCCCTGCAACACTTTTTCAGCATGGTCAGAAAATGCTGCCAATTGGTAATCGAGGCTACTGAGGGCATGTAAGCCTAACAGCACAGCGCAGCACGCGACCTAGAATTTACAATTAATTCACAAAGTCAGCTAGAAATCGCGCTGTTCTCTCGACACACGATGCCATAAACCCAATGACCGCGCCATGAACACAAAGTCCACGGCCATTGGCTGATTCGAGCATCGTGAGCAGGATACTTACCGCAGCTGGCGTGGGATGCCGTGACGTGCCGTGTGCTCAATCACAATCACACTGAAAATAAGCCGCGCGTTCAAAGAAAGGAAAGTTCTCAATGTTATATGCATGCGCTGACGAACAGACGTGGCTTCGTAACCCCTTGTCAACGCCCCCCCCCTCCTCCTGCGTAGCTTTCAGCACGCTCGCTGGTACGAAAGGAGAGAGAAAGCGCTTGAGGCGTGCGGCAAATCCCTGTAACTCCACTCGTGCTTGACGGATTCTAAAAATTTTTGCGGCAGTCGATACGTGAGGCGACAAACTCCTTTAATGAAGCCATTCGGATGATTACTCGGAAAAGTGTTGCAGGGCCCCTTTAAGGGACTGGACCTCAGTATGGCCGTCGTACGTAGGTAAGTGATCAGAAGGTACGAATTGCCCAAACGACTGCACTTGGGCTCCTAAACAAGCCGGGACATTGATTGTTCTATGCAATAATGTATGCACCTATTCGTGTGCCGAGAGCACGTTATTCAAGGCTCATCATTGCTTGAGCTTTGAGTGGCCGGTCAATAAGGCTGCACATTAGGACACCATGCAAGAACAGATGCACCTCAGATTGAGTGCTCTCCGTCACTTGGTGTGTTCGTTCTTGTCTGGTCCCGTATTTATCAATTTATCGATGCGTCATTAGAATGAATCCCTAGAGACATTCCAGAAACTTCTTGCAGTGGCACTTTGTCGGTGCCAGCAGCAAAGACTGGGAAGTGTGCAATTTTCTGTAAACGGATGCCTGCACACTTCACGAATGTGCGTCTCGTTTCTTATTCGAATCGTGTACAGGGCAGAGCAAAATTTTATGATAGAACACGCACATTTGTCATCTGTGTTGTGTAGCATTGTAGTCACTAAAAAGCGAGCCTAATTTTGCAGCCTTGGATTGCGTGGCTTCAGTCTACAGACCTGCGAGTGGTCGTTTTCAATGGAGTCGAAAATGTTTGAGGCCCATGTACTTAGATTTAGCTGCACGTTAAAGAACCCCAGGTGGTCGAAATTTCCGGAGCCCTACACTGCGGCTTCCCTCATAATCATATCGTGGTATTGAGACATTACACCCCAGATAATATTATATGAGACCTGCGAGTGGCTACAGTAGTCTCCGCTTGCTAGGTGTTAAAGGGGTCATGAAGCACCCCTTGGGCTTGTTGAAAAAACACATCCTGCGGAAAGCTGACACGGCTATGAACTGCTCTGCCAAATATTACAGTCGTGCTCGCCGCAAAAGGCCACAAGTGGAGCGCGAAGTTGCCATTTTCTCAGGCGCCCTCTTTTCAAACAGAGGCCGGTTCTCACTCTCGTCGGTGAGTGGGGCGTCTGCACGTTGACGTCGCGGATCTGCCAGTTTACGTCGCAAGAGACATAGCATGTTTATTGGCCGATAGCCGACATAAATCGAGAGCGGCGTTCGGATCAGATGCGCTTCTTGCTGCGGGGTGCCGCCACTTGCCGGCGCCGCACTCCTCAGTACACGGTAGCCGCACTCGCGCAAGCTAATCACAGCGGGAGAGCGATTGTGTTTCATGACGCGCGCTGACGTAACTTCTTTCCCCCGTGCCATCCCTCCCTGTCTAGCTTCCAGTGCGCTCGTCGGCACGAGAAAAGAGAGAAAGCGCTGGGAGCGTGCGCCAAACCCCCGTAATTCCGCCGATTCTTTACGGATTTGAGAAATTTTTGCGGCAATCGATTCGGGAGGCAGTAAACTCCGATACTGAGGTCATTAGATCATTACTTGGAAAAGTGGTTCATGACCCCTTTAAGAATGTACCTGCCGTGTTTCCGCTCAGTAGCAGTCAAAAAGTAACCAAACACGATCCAAAAACAGCAATCCCCCCAAAATAGTGTCAAGAAATGTTTCTTTTACCCACTAGAAAAGGCATAATCTGGAAAAAAAATTGCTGCACCACTTTTACAACAGTGAGCATATATACATACATTTCAGGACCAGTGGCTGAACGGGGTCACACCTGGTGGTATTGAAGTGATTGAAACTCCTTGGGCAACACTGCTTTTTCGCCCACAGACACAGTTTTACAAACAATGCTTTTTCCGGTGTTTCCAAAGCCGTCCTGTTTCTGAATTTCGAGAGCATATAGTACCCTGACCATAGATATGCTCTGTAGAGCCATTTGACGAAAACAGCATAAACAAGCACGCAAGGATGTGCACATACAAATTTGTTTTCTGTGCCAGCCCTCAGCATTATTTCAAAATTTGTTACGTGACTTGTCAAGATCACAGGCAGTCTATGCAGAGGTAATGTGAATGCGATCACAAGGCCGAACTTCATCGCAAGAGCAAAAAACATAGTTTGTCGAGTTTTTGGTTAGCGAAAAGGGCAATGCAACACAGTTGCTGCAGTGCCTGATGCGGAACGGGTAAATAGGAATGCTGGAAAACTGTCATTTGATATGACAGTAGGAGAAATCCAAGTAAGTAGCCAACAACCGAACAACTCTTGAGCTCCCCGAAAATGTAGCCCCGTTTGGCTCTTTATAACCCAACTTGGCAGCCCTGATCGAGACTGCGGACCTTGACCTTGCCGCCAGTCAACAGCGTATCTATCGCACGAGGCATTTTCCCTGCGTATGTGTTCTAGAAAGTATTTTGAAAATATCCTTGGAAATTCGTGATGTCCTACTGATATTCATATTTTGTTATGAATTCAAGAGGAGTTTCTGCCTTCACATTTTCTTCCTGCACTCAACTGCAAAATCATAATGAATACTCGAATAATAAAAGCTATTAGTTTGAACTTCAGTGTCTCTTTGAAATTTACAGCACTGACATGGAAATCCTGCATCCACTCTTGGTTTTTGGTATCTTTTGATTTGATGATCACAGTGGGAAGCCTTAATTCTTCCAGAATGGTAGAAATAAATGATTGCAGGTCCTTTTAATTGAAGACATTGTAAATGGATGCAAAGTGCAGTGAGGCTTCAAACACGGGAAAGGTGACTTACAGTTGGTAGAAGGGGAGCTGGCTGTTACGTGGTGTTACAAACAACACAACCAGTGTCTCAGACAACACAGAGCAGTGGCTGGAGGCCACGCAGTGACTGTGTTATCAAGTTCCTTGCAATTGTGCACTTCTCTAGGGAATTTCGGGAGTCACTTTTCTATCAGACTTTCGAGTGCTGTATACGCCTTGAGCACCGCCTATAGAGGCGCCACTGATAGCCACCTAGCGGGCGCCGCCAACAGTACGTGCGGGAAGCCGAGCAGACGACAGCGCTTTGCACAGCTTTGCTGTGAGGAGATGAATGAAGTTTGCGGCTGCTATTTCCCCTTCGTGCGGGTGCCAGACAACTAATTCTGCACTGGCAGCTGCAGGAAAGGCGCGGGCCTCTACGAAAGTGGACTTATGCACGATGTTTGTCACGAACGAGCGCTTAACTAAGCGCACGTCGCCGATTTCGAACCACGGCATGAAAGCCTGGCGCCGACGGTTCGTGCGCGACAGAGCGTGCGCATCGAAAAAACAAGTATAAAAAGGCGCCGGGAGCGCGCCCGCGTGCCTCTTACCCTCTCCGCAGAAGATGCCACCGACACAGCCAACGAACGCGAAAGATCGGGATATTCGAGAAAGCAAAGTCGAGCCAGCGGCGCCGTCTGATTCCGCAGACGAATCGGTGAGAGGATCTCGCACTTTCCCTAGCTTTCGCTGTGCTACGCACAGACGAATCATACGCACCTTCCCGAACCCGGGCGCGAGCCGATACAGGCAATGCAAGCGCAGCAAGCGCGCGGGGGCAGAGTCAGTCAGTGAGGAGTTAGTCGGCGTAGAAGTTATGTCGTTCTAGTGATAGCATCGTTTGCTCGATCGCAGAAGACGTGTTGTTTGATGATCTAGTGCTGTGAGTTAAGTATCAAGAGATGACAGTGACAAGTTTTGAAGAGGGTCATCGAGAAGACATGTGATGACCGACTGCGGAGGAGAACGAACGTCCGCGTGGAGTGAATCGTCATGCCGGTGAATATCAAAGGTGCGTCGCGCAGACGAGCGTAACAAGATCCAGCTGTGAGGTGCAGCTCGTGGTGAACATCCGCTTTGTTTTGTTTACAAAGGTGACGTCTCAATCACTTCTTGTTCTTTCTGAAGTCAACCATTGCTGCATTTCTGTTTCTGTAAATAATAAATATAGAACTTAGCTTGTAATAGCGCGGTACATGTACCGCGCTAGTACAAGCTAAGTTCATGGATGACTAACTCGCCCGAACTACAACACTTCTGAAATATAGAACGTTTGAGCGAAGTGCCCTACACGGCGGTTGAACCGAACCAACACATGCTCAGGCTGATAACTTTGGTCGTCTACCAGTGTCAGCATGATAGAGTGCATCGAGCGAGCACCGATATGGCAGAACGAAAGCATTAGAACAAGAAGCGACGTGTTAACCCGCACAATGACGAAGCGGCTCGTCTTTGCCAACGAACAGCGGCGATCCATTGCTTCCGTCGCTCTTGCTCAGGAGGCCTTGCGGTAAGTGAGTAAAACCGTGTTCCGGGCACGTTTTTGTTGGTGTTTGAGCACTCCACTCCACAGCAATTGTTATTCGACATCCCTTTAAGTTTCGGCCACCATACATACGACGAACGTTGCTTATTTCACTACGGAAACGTGAACAACGCGGAAACACACGCACAACGATGTAGGAAACCACGGCGGCCGTCTGCTTGCTTTCCCGAGAGCAATGATTGAGTTCGCCGCCTATCGCGCTTCCGTCGGCGCGCACTAGGCGTATAGGCTCGGCAGCACGACTGTAATTCATGTATATTAGGGGTGTGCGAATATTCGAGTTTGGAATTTGAATCGAATAATACCTAATCGGGAATAATTCGATCCGACTTTCGAATAACTAGTATTCGAAGTTTTGAATAATTCAACATGGACGAATATCTAAAACACGACAAAGGCCAATGGTGCAACTTGGATAGGGTGGGGTGGCTAAAACTAACGCTACGTCGTTACAGTAGGCCTTTCGTTAAAACTTTCAGCGATATGCTGGTTCAAAGTGAGCGCATGTTTATTTTAAAGGAGAATATGTCATTTACGCACGTGAAAGAACCCACGAGAAAGCTTTCAAGCCGTTCACAACTTCGCTTCCGAAACGAAGGCGCAGACGTCTTGCGTAGTTCAGTCGCGTATGTCGCAAGCGCCGCACAACGTCCCGTCTTTGGCCCGCGAAACCCTCTGCGATTGGCTTGGCATGTGAAAATTTCTTCACGTTGTGCAGTCGTCATTGCCGCACTGCACCACTCGTTCAAAAACTTCCATCGTTCCGGCGCGCAGTTGAAACGCTGCTGTGAATGTGCGCCCGAAAACTTTTGGGTCAGGATCACTCCTGACGTAAAGCACAACATTACCTTTGTTCTTTCTTTCAGTTTTCAATAAAGTTCCATGTATTAGATATTTGATTCAATATTCGACATTTTTGGCCCCTATTCGGCACTATTCGATTCGAATCCGATTCGAGATGAAATTTCACTATTCGCACACCCCTAATGTATATGCGTCAGTGGTGTCTGGTGCTACGCAAATTCTGCATATGATTTCAGTGACATCGAACTGTCTCGTTTTTCGCATCCGAAGTTGTGCTGCGCCTAATAGTGCACAATTTAAAGAGGTTAGCAAAACTGCTAGCCGGCCTAGTTGGAACGAATTCATTGTAGTACTTGCGCGAAAACAAACAGGGACAAAGAAAGGAGACACATGGCCCAGTCCATGTGTCTCCTTTCTTCGTCCCCGTTTGTTTTCGCGCAAGTACTACAATAAAGAGGTTGCATTAAAGATAACATAATTTGTCGTTTGCATTGTCACTGAATTGAGGCACCATAGTGTAATTGCTTTATTGGTGGCTAAGCAATAAAAGAATATCGAAACGAAACGATACAGTTGTGGCAGAAACCGTTTCAGAATGACTGTCGACGTTCACGCAATTAGTGTCGAGGCAACATATCAGACTCCATAGAGCCACTTTTGAAGTGTGCCACGTGTGAGATGTGTGTATCGCGAAGAAATCTCTCGTTGGTGCCAAACTAAGACATATGAAAGCAGAACAATACAGAGGGCATCTCATGGCATTTTTTTTTATATTGAAATAAATGTTTAAATTGATAAATTGCACTGTGAGAGTGCTAATGTCATTAATTTCACCATCATAGGTTTTTTAATAGAGGAGAAAATCAAGCTCAAAAGTTCTTTCCCAAATTTCATGCTAAAATTCTTGCGCAGGACGTCACAGATTTCAAAGTTTATTTTTTGTACTTTGGCGACATTGGCTCAACGAAATTTCCTGAAACTTATTAGTTAAGTCTATGGCTCCCTCAGAGGACAATGTACTTCAATTTTACTGATAAGGATCTACGTAGGACTTAGTAAGTGCCATCAAAAATCTATGATGTCACTACTTTTGGTGGAGGAACTTGAAGGTGGCGTCGCCACCCGCATTTCCTTTTTGCGCGTTTCCTCGCTTACCGAGCGTCTTCTCACGGCAGGCGTGGTTGATGATTTCGGAATTGTGAAAGAGTAATTTGCTAATATGAGAGGAATCGTTTTTCTCTTTCGTGTCCCTTTAAAGAGTGACAAACCAAGTATGATTCCCAAAGCAGGCTATTCACATTACAAGTGTTGTGTCCCTTTTAAGACGAGCCATTTTTCTGTTCTGCAGAGCCGTGCCCGGAGTTCACGCCTGAACGTGCTCTGCTGGTGTGGTCCCCATGCCCCGACATCTCGGACAGCAAGTGTGAGTCCTCTTTTCTGTTCTCCAGCAAATGCCAAGAATGGCTGGTGACGATCCGCAATGTAAAAAAAAAAACTCGCAAGGTCCCTTATGCTTTCACCTAAGACGACTCGGAGGTGAAAGCCATCTTCTTTTTCTTCTCAGTCGATGTATTAATCCTGCCCCACCACCCTTCAAAAGCTTTCTGCATCTAATGTGGTTTTACACTGCCTTAAAGATCAAAAGCACTTCACCTGGTTTTACATTGCCTCTGTGATCGGAGCACTTTGGACCAAGCTACAATGTCATGTGATGTTGTCGTGTGACGTTATATCATGTTACGTCAGGTGACTTCATAATGATGTCACAAATTTTTGGCGATCTGTGACGTCACCACGTGATGATGATTTCTTGCATCACGTCCGCGACGCTGCGAGACGCTGATGGCCAAATTATGCGTTTGGTGAGGCATTTAAGGCTTTCGCCTTATTAAGTGCTTGTGGAAAGTGTATGAATCTCGCTACGCTATGCTGTTGCGGGGTCCATAGCAGCCCTTCTCGACGCGTAGGGTATGCCTTCTCGGGTCTAACGCAGGCCATTTTTCAAGATTGCAGAAGGCCCTTACGGCTAATGAAGTACTTTTAAAAAAGGAAAAGAAACCAATCTGGTTATCTTTAACCTGTTCAATATCTTGCTCGAACATCTGGACCTCTAGCACTCTCACGTAAGTTGCATTGTGCCGGTTGTCATAACAATAGGCCGGCAAACTCACGAGTCGATTCACTCAGGCTCACTCCGACTCAGATCGGCCCATGAGCCTGAGTCTGAGTGAGTCCGGGTGAGTAATATTTTGTTGAGTTTGAGTCCGAGCTAGTCCGGTTGAGGCAAATATTGGTGAGTCTGAGTCCGAGTGAGCCCTATGCGCGAGATATAGTTCTTGAGTGAGTCTGAGTGAGCTGCACCTTCTATTGTCGACCTATGGTCCTATTTACTCATCTTCAGCAATACTGTCAGCCTTATACCGGCTTATGTTTATACTCGAGTTTATTCACATATACCTCAACGCACTCACGTTCATGTGCCACCTCAATATTTCTTGGTCAGAGACGTGAATTGGGAGGGGTGCCATGATCTCTCCCGCAAACTCTTTCACAGAAGGTTCTCGATACCTCGTGTGAGTAGGCTATTTCATAAAAAATGTCCTTACTATATTACTGGATTACTGATAACTTGTATGTGAAGGTACAAGATCAAACGGCATATCATAGAGCACTGATTATGTGAGATATTGGCATTAAAGAGCATTGACACCAAGATCGAAAAAAGGCAGTTTTAACGCTCACGGACTCATGAGACGACTCACTCAGGCTCAAGTCAAGCCGTGAGTCTGAGTGAGTCCAGCTCGGTAATATGTTGGCGAGTTTGAGTCCGAGTGAGTCCGGTTGAGGAAAAGGTTTTTTGAGGCTGAGTGAGTCCGGCTGTAGAAAATTTTTGTGAGTATGCGTCCAAGTGAACCCTCAGAGCAGAACGTGTTGAGTGAGTCTGAGTGAGCTCAAACTTTTCTGCCGACCTATGATCATAGCTAACAAATTTTAATTATACTCCTAATCTCTTATGTGTATATGTATTATGAAATGAACTCTTATATTTGTCCCAAGTGAATTGACTCCTTATTGTCAAGCAGAGGGTCTTCTGATACAAAGCAGGATGCTAAGAGCAGTTATATGAAGTGACACATTGTGCTACTTATGAAAATCTGCTAGTTCACCTAATGGAATATCTTTATTGTGTACTGGTCTCCTTAATAATGTGACTGATCTTGTTGATTGGCCAAAGGTTGTGTTTTTTTATGTTGTCACCACTAGTCAGAATACTTTCAAGTATGTTGCATCACCATATGGAGACACACAACTGGAAGCTAAGCAGAGTTAAGAGACATAAATGCTCTCAATGCTTAAGCTTGTCTACATGTAAACCCTGAATGTCAAAAGTGCGAGTGTTTGTCCAATCTTTGTATTTTTCGCTTATCCACGTGTATTAAATTAAACTCACATTTCATAGACAAGAGGAAACGCAGCAGTAATGAGGCAAAAGTTGTTTCACTCCATGTATTTCTTGGTGCAGTTGTTGATACGGGACACTTGTCTACGAACATATACTGTACAACTTGTAGATGCAAGATTATACATTCAATCACATCGAATGAATGCGCCCTGATGCTTCTAGTGCGTGACACCCATTATCGCATAAATGAGACAGACCACCTTGAATTATGACATGTACTGAATTCTTTCATCTGGTCATGATGGAAAACACTGATAGAAGTTAGTTCATTTGGTTTTTATGGCGCAAAAGCAGCCGAGGCTATGCTGATAGAAGCCTGCTGTATGTATGCAGTGGAGCATAGGCGTAGTAGATGACGTCATTGCAAATAAGAATAAGGCAACGGCTTTGCAATTATGTAGAAAATGTGCGCAAGATCGGCTGTAGTATTGGTGTTCAATGCCACGAGGATGCCGTCTCGGTTTTTAGGCCTACTTCATAACCCCCTTTGTCGCCATCTTTTCCACAGTGGATGAGTACATGACACACGCCAAGGAGAAGTTCAGCTACAATGCCGAACAGGTCAGTGTTGTTGGCTGTTTCCTACAAGCTTGTTAGCTTGCTCAATCCAGTAAGCAGCGCGCAGTGGCAGTTTTGGATGTCACTGATTATACACTAGCCACGTGCAACCAAAGCTGTACTAGGAATACAGTAAAAGCTCATTCATTTGCACCTCTTTAATTTTTTGATAATCTCAACTAAGTGGGACGGTTGGAGTGGCCTCCTCCTAAGAACTGCCTCTTTTGCCACGTGACTGTTTGCATCTCTGGAATATGCATTCGTGCATGTTTATTGGGGGTGTTGCATATCTCTGTAATTATCTCTGAGGGAAAGAACGGTGGGGGGGGTGGGGGTCTGGCTGCGTTGAAACATGGCCCCCACTGCCGGAGAATTTTCACACACCTATGTCAACTTGTACTTCACATTTGTCCACTTCGTATGATTATGTAGATACGCTTTACAGAGGGGCAATATCCTGTTTTCTTTCAGGGGTATAGTTCATTCTTAATCGGCACGATTATTAATAATAGTTAGGAAAAAAGGAGGAATTTAAGAAAAAGAAATAGGAAAAATAAAACAAATGCTTAATGAAGCGGTGCACTCTACTTTGCGGGGAAATAGGTTTTGACGAAATGTGAGTTATGGTGATTGTGTTTTAACAGGCTCTGGGCATGCTGTTCTGGCACAAGTATGACCTTGAGAAGGCAGTGGCTGACCTTGCCAACTTCACCCCCTTCCCGGATGAGTGGACGGTCGAGGACAAAGTGCTCTTCGAGCAGGCCTTCCAGTTCCATGGCAAGAACTTCCACAAGATACGGCAGATGGTGCGTAACTGAACAACTGCTCTAAGTGCTTGAAAATCTTTATTATTGTTTCGCATTGGAGACAGCCGTAGCCTCGCAAATAAGCTAGTCTTCCTTTGCAAGTATACTTGGGCATTGGTTGATCTGTGCTCGGTGTCTGCGGCACTGTCAAAGCTGAGACTTGATCGACCAATCACCTTGCATCTTTGACAGTGCTGTACTGACAACGTTGGGGCAACAGTATAAATCGGTTTCCTTTTGTCCTGAAGTGCGTGATTGATCCATCACTGAAGGAGTGCGTCTTAAACCCGCATTTCAGAGAACTGCTTTAAAGGCACGAAAGAATCTGGCATGGGGGTTGAAAGAAAGCAATGTGCTGTTTTTGATGTGTCTTGTCTCTGAGCAAAATGTGTCTCTCCACATATTTAATGGTAGTAACTTCAGTAATTGAGACATTTGATGTTTGCTTCAAGGGGACACCGGTTGAACACTTTTGTCTTAATTTCGAAAGTATAGGAAGAGTGGCTCAAAAGAAAGACTCCTTTGTAAGGCACAGATTGCTGGGTCAAATGTGTTGTCGCCTATTGTACATTTTTGAACAGCGATAGGCAGTGTTTAAAGTAAAACCTAATGAATGCATACTTGTTTTAAACTTGCTAATAGTGAAGGCATAATTGCAAGCCTGTTGTGAGTCATCATGGCTGGCCACTGGCAACATGTGCCAGTCTCATGTGACTCTACAGCGTCTAGAACAAGATTCGTAAAGCTTCTGGAGCTCTTGTGATGTTCAACAATCGATCACAGATGTTCATGAAAGTAGCTCATTTGTTTGATCTGGTAACCACTGCACTGGAAGCCATGCTTGTCACTGTCCCTATGAATGAAAGAAGAGAATTTAAGGGCTTGCTTTTTTTTTGTTAAACACAATGTTAATGAAAACTTACAGACAATGAAGCCAAGGATCGTATAGGGAACATTACTTGTAGTGTTTTAACTGTATTGTAGTAATTATGACATAAATGTGAAGGAATTAAAGTGGACGAAAGTACAACTCGCTGCCAGCAGGGACAGAACCTGCAACCTTCCGATAATGCCCCCGCCGCTCTGTCACTCTATCACTGTCGCTAATTTTGTCATTTTGAGAGGCAAGTTTGCCGTCCCGGACGGTTTACCAGGTCCCTTCTGTCTAGTATACTTACACTGTCGGCCTGCTCGTTGTGCAGCTGCCGGACAAGACGATCCCGAGCCTGGTGAAGTACTACTACTCCTGGAAGAAGACGCGCACGCGCACCAGCCTGATGGACCGGCAGGCCCGCCGACTGGCCGGATCCCGCGAGGATGGCAGGTGGGAGACGATGCATCGATGCCGCCCCTCTGCCTGCCTTCTGCGCTCCTCCGTCATCGTCGCTGCCCCATCCCAACAGTTTGTGGCACACCCTCCTCCGAGCGCCTTTTTGCGTTGCATGCCTGCCTGTCTTGTCTGTCCCACATATTCCTCGCTTCTGTGTCTGCCTGCCTAATCACTTCTATCCCCAACATTTCGCATTTTTTTTTCTTTCAAGGAAAGCTTGGGGTTAGATGCCGTCCTTCTGTACTGTCATCATCTTGTTCTAACCCCCTAACCATCTGTCTTCATTGGTGCTGCTGTTTAGTTACACAATACACAAACCCATAGGCATATTCAGATGGGTGTCTTGGCGAGCGAGTTGGTATGATAACATCATTAAACGCAGCGCAAAAACATGGACACAGAAAAGGAGCACGCTACACAGTGCTACAGCGCTGTGTAGTGTGCTCCTTTTCAGTGTCCGTGTTTTTTGCGCTGCGTGTAATGATGTTAGGCACATTCGCTGTGCAGATTTAACTACAGCTAGGCAGGAGTACTTCAGCATTGCTGACTGCAAAGCAAGACACTGTTACTGTCTACAGCAGAGGTTCCCAAACTGGCTTCCACAAAATGTGGGTGTTCCACAAATGCCATCCCATTATTCCACAAAGGCATGTGGCTAAAGTGCGGGGCAATACGGTAGACTCTCAGTAAACGGAAATCTCTTAAACGGAACTCATACTTAAGTGGAACAAGTGCTTCTGCAAACATTGGTTTCGTACTTGCATTCTGCACCCCTGTTCAACTCTGAGTAAACGGAACTCCTGTTAAACGTAACATATCTTCCTGGTCCCTTCAGGTTCCATTTAACGAGAGTCTACTGTATAATAAAAGGTTGGGCGAGTTGGCTTTGATTCATCATGTCAGAAGGTGCAATTAACACGGAACAAGAATAGAAGCAAACGTCCTGTTCTTGTGTGCCACGTTAGTCACTCCTTCTTGCATCTTGAGGGGCAATCTGCGTGAAAAATTCTTCAAGCTCGGAGAAACCTGCCTGCCTCTCTTGTTGCCAGCAGGTAGCGCTGCTGGGTGTCTTAAGTGTCAATTTGTAATGGACATGTGGGACGCATAAACACATTATTTGTGGCTCGTGGCGCATCAGTGTCTACATGGGTCAGTTTCGATACGAGCTCGTTGCCATCACGCAACATGTGTTTCATAATAAGAGCATGCGCTTTGATGCACACCAAAGGCACTGCTTCGTGCTGGCCACTGGCTACACGAGCACTTTGGCTTAGCATTGCGGTTGGTATTAACAAAAACTCTTCCTCAGCACAACTGGCGCATAACATTCTCTTTGCAAAAGAAAAGAGAAAGCACTTGTATGGCCAGCACTTTGCTTGTGTGAAGCAATCGTTCGTGGCATGCAGTGCCTAAGCAGTAAGCGTGTGATTAGTACTACATGCTTAAGTGCAGAGAGGCAGAGTAACGGAAAAAGTTCTTGTTTCTATATTATTGAGAGTTCTTCATTGAGTACCATGGCCTTCAAGGATAAAGGCGATTGCTGAGTTGCAAATGAGCGTACACACAGATGCGGTGACAGCGCTACCTTGGTTAAGCAGTTCCTGAGGCATCCCTCTCTTTCTCTCTGTGTTTTCTTTAAAGGAGCTCTTGCAGTGATTCTCTGTGCAAGCACATGTGTAGAAAGATAGAGGGGAAGGGTTCTGTGGCACTTTGTAAAAGCTGCTTGGTTTCGTCAAGGCAAGCAAGAATGAGAACCCCTGGTCACAATCACTAGGACTGGTCACATCAGCCGTGGTCATTGAGATAGTGTGGCTCAGTTGCTGTATGCCGTCTAGTAACAAGAGAGGCGTTTTGACCAAAACCCAATCAACTTGCAGCATATGAGTGTACTGTGTTGGTCATGTCATGGCACATTTTGGGACAAGTGTAAGGACTGTTTCTTTGTCTAGTTGCTGTTGGCTGAAAAACAGAGTGCGTCTAAAAGGATAATGCTAGAAGGACGCAATTCACTATGGCATGGGTGCCACTCCGAACCGATTTCTTGAGAACGCAGATGCACGTATAGATCTATGCCCAGATTGATTGCCATTCTTGAGACAACCAGTGGTAAAAAAAGAAATCTCCATCTTTGATCAGTGTAACAGAAGTAGAGGCGCGCGAATATTGGAAAGTTTTGAATATCAGTCGATTGTTGCTTTCATAATACAGTCTACTTTCATTACAATGGACCACAATAATCCAAAAATGAAGGTTTATTTTATTTAAAGTCTGTGATATCCAAGGTGGCGGCTACAACTGCTAATGAAAAGGTGGATTTTTGAGCCATCAAGGACAAACACGATTAGGCACTGGAGGCCAGCACTGAAGTGCAAAAAGTTAGTAGAATGGACGTCTTTTGACTACTGCCAGGATGCTGCCATGGATTGTGAGAATAAAAAAAATATCACCGACGATTACGATACTTGGTAATGTGACTTTTGAGCGCATCTGTTCAGGCGTTTTGATTCTGCAATATATGAGAGAGAGGATTCGATGCAGACTCGAATGTAGGATGGTGTGATTCGGCGGCATAGACGGCAGGGTCTTCTCGGTGGTGGCTCTTAGGTGCTGCCGCTTTGGCAGCGCTAGCTTCTCCATTCTGGTGGCGGCAGCATCTTGTTTAGAAGTGGTGACAGGTGAAGCACGCCCACCGGTTGTGTCATTCGTTGTGAAGAGAACGCTGCGTGTTGCACGGCTGGCGTGGGCAATGCCAGCTGTGAACAGGCAGCGGCACACTAATTGTGGCACCACCTCTCATCCAGACTAGACACCGTGTTTCCTCAGTGCCACTCCCATTCTCCACTGCGTTCGCTGTCTTTCATCTTCCCTTCTGCTGATAGATTGTTTCCTCAGTTATAAGCCACAAAGCAGGCGAAGTGGGCACGTAAGAGCTGTGCTGTCAAGAAATAGAAGGAACCATTCACAAAGACATGCATGTCTGCCTTCCACAAACATGGTGGAAAATGTTTCATGAAGTGTGCCACTTCCTGCGCTTGCACTGGTGCAGTAAGGTAGACCTGATCACAACCCAAACAGGTTGCGATCACTTAGCAACGAACGCAAGAAGAAGCGACTAATCACGCTGGCAGCTCATTTGTTTTCCATTCGGACATGGTGTCCACACTGATGCTGTTGCATTTCATTGCAGACTTGCATGAATGTTGTGCCATGCCTCGCTTTGAAATCATCTATGTGTCACCAAAAGCAACACTGTCATGCTTTAAGACCATGGCTAGCTCTTCCACTCACTGCCTCAACAGCGTTGCTTTCACTGGAATGTTGCGTGAGCCCACAGCCACATAAGAAGTTCAGACTCAGTGTCCATGTTTTTTGCCTCACGGAGTGTGAAACACTTCGGGTAAATTTCCACCAATGCTTTTGTTGTGATGTCTACCTACTTTTGAACTCAAGATCAATATGGCATTTGCCATTTTGATATGGTTGCTCATCGAAACTTGCTTTCCCTTTGTGGAGGCCATTATCTCAGCAGCGTGATGGTATGGCACCATCACGGGCAGCATTCTTGAGTAGTCATTTCGGCAATACTTTTGCTTTTGCGAGATTAGCGCTATGTGCATTGTATTTACGAACAATAACATTTCTGGCCTGCTGTTTCAACATGGCTGGTATAGCACCAGACTGCAGTGGTTCGTAGACGCATTCAACGTTTGACACATGCAACCTCTAGAAAGGGAAAGCATACCCATGAGTGATCTGTCGAGAGTACAGCCCCAGCTGACCAACATGGCGGTGAAATCTCATTTACAAGCACAGTGCATGAGCTAGATGCCACCAATGTTGCCAGCCGCATCTTAATCTTGACTGGGTTTAGGTGACCAGACATCAACACAGTCAATAATCTTGACTGGGTTTTGATGACCAGAAATCAACACAGTCAGGTCTCTTGTCTGCCTTGTTACTGCAATGAAACATGGGCTTTAGGCGGCACCACTTAGTTTTGGTTGGACGCTATTGCTGTTTTCACTCTTTCGTGTCACACCATTCACGGCACTTTGCACTCACTAGGATTGTCCAAATTAACTAGGGTGCGGTCAGATATATCCGAATGGATGAGAGTTTAAGCATACACTTGCTCTGACCATAATACAAATCCAAATTATTAGTTGTTTTAAATTAACAAGCTTTTCCTGTATTTTCTGAAGCAGCAAACTGCAATCTTTAAGGAACCACTCTCGTAGCACATTTTCCACATTCCGTAATATAAGAAGCTTTTAAAGCGGTAATTCATAACTTCTGCTTTGCACATTGCACTACATTGCCTCTACAGTGGAGGTGAGCAGGGAGTTTTCGTATAGCTGTAGCTGTGAAGGCTAGCAGTGCGTAGCTGTTACTAAGAGGAGCTAGACATGATTGTGCTTAAGTGTAGCAGCTGTGTTTGAGCGAGGCCGTGCATCGGCAAGCAGAACGATAGTACAGTCAACGAGTGTGAACACTCACCTGTACAGCATTGCTGCTTTTGTTGCGTCACTTGCTTAGATTGGCAACATCTGCAAAAGATTGCTTACAGCCATGCAATATTTCTATCAGGTCAGTTCGGTAGGGAGCACTGTGGGTCACGGCGTAGCATTGGTAAAGGCCAGCTCTTAGGAGACAGGAACTGTTGGTGTATTGTTTGTACAGTGTTCCTTCATGGTGTCTTGTGTTGTTTTCATGGTGGCACCCCACTCTGTCCTCTGTGTGTCCTCTTGCCACGTGTTGTGGATAAGCTGCAGCATTGTCTGTCATCATGTTGTCGGTAGTGCCCATTTCGATGGCTTGTTTGCATCCTCGGCATTTGTGTTTTGTGTGTAACCACAGTTTCAAACAGTTAAGCTGCATTCACACGACGAACATAATTGCAAACGAAATTGCCACATGATATGTATGACTTACGTCAGGTCTCTTTGCAGCCAGCTGTTACGTGGCAGTACAGAAAAAAAAAAAAAAGGTGATAGCATGCATGACCTAACCATACTATGACTTCCCTGCATGGCCCGAGTGCAGATGCATCAGAATACTTGTCTTGAAATCCACTTATCTTAGAAATTTTTTTTCTGGTTTTCACTACTTTGAGCTAATAAGGTGCTACTGTATGTAGCAAGGATCTCAAGCTCACCTCAGCTAGCGGGCTACGGTCACAAAATTACCCAATTGGCCAGGATGGTGAATAAGATTGGAGCGGGGAGTTTTAACAAAATGTCTGCTAACATTGCCATCTGACAGAAGGCCTTTCCATGTCTTATATAAATGCGTCACTTCTGAACGGGATTCGACGTCAGGTGTTGAGAAACATATCAATACTTATCTCGTAAATGACTGAAATTTGGACGCCGATGCTGAAATATGGAGCTTTTGTTCCGCGGTTACGTTTCACCGCATGGTGACCACATGGTGTGCCTCACAAAAAAGAAATGCCCGAGAGCAGTCACGTCTGTGTAGCTTACCCAAACAAAGCATTATTAAACACAATAGGAGGGAAAATAATGCGATAAACATTTAGCAAAGTAACAAAGCTTCAGTCACAAATCCATAAAAAAATATGGGGCAAACACAGTCAACGTGTGAGCCGGGCCATTAACGAAAAGTCCGCGGGCCCCGTGTTTGAGGCACCTAGTATACAGCTTTGGTGTTCGGAGAACACCCAAGGCTCCGATGGCAAGTCACTGTGGTAGAATGGGTGCAGTAGATTTGTTTGCGTTCACCACAATGCGTTCCACCCATCCTTCTTGAGCCATTATGTGGGTTGTATGGCCCCTGTGAGAAGGACTTTACCAGTACGGTGTCAAGACCTGGTCAGCGGATTATGGGCTCATCAAAATTAATTTTTTCTAAATGTTATTGAAGTTAGCTTACTTTTTGTTTTGTTTTTTTTTCATACCTCCCTATTATTTGAACATTTCTGTGGCACTTTTCGGTTAAAAAGAAAAGGATGCATTGGTGGCATTGCACAAAAAATGAAATTTCAATGTAATGAAGCTTGCTAACTTGACTGTCCTCGTTATTTCGAGGTTTAACTATAACTGCTAATCGGCATCAGTGCACTTCTCACTGTAAGAACAGGTCTGCCTGCAAAGGAACTGGTTGCAGCTGAAACAGGTGATTCATGGCCTTGGGATGTGCCCTCCACAAGGCTCAATCGTAATTTGCTGTGTCGTGTGAATGCAGCTTTGGTGTGTGTCTGGATTTGTGCTTTGACTTATGTGTCGGCCTCATGCAGTTTAGCCATGTGCCCCATGTGCCTGAGCACCGTGTTTGTTTCCTTCTCTCCCATGATCAGCGATGGGGCTTCGGATGCTGGCTCTGAAAACGACAGCGACATGGAGGTGGACAATGCTGAAAATGTGAGTGGTCGCTGAATTTTCTCTTTTTAACCTAGCTGGCACGTCAGCCATTATCTTACTGCTCATTAGGATTGATGGACGAACGTTCGTCGCATCTGCCAATTCCTTGTATTTTGAGGGATGGAAATGGGAAGAAGACAGGCAGAATGGTACCTTAAAGCACTTGCACGGTGACAGAGGGAACAGAACACTACTAGTGAAGCACAAGTTAATGGCGCTTGGTATTTGTCGCAATAAGCGGTTCGATGAATTAACCTGAGAAGTGCTAACCTTCAAGCTTGTGCTATTTGTGAGTCATTGGCAAGGTTGACGCTGTCGCAATACTGTTAATTCCTGTCGTTTCTGATGGATGTAAAACATCCATCGGAGACAACTATCTACACTCAAACCTCATTATAACAGTCACATCTGACACAAAAATAAGTTCGTTATATCCGAAAATTTGTTATACAGTAGACTCCCGTTAAGACGAACTCGAAGGGGCCACGGTCATCTGTTCGTCTTATCAGGAGTTCGGCTTATCAGAAGTGCCCCTAAAAAGAGACATGGTAACATGCCAAGTGCATCCAAATATGTTACTTGAAAACACTGAATGGAGTAGGCCTACAATGGCGGCAAAAAAGACAAGAAAAAGTGTTTATTTGGCTCATCTAGATAAAAACTATGCCTTCAAGCAGAGTACTTACACGAATCGTACGAGCACCTGATTTCGCGGGTTCAAAAATAAAAAAAATTCATGTACATACTGCTACCACATTTTAATGATAAAACTGTAGCACGCTCCTATGTTGACGATTACAAAAAAAAGAGAGAGAGAGAGAGAGAAGCACAATTTTCCTTCAAAGAATGTAAAATTTATTGTCCTGGCAGTTCGTTTTCTTCTGTGAGCCTGTTTTGCTGGCTCTAAGATCACTTCTGGATGGGCCTCGGTCGCATGCTGTTGCCTTGACAAAGTCATTATACGCTGAATTGCTTAACAAAGTCTGCAAGGTTTTCTTCGAGGTCCGGATATTTTGCCGTTTTCGGCCCGTAGTAACTTTTCCTGATCGACGTGCAGCTGAAGATATCCCATCGGGCTACACTCACGGTCACAAGCCTCGCCACGAAAAAGACACAACGCAGCTATATTCACTGTGCAAAATAGCCTTCCCTTGTCGTGCGCTTCCATAATCAAAATGGCTGATCACAATCTGCACTTCACTGGGAACAGATACAACGCGAACCAACGCGAATTGTCCACAAAATACATGTGCTCGGCCGCCATTGTGTGATGGCGATGACAATGCACCTGACCCCTCTGACGCCTGTACTGGATTGCAATGCACAGACCATTTTTGTTCCTGTTGTCGCTTTCTTTCTTTTTCCCCCCTCCCCTTGCGTTTGCCAGGCGGAGGGGCCCCAAGCTCTTGTGTTCTTCTGTTCTCCTTTGTACTCCAGCTGGGAAACTGAAGAATGGGAGGGGAATACAATGGCTTGGGGGTCCAAGTTGTAAATCCCCCTACTCTTTTTGTTTAAAGCCCGCACCTCCCCACAAAAGAAAAAAAAGCGCTTTCTGGAGCTAAGACGAAGCAGCCCGCACCTCCCCCACCCAGAGGCTGGGGGTGAGGTGCCCGCTGCTTCGTCTTAGCTCCAGAAAGCGCTTTTTTTTCTTTTGTGCTTTTTCTCCGTCGCCTGAATGCCCAACCAAGACTGCAGTGTTCGTTTCACAGAATCGCCAGCGTTGTTGACCACCAACAGAAGAATACACCTGGGCCACCTGGGCCGTTCGTCTTAAGCGAATTTTTTTTTGCATTGAGTCTATGGGGAACCAAACAACCGGTCCTGTGTTGTTCCGCATAAGCGAGAATTCGTCTTAACCGAGTTCGTCTTAACGGGAGTTCACTGTAAACATATGTTTTTAACACTGTATCTATGACAAGACTACTCTTCATTTACTTTGTTATAACCGATATAATTCGTTATATCCGTGTTCGTTATATCGAGGTTTGAGTGTATGTAAAACATCCATACAAATCACCATCCGTCTCTGATGTAAAACATCCATCAGAGTCCGATGGTGAGTTGTAAAACAACTACACTGTGAAATGTGCAGAGGTTCCATAGCTTCCTCACTACTTGCCTGTCATCTGCATTGTTGGCTGCCAAGTGTGTAATGGGAGTCGGTGACCCCATGTCTCTTTTCGTCTTCAGTGAACTGTAGGTTGAAGTGCACATTGTGCGCCACTGGATAACACTGCATGCATTTTGTGCTCGAGTGCCTCTTTTTCAATTCTTTTTGTCTTTCCTTTACACGAATGGAAGGAACATTCACTGAATTCAATAACTTGATGATGTTCGCGCGGTGTTAATGAAGACTTGTCGTAATGACCGAAAATGCCCCTTGTGCTGCAGAAGGAAGAGGCCAGCGCAGGGGGTCCCTGTTCCAGCTGTGGCTCCCCCATGACCCAGGCATACACTTCCAGCAAGGGCAGCCTGTGTGCAAGCTGCTACCAACACTGGAAGTGAGTCGCTCGGCCATGTTTTCTCTCTGTTGGGACTCAGAACAGTTCTTTACTATTTTGGCATGTCAAATGTCAGTTGAAGTTGGCACTTTCACATTATATTCACAGCCAGTATGATTAATTAGGCTTCCTTTAGTGGTGCATCTATACACCCTCATAAGCACTACATCCTCATAAGCGTCCTCATCCTCATAAGCATCCTCATCCTCCTCCTGTCCCACGGAAAAGCTGGTCTCGTCTCTGGTAAAAACGGCCGAGGCCAAGCTCAGTTCATCAACAGTATATTACCTTTTTTTCTGCTGCCATGCACGAGCTGACTTTGTCTTCTTGGTGCTTTGTTGCGCTTTGGTCTGTAGATGGCACCCCATATCCTGTCAGGCAGCTACAGCATTTGCATGGAGAAGTTGTGGGGTCTGAGGCGGAAAACCGCCGCCGCTCTCGGGACACACGGAGACAGTTCACGCGGTCGGGCAACAAACACGGAGGTTTATTAAAACACTTCTTTACATATATGGCGAGCTCGCCGGCCGAATTAGTAAACGTAACACGCTAACACGAATACTGGGAAACATATCACACACTCAAGAGAATGTAAGACATGCAATAACACAACATAATACAATACAAATGCAAAGGCGGCGCCGCAGATGTACGACTCACCACGAGGGCCCGAGGGAAGCGAGCCGCGGTACCGACTCCCACGGACCCCGCGGCCGTCGTCCATCCGCGCGCGCTGCCACACCCCAAAAGAGAGATTCACTGCTGTTTCTATGCGCCGGCCTAAATTCGCGGTGGCGATGCCGGCGCCACCGTGCTAAACTCGGATTACAGACAGCGCATCCCTGGCCTTGGACGAAGGTCTCCGCTTACGCACAAAGCGCGTGCGTGCAAACACAGCGGCCGCGCCCAAGTTACGGCAGGCGCCTTTACAGAGGTGATATAGCACCCCCACATCCCCCCAACCTTAAATCAAAACCATATCCCGGAAAACTTAAAAAAAACGAACTGCTACACAAGCTCTACGAAAGAACAAGTGGCGTAAACGTCCCTACAGAATGTCCGTGCACCGCGACACAGCCGCTGGTCGACACCGCTGCGCTGGCTTGACCTCAGTCCCGGAACCGCAAAGGTAACGTGGCCGTCGGCGCGAGAGAACGTCGCTCGCACCGACACGTCTTCTGGTTGCGGGCAGCACTCAACGAGGGCACTGATTTGAAGGCAGCTACGCAGGTCACGGGATGTCGGCCATCGGTGAAGACGATGTGCAGCACACAGCCATCCGCGGGTTACAACTTCCACTGTGTACACTCTTGAAAGAACGGTGCAGTCCGGCTAGGGTGACTGAGCGACAAATGCAAGTGAACGGTTGCTTTTTCTTAGTTTAATCGTGCCACGCAAGCTAAAATAAGGGAAGCTGAGTGCAACAACTCGAGGCCACTATTCATCGGGTTGTGTCTCACGTGCAACAGGCAGCTAAGCAGAGCCTTAGGACTAACGACTCGCTCGACACAACCGGCATCCAAAAACAAGCACTCGCACAGGCGCAGAGGAGGCAGCCGCGAGGAGACATCAGCTCTGTGAGGTGGCCCTAAGCGCTCGCTGCACACAGCAGCTTACCGAGCGATCGGCGTCCACCGTCCCGGACGATGTCACGACGCCCCGGCGTCGAGCCGCAATGCCAGCAGCAACGACACCCATGGCCCCTGGCCACCCGGCTACACAAGCCGCGACTCCCAGAGTCAAAGAGAGAGAAGAAACTATTTACAGAAAAGTCGGACCACCTACGAGGCTTCTGTACTCACTCGCTTCGGGCTTGCCTACCATCCACGTTCTCTATGCTTCGCTCCCCAGGATGCGGACCATGTGACTCTCGTACCGACACTCAACGACCTTCTTAAAAATAAAAATGAACCGCCTGCGAACAGATAAAAACTTAGCGTGCCGACAAGTTCGAACACGCCACAGCAACCGATCTCATCGCGCTCTCCAAAAAGCACGCCGCCGACGCTAGCGATGAAAATCCCCCCCTTTAGGCTTACTTTAACCTGGCTCACATAAATGTTGCTCCGAACCGCGAAAACCGTTGTCCGATGCTCCAAGAGCGCCACGTTGGGCAGCCAGTGTGGGGTCTGAGGCGGAAAACCGCCGCCGCTCTCGGGACACACGGAGATAGTTCACGCGGTCGGGCAACAAACACGGAGGTTTATTAAAACACTTCTTTACATATATGGCAAGCTCGCCGGCCGAATTAGTAAACGTAACACGCTAACACGAATACTGGGAAACATATCACACACTCAAGAGAATGTAAGACATGCAATATAATATAACATAAGACATACAATAAGACATGCAATAACACAACATAATACAATACAAATGCAAAGGCGGCGCCGCAGATGTACCACTCACCACGAGGGCCCGAGGGAAGCGAGCCGCGGTACCGACTCCCACGGACCCCGCGGCCGTCCTCCATCCGCGCGCGCTGCCACACCCCAAAAGAGAGATTCACTGCTGTTTCTATGTGCCGGCCTAAATTCGCGGCGGCGATGCCGGCGCCACCGTGCTAAACTCGGATTACAGACAGCGCATCCCTGGCCTTGGACGAAGGTCTCCGCTTATGCACAAAGCGCGTGCGTGCAAACACAGCGGCCGCGCCCAAGTTACGGCAGGCGCCTTTACAGAGGTGATATAGCACCCCCACAAAGTTAAAGTGTGGTGACAAGATTTCACAACAAAAGAAGTGTGGCCATTTATGGTCTGCATTAAAAAGAAAAAAAGACAGTGTGGCACCGAGGGCACTTATCTTTTTCTTTTTCTGCAGGAAGTTGTTATTTTTTTTCCTCAAGAAGTTGACGTGTGTGCAAACGATAACTGAATAGGGCATCTTTGTTTCGTTTTTATTACCAATAGCAATTGTGTGGGGACTTGGCACTTTCAAATGGAGTCTTGGGTCCACACACTGAGAATTATAGGTCTTGTGATTTTGCCAAGCTTTCGAGGAGTATTGGAGTGGTTGAGAGTGTGGCAGCCCGCAGCGTTCGTTTTTAGTCGGGCAGGAGTGCTTCCCACTGCCAGCGTTCTTCATTATGTCGAAGCTGTTATTGCAACTTAGTGTAGACCACGGTGTTAGAATAGGTTAGGTGTACCGACGTTCCGCCTCCGCCGCGCAGCCTCCTCGCCGAACATGGGGACGCGCTTCGCGTTTTTTCCGACAGGCTGCACTGGGTGTATCGAGGCTTCGGGTCAGCCGCTTCAACGGGGGCCGCGTCGCTTACAAAGCTGCATTTGCGACAACTCTTCAACTGCTGGCCGTTCCTTTTTTTCAGGGTAACCGCATATATCAATCTGATTTGAAAGTAAACGCACAACATCAAGAAATTCAGTGGCGGTAGCCAACAGATGGAAATACATAGGAGATATAGCTTCTGCGAACAGCGATAATGAGTTTACCGGTGAACACCAATTTCAAAAACATTTTAGCTCGTGCACAAATAAGGCCACCGTGGCAAATTGGTTGAGGCCGCCGCGACAAAATGGGTTAATAATAACATCTGGTGTTTTACGTCCCAAAACCACGATATGATTATGAGAGACTCCGTAGTGGGGCTCCGGAAATTTCGACCATCTGGTGTTCTTTAACGTGCACTGACATCGCACAGGCCTCTACCATTTCGCCTCTACCGAAATGCGACCGCCACGGCCGGAATCGAACCCGCGACAACGGAACACCGTGCCCGCGACCTTCGGGTCAGCAGCCGAGCACCTTAGCCACTGGTCCACCGTGGCGGACCTGAACTGGGTTAGTCAAAAAGAAAAGGTATTCCCTGAAAAAGAAAGCGGACGTGAGGGGGGTTGACGTCTCTCTATATGATGCTTGTAAGAAGAAAGCAACACATTTGACAATGGTAGGTTAGAAATTCCTTTCATGGGTTGTCGTTGTGCATGCACCATATCGCATATGGATTCAAGCAGCCGCCCACGGTGTTAGTTGTTCAGCCGCCTTTGCAACGTTTACACTTGCTGGCTGGCGCGTGGTAGTGAAGGTTAACGTCCGTTTACCGACCAATCCATCATGAATCACCATGTGCCATTCTGATTCTGCCTCTCGTTATTTATCACAGACATGCTGTTTGTTGCACTAGCAGAAGTAGAACTATGTGCCCTGCTTTGGGTGCACAAACGTGAAATGGTCGTGCCCGTTTCCTTTTCAGCGTCCTAACCATTTGCTTTCCAGTTTCTTCTTTCGGGAATGACAGGAATTGAGAGTGACACCATATTCCGTGACGTCGCTGTCTGACCCGTTAAAACTAACACGCCAAACCAGACGAGGCCCCATTCGTGCATATACGTTCGCCAGTGGAAACGCCTGCCACCTAAATGCTAGCCTATTTGAAATAGCTTATCCTTGTTCATTGTGTCCTTATTTACACAACTTATATTGTCCAGATGGGCAAGAAGTGCTCTTTGCCGCGATGCATCTCGGGCTAAAAGTCGTGCACGTAGAAAATTTGCTTTTTTGCTGCTCCGAAGGATAGTGACCGCTTGAAAATGTGGCCACTGCTATTCCATGGAAAAATCGCGAGTTGCAAACAACAAATTTTGTTTGTGAAAAACATTTCGATGCGCGATTTGTCACCAAATCATGGGAAGCGCTATTTAAAAGGAAACGTTCTTGTGAGGAAACATTCTTTCGTATCATTTAGCCGCACCATACGATACTCGAGCTAAAGCAGCTTTTTCAGGCAAAAATATGTAAAATTCATAGATCGTGCTAATACTGTGATAAAATTCTCGGCGCACCATAACGTATATATCTTGCAGTCTATTTATTTTGAATATGTCAAAGAGCGGCTTCGTAGTCATCGGCCACAAGCTGTCGCCCACTACATTGCATTCTCTTTCAATCCTGTATTTTCCGACGTGGGAGCGGCGCATCACCTGCTAGTGCACGCCCCGAAAGGCCTAAATAGAGTTATTTTATTCCATTACATCAAAGCATCCGTCTTCTCGCAAATGTTTACGGAATTTGCAAATAAGCGGTCGTAGTAAAAGATTCTGAAGGCTCACTTGATCTCATATGCGAAATACCCCTTAACATGACACCTGCTCTTTATATGATGCTGACCGCAAATACATTAATTAATCTTTCGAGAGCAAATGAAGGGTGAATTCAACAAGCGTCACGCAACTGCAGATTTACGTTTGTAGACAAATGCGACCACGATCGCCTAGGCCACGGTGTTGCCGAGGCCGAAGGTGGTGTTTATGAGCTTCACGCCGCATGCCGAACCGTCATGCATAAAACACTACTAAGTCTTTATATCTAACTTATGTATATGATATTACAATACCACACAATCCTCCCAGGGCTTTGCGATGTTGCTAAACACGCTAAAACACCGAATGTTAGAAGCGTCAGGTTTTTGCTGGGTATAGCCAGGTGGCCACCGTCCCACGCGCGCCTCCTTTCGGCAAGAAAGGGAAAGAGGTCCCCGATTTCTCCTCATTCCACTGCGCCGTCGCTCCACCTAAACTATTCTAACACCGTGGTGTAGACGCTTGAGCGTGTTGGGGAAACATTGGAAGGAACACAGTGCAACAGAAGATGTGGACAATGACAAGCGTGTGCGTCGCCCTCCCTTGTATCCATCTTCTATTGCACTGTGTTCCTTGCAATGTTATTGCAAATGCTCATCATTGTTGAACTCTGTTTTCTTGTTTTTTGTTAGTGTAGTATCTCCTCTGATGGACTGTTTTCAATGACAGGCGTTCAGGTGGCTGCAAGGGTGCCCTGGCCCCCGGGGGTCGCAAGCACCACGAGCGGCAGCCACCCATACGTGGGGGTGGAGTGGCGGCCAACCGGAGGCGCCCGCCCCGAGGCATGTGCCTTCAGTACCAGGACCTGGTTTCCATGGCAACTGGACCCCCGGGACAGGGAGACGCCATCCTGCGAGCCATGGACTCTGAGCTGGTAGCCCTCAAACGCCAGGTACTACCTTTACTGTTTACTACTGCAGGCCAATTGAATATGAGCCAGTGCAGCACATATGGGATCATTTGATATAAATTGGTTAGGTATGCTGTACCGTATAAACGCGTGCAAGGGCCGCACTTTTTTTTCATGAAATGAGGGCCAATTTTCAGGGTGCGGCCCATACACGCGACATTTTTTTTTTTAAAGTAAAAACGCACCAGTTAGCGAACGAAGAGCGTTTATTGCAGTATACATTTCTTGCGACATACGTGCTCAATCGTCGTCACTCGGCGAGTCCTCAGACTTTGAGTCCGAGACGAGATGGTGTGCTGTGAAGCACTGTCACCCCACAAGCAGTCATCTTCCGTGCCATCCAAGCTGTTAGATATCCCGGCGACTTTAAAACTTCGGGACACAATGTCCGTCAACACCGAGCTCCACGCAGATAGGATCCACCCAAGTACAGTCGCCAAGGCTAGTCCCTTCACACGCAGCATGTCCGTTGTGAGTGCAAGACCATCATTCCGCACTTCAGTCACATAGCGGAGCAAGTCTTCTTCCAAATCGGGAAACTTGCACTGCTCTCCTCGGAAAGCGCGCTTAGTGCTGTTGGTGTTTCGCAAGGCTTCTTTTTGAGCACACCAACGTCGAACACATTTCTCGTCAACGTCGAATTTTCTGCTGGCGGCACGTTTCCCATGCTCGAGAGCATACTCGATCACCTTCAACTTATAGCCAGCAGTGTAGCTATTCAGGTACTTGCCCATCTTGCCAAAACGTGAACGCCGTGTAGAAAACAAGCTAGCACGAAGGTCATTGAACAATGCAGTAAACTACAGCAAATGGCTGGCTGAACTGCACAAACCGAACAACGCGAACGCCATGCCAAAGTTGGTGATGCCGATATGGATAGCGCCGATAGCGCGTTTGAATAGAGATGTGAGAAGCTAAAGATAAAATCCTGCTTTAACCTTTAGTTGGCGGGCCTATGAATACTAATAAAAAAGTTAAAATTTTTAGCCAACTTCACGAACATCTTAACACGAATAAAATCCAAATATATATATAATATATATATACTCTGGTGACGATGATGATGGTTGCGTTTCCTTGCGCCATCTATCGACTACGCCTAGAAGCTTACTCGCGCGCGCATTTTGAATACGTTTTGGTTGAGGAAAGTGTGGGTGCGGCCCTTACGTGGGATTTTTTTTTTTTTTAGAACATGCACTTCAAAAAAACAGGGTGCGGCCCTTACACGCGTTTATACGGTATTTGCCCAAACCTGCTGTGTTTTGTCAAATCTAGGCCTGGCCCAATTCAAAGCCGACAAACTCAAGTCCGATAGCTAGAGAAGAAAACAACTTATCTCGAATGTGGGCCAAAAAAGAAAGGAAAAAAAGGTGCAGCATTCGCAAAATGCAAATAAACACAAATATATTGAGCGGAGCGTTGCAAACAGTTCAATACTTCTATATGTAAGGTGTGCATGGCTGAACTTCATTCCAGCAGAAATAGCAGTTTTGACTCATGAGCAAGGGTAAAATGTGAACCGACAGCTTGAAGACAGGACCCACCGTGGTAGCTTAGTGGCTAAGGTTTTGGGCTGCTGAGCTCGAGCATGTGGGTTGGATTCCTGGCCGTGGTGGACACATTTTGATTGAGGTGAAATACAAAGCACCCGTGTGCGCGTTTAAAAACCCCTGGCGGTCAAAATTAACCTGAGTCCCCCCCCCCCCTCATCCTGCCCCACTACAGCATGCATTATGAATATGTCAAGGCTTTGGCA
Source organism: Rhipicephalus sanguineus (assembly GCF_013339695.2). NCBI lineage: Eukaryota > Metazoa > Arthropoda > Arachnida > Ixodida > Ixodidae > Rhipicephalus > Rhipicephalus sanguineus. The sequence continues at coordinate 80,363,085 of NC_051186.1, read as the reverse complement.
AATAAAATCCTAGAAATTATTATAGACACAAAGAAAGTTGTGTACCTGTTCTGTATTGTTAATGTGGTCTGTTCATTTTTCATCCGTCATGCTTGTGCCTGTATTAACGTTTTTCTTAAAACAGCCTTACAGCTGATCTCAACGTGGTCTTCGAAACATACGGTACATTTAAAGTTTTTTGTCGCCACTCGTGGAATAAGGCAATTTATTTTTTTTTTTGGCAAATGGGGTATGTAATATTTCCAACCATTTGTTCCCATTGAGCCCCTGTACTTGGGACATGGCTTCTCCTCTTGGCCATGATGGCCGCATCGGGTTGGCATAGGATGTACGACAATGCCTTACTTCTTCTGCGTTGAAGAAATATGGGTGGTCGACGTGAAAGAGGAGCCTGTGCACAGCTCGTGTGTTGTTGAAGCCCCAATGTCACTTGTGTGCAGGTGCAGAACAACAAGCAGATGATCAGCCAACTGCGCCACAAGACAGCTATGGGCATTGAAAACCTGCGGCCTCCCGAGGTGGGTTCACTCGCACACTCGCTTGGATGTTTGCAACACTTTTGGGCAAGAACAGGACAACGAGGTAGTGATAGGTTGTGAGTTTGGCCCCATTTGTGTTGCAGTTAGCTTTTTGTTTGTTTGTTTTAGCACGAACAAGCACAATGTACTCGGTATGACTCGCAGCACAGAAGCATGTGGCCTCACGAGTTGAGGATTTGCTCGTTGCTTTATACCCCTGAAGTTAAATGGAGCTTTTGGTGGAGGGAGTTCGGTAAGGACCATTTCAGCTCGATGGAGTACTCTCGTTCCCAGCCAGCTACTGCTACGCTGAAAACCGCACTACCAAAATCGTCCTAATGAGCTCAATTGTAATTTTAAAAACTATGCTCTTTCTTTTTGCGTAGCATTTCACGCCCCGTAGTGTAAGTTTTAGTTGTATTTTTTCGGACGTCAGCGCTTGTACTCTCCACACCAACGCCTCGCCAAGCCGCTGCTGTGAAGCGTCGCGCCATATTTGTTTCTGCACATGTGAGGTGCACGAACAAGCACTGTGACAGCAATGGCGATTCCGAGCACTTCATCAACACACAAAAACACGTTTTTGTTTCTTTAAAGGCGACTGCACAGGCAAAAAATTCAACGTTTCGACGAACGCAGCAGCGCTGTTTCTGCCCCATGAGGCAACCATCGAAAGCTTGCATCGAGCCATGTAGCACGGCCACAACTCCATTCTCGTAATGCTCCATCAGGGAGTTAAATGCCGAACGGATTGAAATGGAGTTCGGTGGTGGCCGTGTGACAGAGGTATTAGCCTGCACTCATTTCCGCAACTAAATGATATTTTTAGTGTGACAGTCCTACTGCAGCTAGAAACCTGACAAATTGTTGCGAGTGATATATTGAGCACGACTGTACAGTTAATGGAAGTCTACCAGGGGCGTAGCCAGAAATTTTTTTCGGGGGGGGGGTTCAACCATACTTCATGTATGTTCGTGCGTGCGTTTGTATGTGTGCGTGTATATATACGCAAGCAAAACTGAAAAATTTCGGGGGGGGTTTGAACCCCCCCAACCCCCCCCTTGGCTACGCCCCTGAAGTCTACGCACCTTCAGAACCAAACAAAGTGGAAGCGATGTCTTTTTTTTTTGCCATTTCACCGAAATATGGCTCCATTGTTTTATTTGCAGAAACTACACGTTTCTATTTTTTTTTGTTCGAGAAAAGCAGGAAATTGCTGTGCACCATATATTTAATTTAAGTGCGTGTAGAGTAAAACCTCGTTAATACATACCTGGCAGAAGCGTGGCCTAACTGCGCAACAAATGGTAGTGCGTAGTAACCACATGCCGAAAGCATTGAACTGTGTGTGCATGCATCTGTGATTGCCATCTTCCAGAGCCTCAACTTGTTTTTCGTGTTGCAGGCCAATGCCCGAGTAAATGCCCGCTGGACCAATGACGAGCTGCTCATCGCCGTCCAGGGTGAGTGCCGCTTGATGGATAAATATACTGGGGTTCCACTTATCTTTCGGCAAGCTTTATCATGACTTCTTTCTTGTGAAAATTTCACAGAAGCTCACTTGAACTTTGTTTATATGATTTGAACGCTAGAAAATTATCCAAGACGTGTTACTGCAAGTACAGTAGAATACTGCTGAAAGGTTCGGTAGGGGTCTGTATAAAATGGTGTAGGAGCTGGGAAACATAAGTGGTGAACGTACTGACCGTTGTCGCTTCAGGTCCTTCTTATATGCCTCGCCTGTCCGACAAAGTACTTAGATTTAGGTGCACTAAAGAACCCCAGGTGGTAGAAATTTCCGGAGCCCTCCACTACGGCGTCCCTTATAATCGTATACTGGTTTTGGGACGTTAAACTCCAACAATTATTAATTATTAATACTCCTTGTTTGCAGTGTCGCAGGTGATGACTGGTGTTATCTAGGTATTGTTGGCTATCTGTGTAGTTTCTGTAGAGTGTCGTCTTTAATTTTCCTCTTTCAGCAGTTACCGTTGTGTACAGGAAGTTTATTTAGCTGCAAGAATGGTGCGTGGTAAATTTTATTCTAGCATGAAACTTCGATGAATGAATGTGTTTAGTGCACTTATGCCATGTTCCCATATAAGAAATACGTATGTTGTCTGTGTAGTGGAGATATGTGCAAGGCTTTAGCGGAGGTGATTTCAGAAGCTCTGATTCTGACTGTCCCATAAAAATATTGGCGTACGTTAGTGCAAAAGGGGGCCCCAACTATTCTTGTCGCTGTGAAATTACCATTGTCAGGTAGTGCTTGCTTTTGACAACCATGATTCAGCGAAAAACCTACCCTCACCTTCTACGTCTTCGTCGCGAATCCCCCAACACCCCCCCCCCCCCTCTTTTTTTTTCTTTTTCTAACTGTTTCCCACTTCTTTGTGACTCATGCAATTTGGCATACTGGCCTCTTCTCTCCCCCCCCCCCCCCCCCCTCCACCCCCCCCCCCCCCCATTTGCGCACTTGTCGTTTGCACACTCGCCAATCAATCTATTTCTAGTGTACCGTATTTACTCGAATGTAACACGAATTTTTTGCCAGATTTTCGCTACCAGAAGTCGACCCTCGCGTTACAGTCCAATACCAAAACTACGTTTTTTTTTCTTCCTGCACACTATGAAAAGTCACCCCCCGCGTTACAATTGTGGTCACGTTACAATCGAGTAAATACGGTATGTCGTCGGTGTGCCGTGTGGCCCAGCTGAAGTTTCATGTTGTTTGCTATGTTCTCTTCAGGTATCCGCAAGTATGGCCGTGACTTCAAGGCCATCGCCGAGGTGATTGGCAACAAGACGGAGGCTCACGTGCGCAGCTTCTTTGTCAACTACCGTCGCCGGTACAACCTAGACGCAGTGCTCCAGGAGTTCGAGGCGGAGCACGGCATCACTCCAGGAACTGATGACACCAAGGTGAGAATGGGCTGCAATCATTACGCAGCAGTGGCAGCAGAGAGTTCTGGCATCGAATGCTGCCTCTGCAGTTGTGTGCAACACGGCTGTGGCCACACCATAATTGCTTTGTCAATTATGCTTGGAGTGGAGCGTTCCACTTGGCAAATGAATGGCCTCTGAGAAATGTGTTCAAGTGTGTAGAAGTCGAAGCACTCTCATGGCAACCTTCTGTAATGTCTGGCAGCATCGAAGTAGGCAACTGAGCTTGATGACAACAATACATCGCCAATATGTAGTCTTCAAATAAACGAACGCGTGCTGAAAGATTTTTTTCGCTCTTAATGTTTTGATGCTGCGATGAGTAAATAACCAGGCTGAATTTGGTTTAAAGCTTGCTGAATGCTAAAGCTTGCATTCAGCAATGCATAAAGCTTGCATTAAGCTTGCATTTAGCAATGCAAGCTTGCTAAAGCTTGCACTGCTGAATGCATCGACGACACAGAGATGAAAAGTGCAACTTCTTGAAGCGAGTGATTCGCCCAGAATGGTCACTCGTTTGCCAAAGTGGCCATTTGCGATCATCTCGGCCACGCGGCTCCTGCAGCCAGTCTCTAAAGTCGGCCGTTTCTCGTTCTCTCGAGCAGCCTGCAGGCGAGACAGAGCCAGCTGCAGCCGCGAAGGAAGCCGGTGGGCCCAACAGTCGGCCAGGGTCTCCATGCGCCGTCACGGCGACCTCCGGCGCGGCCATGCTTGCCAACGGAAGCGGAGGCCCCGTTGGGGCTGGCAACCCTCCTCCACTTCTGCGACCACCCCCCGGTTCTCCGTCGTCCCAGCCACTGACAGTCCCCAAGGGACCCACCCAGCTTGCACAGGCTGCTCCCAGGTGGGCTTCCGAATACTCGAGTGTACTCGTAGCAATGCTCCACACCTTTGAGCTGTCATATCCGGGGCTTTTAAGAACTCACAAATTTCATGTTTGGCTAATCTCTTGTCGCACATTTCAGTTGCAAAATTGCCTGAGTGCACTGGTCAACCCGTGTGTATAGAAATTATGCCATGCGAATACCGACGCTCCACAAGCTACAAATAATGCATGAATGCCGCGTCTGTTACAAAATGCCATTTAAACCAGAACACTTCAATCACACCAGTTTTCATAGCTTCCCATAGATTGCATGTATCAGAATCACATTACGGCATTGATCAAAATTGCAGAGGTCCACTGATTGTGGCTTCACCTGTTAGCACCAACAAACTAGGGAATAATTTTTCGGGTTCTTGCATTGCACGGGACAGCTAGCTTGATGAAGCGAGCAGTGTGTTTGCAGCTTACTATTTTCTCCAGATGATATTGCAGTTGCAGGAGTCTTTGTCCTTTCCTTAAAGTACTTCTCTTAATTCTCGCCACAATAACTTGCGCAATGAAAATAGGACTGCAGCAATGCAGTTTGTTTTCCGCCATTGCTTCAAGATAGGCACATCAGTTTGCTAACCTCCGCAGATTACTACACGGGCATATACAGAATTTGGAACATGGTTTTGTTACTGCTATAATTGAGGAACTCTGGTTTAAACATAATGACATTCTTTGGCAACAACAGTATTCGACCAGACAGACAGGTGGCTTTATGACGAGTCGTAAGGTTGCCTTCTTATGGGTCTCTTGCTGCTCGCAGACTAGAAATGTCCAGATGTGGCTTCATTAAACGAGCATCAAAGGGAAGCACTTACACACAAGCCAAGACAAGCGAGTAACAGAGCAGAATGCAACGAATACATCTGTGTCAGGTTTAACACGAATTTAGGGATCTCTGATATCACGAACATTACGTGCCTGGAAAAGCTATCGTACAACATAATCGTGGCTTGACTGACAAAGCCCCTTTTTCTGATGTGGTATGATTCCACTATCTCGTGAGTCGTTTGATCGTTATGCCGAAAAATGATTTCAGTTTCACGAAACACAGATCCACAGTTTTTACAATGAGCAGCCTGATGAGTATTGCCTGTTTGTTTTATAGGTACATGGTGTTCTCTAAGCCGATCATTTGTCAAGCCACAATTATGCTGTTCGATATCTTTTCTAGGCATGTAATATTCAAGATAACTAATAACTGTGATATCTGTGATCTCTAAATTCGTGTTAAACCTGACACAAATGCTTTTGTTGCATTTTGCTCTGTTAGGCACATGCTAAAAATTCTGTATCTGCCTTAGAATTGTTCTTCTGACCAAATAAATGTTCGTCTGTGTGTTTGGTGCTCTTCCGAGTAATATTTAAACTTGAACTTTTACCAACTAGCCCAACTCGCCACCTTGTTACCCCTATCAGCCAATGTTAGCAAAACTGGGCATATAGGTTTGAGCTAAGCAGTGCCCCTATCCACTAGTGATCTGTGCCTATAGCCAACCTCAAGCACGAATTCAGCACAAGTAATAAAGGTGCAACCATGGTGAACAACGGAAGAGAAGTGTGGAGTACTGTTGTCTACTGGCTTGTGACCAATGCACATCGTGATGCAGCTGCAATGACCTGTTCAATTTTTTTCCGGTGATGCTCACGTTTTGATTTATCTGGCATTGTAGAAACGATGGTACCGATTAACAAATGTTTTTATTTTTGTTTTGTCATTGCATGATTACAAAACCAAGAAATCACGAGGATGGTCTTCCATTCAAGTGGAAGTTTCGTTTAAGTGATTTCTGCTTATTGAAATTTCACAGTATTGTGACACCTTGGAAAATTACATATGGGGTGTGCAGGAATGTTAGTGCAGAACACGGCGCATAACCTTCATCTTTTTTTTGTTTGTTTGTTTGGAATTCGCCGTTCCTTTATTGTGAGTGCGAGCATTGAGTGAAGTGTGTCTAGTCATCATAGCGTCAGCCGCTGTGTATTAAACAGGGCTATCTGGCCTCAGTGATGGTGCAAGCACCTCTGTTGCACATCTTACGTTTTCAGGTCTGGAAACTGGTCAATTCTACAGCAGCCACCTCCCCTGATCCGACCGACCGCGGCCTCTACAACCACCACCGTCCACACCAAGCCCACACAGATGCACAACGCCCTCTGAAGATGTCTGCTGCCGCCTCGGTAGCACGACCGCTGCATCCAGTGTGTGTAATGGCTGCGCGCATTTTCTCAACCGGCTCGACCCCCGTGGAGGCGGAACTGATTTGCCGCTTGCCACCTCTTCTCATTTGCGCATTGTGTTAATAAACGTGGACAAGTGTCTCTCCTGTCGTGTGCCCTATCCGCGGAGAAGTGATGTGGTGTGCCGAATGGAAATTACTCCAGTGTGAGAGTGCGACAGTGACATTTGCCGATGCACTGGGCTGTGCTCTCTGCCCAGCAGTTTGTTCCAGGAACTGATGAGTGTGCTGAACTTCTCGTGGCACCCCACGGCCTCACTGCTCATGCGCAACTTGAACGCAGCCTGCATTTGGCTGTGCCCGGCGCTCTTCTCGTCGAGTGACTGCAATGCTTCGATTGGTTGACACACTTGGTCGCCTATTTTCGACTACCGCACTTCTTGCCCAACTCAACTTTCTCGTGGCTCCGCTGGTGTTGTGTAAGTCGGCCTTTGCAGCTACAGTGTGGAAGCCTATGGGCAGTGAAACTTTTGCCAAGTTATTTTTTTGTTTCCTTGCCTCGCTACAACATGCAAGTCGCGGCAGTCGAATTATCCAGCACTGCAAAAGGGTGTGTGTGCGGGACATTTGTGCGGCAGCCCTCGAAGTGGATTGTGGCAGCGTTGCGAATTCCGTTGGCGTGTCTGAACCTTGCGTCGGCACTCAATGGCTCGGCAGTGTCTGTTCCACTCGGTCACGACAGAAAGCGGTAGCTGATACCGAAAATTGAAAATACTGGCCGTGTTGACTGGATTAGGTGGCGAGTTTTCAGAGCACAAGATTGTTAGATCATGGCTGAGTCATTAACATTGATGATGGATGAATGATGTCTGCACCATGCATCAGCCGCCATGGCTTTGGGGCGGCGCTGCGCGCAATATTTTTGTCACTTGGTAAGCCACTGCTACAAGCCTGTGAGCACTGTACGCGTGCTCAACTGTGAGGCATTGGCTGCTGACTGCATGAATCATCCTGGTTCAGCGAAATTAAGGCAGTGCTGCACTCACTCAATGGGTCTGGAGTGCGTTGACTTTGTCAGTGCTTGTCAAAAAACACACAACACACCATGCTTTCACCAGCCTCAAATTGGAGCATCATTGTCTTTAGGTTTACTCGCTGGTCGATGCTCATGCTACGAACTGGGCCATTGCAGGCGTTCATTTAGAAGACATGTGCCAAGCACGTGACAACTTCCATCAATCTTTTTTCAAACGGGCCAGCTAGCTCTTACATATGTACATAGTCCACTGGAATCTTGTAATTCTGAAGTGATTAAAGAGCTCAAAATTGTCTCAACAATGCAATTCGTGTCTTGTGTAACGACTGCGTTGCACAAACACTGATGTTGCATGCCACTGTTGGGACACCTCAATGATGGGTTGTGTGCGACCATGCCAAGTGTGTGAGCAAATAAGTCACAAATAAGCCAGTATAGTAGTAGTATAATATATGATAGCTTCTTCTTATCGATATGTGTGTTTATCTTCCTATTTAATTGTTCCCCAAGTCTTTTGGAAGGCTTGGTGAAATATCAGAATGGCTTCTATGTTTCAAGTGTGTTGAGTTAGCTTTTGCAATCAGTACTGCACGAGCAAACTGTTTAGCCTAGTCTGAGCAGACAAGGTGGGCAGCATCCTGTGAGGGTCAAAATCCTTCGATGAATTTGGTTTGCTAAGCAACGCGGACTTCCGGTCTAGCTGGCTCACGATGATAGCTCTTTTTGTGCACAAACACGTTTCGAATTTATCAAGAAAACTGTGGTGTCACTTGTTAAACAAGCTCACACTCTGCCTCGCAAATGTCTTGCAGTACAGTAAAGTCTAGCGCTTGCATCAGCCAATCAGTAAGCCACTGTTTCTCTTGTGGAGCTGCTGTTCATTCAACGTCGTGCGTTTGAGTAGAGGCACACAACCGAGGTCCCAGCTATTCACACAGAATCTGCTTGGACAGCACTTCATGGTGATCGCAGAGATAAAGAACGGCTCGACAATTGTGCACTCAATTTCAATGCCCTTGAATAGACACCATGTGTCGATGGCTGCAAAACTGGAGCTAACCTTGACTGAGTGAATGCATGTGAAGAGCCAAGGTGGGGTTTAGTTGGTTGTGCATAGCTAAGTGATGCAGCGTGCTGTATCACTTAGCTATGCACACGAAGAGGAGGGGCTACTTCAGTCGACACACTTACGAGGCATACTTGTGAATGAAGTCGTGAGAGCTTACAATGGCAGCATGTGGAGAGAAGACGTCCACTTTAGTTGACCAAACCACCATGAGCTCTAGGTATGTTGGTACTGTCCTATGCACATACAACAGAGGCAAGTATTGCTTGCTGTTGCCACAAGAGAAAAAGAAGTCAAGCTTGCCTCTCGCTACAATTGGGGTCTTAGTGAGCAAAATAATCGAGTGCATTCATGCAAAAGTCTTGATCTTCTTTAAACTTGGTCACCACTGTTATCAAGGTGCTTGGAGTTGGCTTTCAGCCCATTTGGTGTCCATCTTGATGGTGTGTGATGTTATCAAAACCTGTCATCCTCCTAGGAGTTTTCTACACTTATTTTGCAGAAATTGCTTGTTGTCTGGTATCTTATTGCAATAGATGCATGTCTTGTGTGTTTTATGTTCAGTGTTTGTTTCCTTCCTTCTACAAATGAGGAATATTTGTTCTGTGAATTTCGGTCTGCAGTTCTTTTCGTTCTTTCATTGGAAAACTTAGCTGCCAACCTGGGCAGTGACTGTGTGTGATGTGCATGCCTGAAATTTGGGAAGTTTTTATTTTGTCTGGCCCCTTAAGTTCCAACTCGCTGCGGGTGAATGCCTGTCCCTGCACGAATTGTATTAGCTTGCTGGAAGAAGGCAGGAAAGACTACTGCATGCAATTGTGTGATGTGGAGACACTTTTATCATCACTTGTGTGTATCATCAGTTGTTTAACATCAGTTGTGTATGTATAAAGTTTCCTCGTAATCGTGCTTGTGGCTGATTGCTCTTTCGCAAAATCTTTTATCCACTAGTAACAGAGTTCATTACATTTCGAGAACGCGCACCGACATATGTGACTCACCTGTTTGTGTTGCCTTTAGCAGTTGCCCCTTTTGCACTGTGAAATGGTGTAGGCTTAAGAGCTTCTTCCTAAAGGACTGCGTTTTCATTGCACAAAGGAAAGTTCACGGCTTCAGTGAAGCACGAGAGAAACATGAGTTTGGTGCTGTAGTGCTGGCATTCACTTACAGGCACTGACCTTCTAGCATGCACGTCACCTAGTGTACACAATATTCTCTAGAGGTCTCAACTGTATGCATGTGCCATGAGAGATCAGTTCCTGAAATGACGTCTTTTCATTCTTCGAAGTGCTGTGCCCAATGTCTGTGCCTGTTGTGAATCTTGTGGGCACAGCCTTCCATTATTCTCTGGCCCCATGATGGCCGAAAGCCTTAATCCGTGAGGCTCATGCAAGGTTCCGTTGGACATGTGTGGTTACGAAAGGGTAATAAACAATGTGGCTGGCAGTCAACTTTTTCCCCCCTCTCCATTCTTCCGCTCGTTTGTTCTGTGCATCGTGGCATGCTTGTGTCTGAATGCGCATGGTTAAGTGCAGTCTTTTGAGCAGAGATTCGTGAGGTTTGCAACTCTCTATCCGCATCCTGCTGCTTACTACTTCGCTTCTGCTTTGGATATCCACCGCCTCTGCAATCTTTCCGAGACACTAAATGAACACAGTTGCTCAATAGTTATCAAGAAAAATGTTCCTTGCTGCCTTGTGTGTATGTAAATGGTATGCTGGTGCTGTCACAGTGACTGTAGTAGTGAAGCCTGTGTCGAGCACTGAAACCTGTCAGTAATGATTAAATGCTGTAGGCTGTGTGAGTGTCAATGCATCGCACATTTATGCGTGAGCTTTCTTGTGCAAGCCCTCTCGACTGTAGGGAGCTGGGATTCCCCATTGCACTATTGTTTATGTTTTGTTGCTTTGTTGGGTTTTGTGTCTGCTTTTAGCGACGCTCTTGCACTGTAACGCAGTATGCCACTTAACTGCCGGTCTTTCGGACGTGGAGTTCTCATGGTGTGGCAGCTCGTGGGCTTGGAGCCAGTGGTTCCCAGAAGTGTGTGAATCCTGAACAGAATTGTGTTACTTGCCTGTTTTAGGTGTTACCGTGCTTTGTGCTGGAACCTGTATTTGTAAATCCTCCACTGCCACTCATATTCTAAAGCTTATCTTTTCATTTCAACGTGTTCAAGTACACTAGAAAAAGCAGCCATGTGCACAAACACGTTTGTTTACACGTGCTGCCATGTGAATACTTTTGCCGTTTCAAAAGTTGGCCTACATCTCTATTTAGATACAAATCCGACATTCCACAAAACTGTAAATTTTGGGGAAAGTGGTGGTAAATTGAACCGTTCTAGGATGCAGAAAGTTTTTTTTTTTTTCTCCGAAACACCGTGTATTAGAAAAAAAAAAAGTTAAGGCGTTTTTGTATGGGTAAGACACTAATCATATACTTTTGTAGTGTGCATTTAGAAATTGTGAATGTACAGCAATGTGGCACAATCACAGCAGTTGAGCCATTCTTGGTGGAGGCCGGGTGGTTTTCCGGAGGGAAACGTGAACTAGCCCATTGAAGCAAAATTGTGTAGGAACTTTCTGCTGCGTTTACAGCAAATTTGCTGCGGTGTTACTGCCCATTCTTGGTTCACAGGCTGTGCGTTGCACAACAGCCGTGATGTTATTGTAAGCTGAAATATAGATAGATACATGCCCTTTGGCACCAGATTGAGCAAGGGAGTAAAGCGGGACAAATGTGGCATACAAGTAATTGTGGCTGCATCAAACATTTGTAGCAGCTACCTATGCTACGCACTTTGCAACAGACAGGACATCACGGTACCTGTCCCCAAGCTTATTTGCAGTTCTGTCTTATCGTTTGCATCCACGTAAACGATAAGACGTGCAGGACAGAGCTCGTGTGGTGCTTATCTTGCCAGCAGTCCCCACCAGGGGTGCATCTAAATATATTAGAATGCGTACGAGCTAGAATTGATGTGTGGTGACTGTGCCCTGCAAATTGGATGTGCAAACACCTGGTAGCATCAAAAGCTGGAAAATGCGACGAGATGCATTTTGTTTAGTTGATGGTTCGAAGGGTTCATCAAGGTCACCCAGAAGTCGTGTGTTAGGGCAGTGCGATGTGTTGCAAACTTTGTGTGTTTTGTTTGTTTTCGCCCCCGTCAGAGTTTTAAGAGGTGGTGCTTTGATTATGCAGTTGTTTTTGAAGGTCTGGCTTGAAGCGAGATTTACTCACTCCTGTGCACAGGTCTTTTTTGTAGAGCAGATTGCAGGTTTGCAAGAGTGGCACCTTTGAATGATTGCGGCTCAGTGAAGTAGTTTTAATTTATGTTGTGTGCGTGGTGAGACCTGTTTTTGTGCCTGTTTGATAGGAGTGAATGTTTAGGTGATGTGCATAGAAAAAAGAAATAAAACAAAACTTATACTTTCAGATTGACTCACAGATTTCTTTATTGAGAGTAACCAGCCTTTCCAGGGCATTTGCTCAAATAAAGCATGTGGGTTATTGGCAAACAATTCGAGCGTTCATTGGTTCTGACGGACTGCACTAACTTTTTTCTATAAAAGCTCAGAATTGTACGTAGAGCTTCTGGAAAATGCAGAGTGCTGAACAATATATATTCCATTCAGGGTTATGTAGTTTCCACTGTAGCTGAAGGCTTAAAGGAACTCTACACAGAAGGGTAAGTAGAGCACTAAAAAAGCCACCCTTTCCATGAGTCTAGGGATGATATAAAAACTTGAAGGATGCTTCAGCTTCGCCTTCAAGAGTAGAATGCGATAGCATAATAGGGCCCCGTGTGCATTGCCTTCTCAACTGACTTCGGTTCTCGGTGCATGCCTCAACTGTGCCACAAGGAAACAAACGTCTGTGCACGTAACATTGGCCGTTTCAAACTATCCTAGAATGCCTATTGCAAGTACCGTTGTGCAGTGCCCACTACACCATAATTCTTCCTTTTGCGAGTCAGCGAATGGCCCACTATGCGTCCGTAAGGCGACACGCGAACCTATGCAGCTGCTCAATTTGTTGATGCTCTTGCTGCTGATGATGATCAAATATGTCTGAGCGCTTTGAAATGGGTGGGCCTTTAAAACACCCACTCGTTGCGCAGTTCACATGTTTTGACACCTGGCTCGATTCTACGCTTCTGCCTCGCAATATTATATGCGTTAAGGAGACTCCTCCCACTATATGACATTCATATAGCGTTTTTTTCTGAAGCAGTTTCAAGCGATGGCGTGGCTCTATACAGAGGTGCAGGTAGTACAATGTCATAAATGTCTTTATACATATTTTTTCGTGTCACAGTGAACCTCTGTATAGAACCATGTACCCTGGGGGTTGAGGAAGAAATGTACTAAAGAGGGTCATGAGAATTATGTTACCTGCAGGAATGAAAACTTTCTTCTTTCAACTATATATACATACAGGAACACTTCAAGTCAAACCCTGGCTGGAGGAAAAGGGCATGTTTGTGCCATGCGGAACCAACTGCTTAATATGCAGAAAAGTAGAAACGATAGACCATACGTTCTTCGATTGCTGGGAAGCCGTGTTATTATTGGACGTACTGCAGTGTACCATAAAAAAACTTGGACCATCTCCACGAAGGGAACCCTGATGGGATGCGGCGTTGACCCGGTTGAAACGGGCGTCGACGCGGGTGCTGGAAGAACGGTTTGAAGCGAAACTTGATGTAGCGTTTACTCGAGTAAACGTTTGTTTGAAACGCAAAGACACGGGAGGCGGGTTGGGTTTCGTGTAAGTTTCATTAAAGCATTTGGCAAGACTTCGTAGTCGTTTCTTAAGAGTCGAGACACGGGCGCTGGACCGGAGCAGGCGCACGTTTCGCCTGGACTACCACGGGTGAAGCGAGAGAGAAGTGACACGCTCAGAGGTGTTGCGGGCGGAGCAGCGGGTAGCTGCGGGCGCTACGGCGAGCATGCTGCGGGTGAGGGAGAGAGTGACGTCAGCGCGCACCTGCGAGGGAAGCGTGCGAGGGGAGCGTGACATCAACGCAAAGCTGTGGCGTGACCTACTTGGCAACGCTCCAACACCTACGGCGAGGGGAACGCGTTGCGGCGCATTCATACGGACGCACGTAACGTACGGCATTACACACGTGAGTCAAAGAGCTGCTTCGCATCTAAAAAAGATTTCCCCTTAAACCTCCGTGGTGTTCGGTATCTCTCTGTTGAAAGTGATGACGGGGCACTGTTCGATCTAATAATGTTGATTACACTCCACAGCATATAGAAGTGCAGGATGGCCATACAGTACGCTGACGTGGACACCCATCAACATGTCAATACTTCAAAGAGAGCATAATAACCCATTTTGTTGAAGAACAAAAACTTCTTGGAGATGTTCCCGATTGGTTAGATTGTGTAGAGCTCCTTTAACAAATGAAGGAGTTTTAAAGTGTCCTCATTAGTCCCAGTTTGGTCTTTTCCTTTTTTTTTCTATTGATCTCTCTTCTTTTCTATGCAAACAGTGTTTGTATTGTAAATAATGTTTCCTCTTGTGTTTGTTTGTTACATGTCAAAAACAGGCAATAAGAAAGAAAAACAATGGCATGGCTTGGTGGTAGAACACCTGCTTGCCACACAGAAGGCCTGTGTTCGATTCTAACTCAAACTGAATGTTTTTATTATTTATTTTATTTGCATCTTCCTCGATTTTTCAGTCACGGACAACGCCGATTTTTCGCTCACAACCAACGATGCCGACACCAGAGTTTCTACGACGCGAGCTCTTTAGTGCTGTCGCGTTAATAACAAATTGAGCGCTAGTGGCAGCTTCAAGTTCCTCCACAAGATCGCGCTGTCGACTCGGAATTTCCATGATGTCTCCTCGGGCCTAGTCAATTTTTCCTGCTGAAGGTTATTCGCAATCTTCTAACAGCGAATCTGTTCTTGGTTGAGCCTTTCATGTCCGGGATCCGTGGTAACGCTTGTGGGCGTCGTAAACGGGTATGCGCCACAGACATTGGGTAAATCCCACTACTCACTACTGGTCCACTGAAAATAAAGGCAATAGTTAGCCGAACAAACGGGTATGTGCTGCAAAAATCTGTGCAGCCTATCAGAAACCTATCATCATCGTAAACGCGTATGTGCCACAGAAATCGCGTAAATCCCACTACACACAACTTCCACTAAAAAGGAAGACGACAACAGTTAGCCCAACGAATGGCGTGTGCGTTACTACAGTCACACCACTGTCATGCGATACCTTGTGGTTATAAAATGTCGTGGCTATACTACCACCTCAAAGCTTAATAAAGAGTGTTTAATAAAGAGCAGTGATACGCCACATCTGAAAGACTTGCAAAACATAGAAATGCGTTAGCCTGATGAAGGGAATGCCACCAGCTTCGCTGTTTCATCAGTGTCCGCTAAGCGGAGCTGGTCTGACTTTTTTTTCCTCGAGTGCAGTCCCTACGTGAGACTATAATTTCTGGTAAAATTTCTCTCTAAACTACGCTTATGAAATTCATGCCCAGCTACTACCCCAAAAACGATTGTTATCCTTATACCGTTGTTCATTCATTTATGCACATGGCTATTCATGTTGGCCTTCACTGTCACTGCTGCATGCTTACACTCTCTTTGTGAGCATTTTTGTTGCCCATGTCACCATTGGCACCATACATGGCATTGGAAATTCCTATTAGTCTAAATCTCTTCACAGTCGCTTCCAACTAAGGACTCGCAAACAAACCAGTGGCAGCAATGCCCTCCAAATTCGTCCAGTGAGTGTATTTCGTAGGAAATTTTTCTTTTATGGACGGGTCACCGATGCCGCCAGAATGCTGTGGTTCTTGGCCAGTGCCTAGGCATGGTACTGATGAGGCCACTGGAATCTGAGAATAAAGCCTCTTCCAAATCTTATTCTGCCTAGATAGCATATCAGCTGAGATCAACTCAAAGCGACAAAACACTGAAAACACACACCCACGTACACACAACCACACACGAGGAAATACAAAAAAGCCACTGCTGCCTTTTCAAGCAAAGCTTCTTTTACCTACCCCATTCTGTTTCCGTACGTGTTCATAGTTGGTCAGTATTTCACTCAATGTACGTGTGAATATGAATGCGCAATACACTTCAAGCTTCGGCAAATGATTTGCATGTCAACCTCCAAAGTATGGTGAATACAGTCCTTTGCATTATGAAACAAATCACAACATAAACTGTGCACTGCTGCACCTAATGTCACCCCTCTTCAAAATAATTAAATGTAAGGACCTAACAATTTGGACGTAGCAGGTTGAATCGAATTGAAAATAAGGAAGACCAGACGTGATCTTTGCCAGCTGGATTTCTGGCATGGACGTATCAATCTGCAGAGAACAAAGCCCATTCTTGTGAACAGTAGTACTTTGGTTTGGGCTAGTTGGTTCATTAGTGGACTTGTTAGAAAGTGGCAATGCAAAAACACATGGACAATTGGAGTTCAGTGCCTGTGGCGTTGAACTCCACTGTGTTTTTTTGTCGTTGTGTCTTTGTGCTGCCACTTCCTAACAAGTCTTGGCCCTGGTCATGGGGCTAAAATCTATTCAGCATGCAGATTGGGGTCCTTAGCTGCATGTAACAGGGAGAGGAGTACAATCAGTGGTACAATGCTGACACACCTCGTCGAGTGCACCTTCTCATTGAAGCACCAAGGCAAGCTGGTGTTACTGCCAACTGCTTCACGCATGCATGATTAGCAGGACCCGCCGAAAAGCTGAGTACAAAGACGCACTTGATGTGGAATGTGATGACACTGTCAAAGAAGATCTCCTTTATGTCGGTATGGGAACGAGCATCTCATTTCTATTTTAATGAGTGTAATAAATTGAGAAAGAGAATCCAGGATAAATCAGTATGGTAAGGTAGCCATCATTTTTTATTGTAAATTCTGTTTCTTACGCAACATTTTTTCTTATACTTTCAGTGTGTTCACATTGACGTTGCTCGCTGCGTGGAAAACATAGGTAAGCATAAGAAAACATAAGCGTGGAAAACATAAGCATTGCTGCCAGCCAGCTGTATACATGACGGTGAAGATGAAGCAGAACTTGAAGGTTAACCAAACCTGTTGTGGTGAGTACGCAAAAAACAATTGGCAGAGCAGTTTTTCAGCAGAAGCAGGACTGAAAACGTTTTTATCTTGAGTATCTACCAGAGGCAGGCAACTCGTTACAGCAGCAGCAGTAGGTGAAAAAAAAATATCTGGAGTTACTTTCACAGCTACAAATGTAGCCAATGTGTTGACTTCTTTTTGCAATTTATTTCCACTAGGTAATGTGGAATTACACTATGTGTTTGTTCGCCTTCACCAATCATTCTGCTTTTCTGTCATATTTGTTGTTTGGTTGTCAGATGTGCGAGCAAAATGCTAACTAAATTTCTTGTGATTATGTTGCACTCAATGTCCACTGTTGATAATAAAGCAGCTACTCCTACAAATAGACCACCTCACCTGTCCTTTGGCTTGGCCTCTTGGAAAATGGAACTCCCGATAAGGGGACTTTTGAACTGCGAATGGCTGGGCTAGTTGGTGGGGCATTTCTAGGAACACGAGCACTGAAGTTGTACTGAAGGAACAAATCATGCGGATGGGAAAGGTGCTAATGAATAGAAACCAATTTTTTTTGGTCCCCAGACTTTTACAGCGGAGCTGTTATGGTTTCTTTTGTTATGACGTTACGTGTTCACACAAACTATCATCATCATGAATGGCCTGTACTATAGTTACTGTATATGGCTCCTTTGGAAGCCATATACAGTAACTCTAGCCTCTACCTTTCTAGTGCGTGCAGCGCAATAACTAGACCAGAACGCGCTCTCTTCGTCCTCTTCCTCTTCTGCTTCACTCCCCGAACATGTTGCGCCCGGTGTGCGCTTTCCCGCTGCGCCAGTTTGTCCGGCGTGGGATGCAATAACTCGGATGGGCGAGAGAACGAGTACAGAGAGAGAGAGAAAGAATGAAATAGACAGAAAGAGAAAAATTCTTGGCGAAAAAAAATGTCTTGATGGAGGCGGGGATTGTTGACAAGAGGGTGGGAAAGGAAATCGAGGATGAGGGGAGAGAGTAAAGCACGTCATAGAAAGAGAGAAATGGAGAGAAAGATATAGTCAGAAAGAGAAAAGGATAGAGAAAGACAGATAAAGCAAGAAATATATATATATATATATAGGAAAGAAAGAAACAGAAATGGACAGAGACAAAAAAGACAGAAAAAGTAGAGAGAAACGAAGCTTGCTGTGTGACAAACACACTTTCCATTAGTGCAGACGCTTGTGCACAGTTTTATGCATCCAAGTGCCTACCTACCGATTTAGCTGGCAGAACATGTTCATTACCTTCCGCTAGTGTGAAATGAATGTTTTAAATAGCGTATATTTCTTAAGGTTACAATGTTGCCCGAGGCTGTGGTAAACATCTCCTTCTGTCAACAGCTTCCTCAATGAAATCAAGGGTCTGATATTTTCTGACCTTCCGCCGTGATTACCGTTGCAACCTTATTACTTCAAAGTTTAATTACTTTAATGTATCCGGTTTAATGTCCCAAAAGTACTTCAAAGTTTAAGTTCTGCCTTGTGTTACTATACTTGTCATGTAATTGTTATTTTGTTCCTCTACGGATATTTGTCTGACAGTACAAATAAATGAAACGAGAAAAGGGACTCTTTTTCAATGAAAAGACAAACAAAAACCAGAAACTACATATTTATACTTAGGTAATTTATTCGTGCTTACTTTGACTGTACAAATTCCCGGGTGACATGAATATCAACGCTTCACTGCACAATCTGTATCACTGAGACTTAATCCATATACTGGCTCAGACACTGGCGCCACAGTGCATGCATGGCCAGGAGTATTCATGGTTGAGTAAAAAAAAAGCATGAGTGACACTTCAAGCAGCAGTCTGAACTTCTCTCAACTTGCATGCATATTCAGTTGGAAGCATAGATTTGCACATTTGCAGTATTAAATTCACCAGCTTGTGGTGCTGTCACATTTTGCAGGAGTATATATCACCATGGGTTCAAGCTTAGCGAGCCTTAGCAACAAATATGCCTCAAGCACCACAAGTTTGGACAAAACTGGTAGGAGATATTGCTTGGTTTGCATTCAACATTTCAAACACAGTGCCATAAAAATTACATACACAGAAAAAATGAAATAGATAATATATGTATACACAATTGGGACAAGCTGTGCACTCAGGACATGCAAGAGAGAGGTATAAATAAACGATTTTATGTTCAATCAATGGGTGCCGCCATCTCGGGCTTTTAGACGAACGATTTCTTCGCATCGCATATTGTGCTGTCATATTAACAAGGTCATAAAACGCCAAAAGCATCTGTGTAACTTTTCATGCGTATGAGTTTACTGCAGCAGAGCAAAACGATTTTTCTCGTATTAGTAAACTACTCTTTCCCGATACCAAAAACGCCACGCTTGCTGTGAGAAGACGCTTAGTAAGCGAGAAAACGCGTAAAAACAAAATGTGGGTGGTGACGCCACCTTGAAATTTTCGCACCATTCGCCGTGACGTCGCATATTTTGACGGCACCAACTAGGGCCTACGTAGTTCCTTAACGGTAAAAATGAAGTACACTGTCCTCTGAGAGGGCCATAGTGTTAACATACCAAGTTTGAGGAAATTTTGTTGAGCCAGTGACGCCAAAATACAATAAATACGCTTTGAAATCCGTGACGTCACACGTGGAGATTTTGGTGCGAAATTTAAAAATGAAACTTTGAACTTGATCTTCTCTTTTATTAATACACCTATGATGGTGAAATTAACTACATTATAGTTCTCAAAATACAATTTATCAATCTAAACCGATTCATTATTTCTCTTTAAGTGTCCATTTAACAGCCCAACATGGCGGCACTTGGAATGCATCCATACAGTAGTCTATGTACTAAAGCAACAATCCTCTACCTTTTTTTTTCTGGTCATAGAACTTATTTGGAGAAGCTTGGTCTACCATGCAACGTAGCTGTAATGCCACGCAGCATCATTGAGAGGGCACTTATCTGTCAGTTGGGGGACCCTAATTTGCTCGCGTATAGGACTGAGCGGCATAAATTTTTCTACTGCCACATTGTAGGAGAACGCAGAAGAAGAAGCAGCAAATTAATGTGAATTACATTAGGCACAATTGTTCCAATTAAGGAACTACTGGAAGCAGAATAGATGCGTGTTCCATTACCTTAATCATTGTATCAACTACTGGACTATGCGTTGTGCAAAGGCTGTAGTTTCAGTTCCCAACAGTGGCATGTCGTTTTTCGTCCTCTTTCGTTTCCTCTGATCTGAGAATTACTGCAGTTCAGTCAAAAACTATGAATAATAATAATCTCCTTTTTTATATGTTGGCTTCACGTTGCATATAACAAAAAATAGGACTCTCGATACGCTCTCATTTCTACATTGGCACTGTGGTGTTTTGGGAAGTTTACACTGCCCCTATTAAAGCTTATGTACCAGGGCACATATGTTTTGGTCATTGTAGTGAATTGACTAAATTTTCAGAGTTTAATGAGCATCTTGAAATTTACTACCTTAAATAATTGTACTTTAAAGGAGAAGCGACACGAATTTCAGAAATTTTTGTATTGCTGCTCTAAATAAAAACACTAGTGTTGAGAACCTTAAAAACAGTATAGTGGTGCCTTGGAATGCATAGAATTGTTTTTAATACTACTACCTTAAAGACAACTTTTGGATTCGGTATTGTGGGGATGGTTTCACAGTGACATGTCAACACAGTCTGATGAAAGTTCAAGTCACACGGGGACAAAAACTTGCGATGTACTGGCAGCAGCTCTGTTGCCTGCTGTCAGTTGCATGTAGTGAGCGTAAACAATGAGTGAATTGTCATCCAGGAACTCTGACTGATTTTGGCTGCACATGCAAGGTGCAGAGTTCGCAAAACCCACCAAATATGTGACTGGTCATGATAATGTCACTCTGGTTTGCAGATGTTGACGGGCAAAAGCTTCAAAGGGACACTAAAGAAAAGAAAGATTTTTCCCATACTAGTAAACTGGTGTCTCATTATTCCAAAATCACAGCGCTCGCCGCAAGAAGACACTTTGTAAGCGAGAAAACATGCGGAAGGAAAACGCCGGTGGTGATGCCACCTTGAAATTTCCGCTCCAAGTACAGTAAGTCATAGAATTTGACGGCGTGTACTAGGTCCTGCGTAGTTCCTGATCAGTAAAAATGAAGTACCTACATTGTCCTCTGAGGGGGCCACGGACTTAACATACCACGTATCAGGAAATTTCGTTAAGACAATGTTGCCAAAATACGAAAAATACGCTTTGAAATCCTTCACATCACACACTGAGATTTTGGTGCGATATAAATAATAATTTGACCTTGATTTTCTCCTCTATCAGTAAAACAATGATGGTTAAATTAACGACATTAAAGTTCTCAGAGCACAATTTGTCAATCTAAACCGATTCACTGCTTCACTTTAGAGTCCCTTTAAAACCAAACGGAAATAATTTATACGTGTTTCTGGCTTCAATGTGCAAGGAGCATTAAGACTGCACGCCTAGGATACAAAAATATGTCCCTTTGGCAATGCCTCGAAATTGTGTTGCATTTTCGTGCATCGACCACTTAATTTCCTGTTTTCTTGCAACAATACACTAGAGAAGGTTACACAGCTCACTGCAATACACATGCCTTCCTTGGCCAATAATGCCACTTAAAAACTTCTGTGGCACATCATAGTTATTTTCAGTGGCATACCAAGCTTTCTCATAGAAAGCTTGCGACAATCAGAAACACATTAAAGAAGACCACCAAAGCTCACTTCAAGCAGGGCTACTCCAAATGAGCAGTGATTCTCCACAGCACTCAGCACATTTTCTGAGACAGTTCATGACATGACAAAGCATAAAAAGAAACACTTTCACGTTGCACACTGTTATGGTGCACGGCAGGTGCCTCTTCGCGCAATCCCTTTCAAACAAGCAGCCAGGTTCCTTCGCCACTCGATTGCCCTAAAGTTACATCACTTGCATAAAGGGCACATTCTCAAATAAATATGTACTCACTAATCACAACAATAGACGGTTCCATCAACTCTCACGTTAATTATAGATACAGTCAGCGAATAACTGCACACTACAGGTAAAATGAGCAACTGTAATGGACAAAATATTACAGATGATCAAATGTGCCACAAACGGAACCCACGCTACATGCACACAAATGTACGAAGAGCACTTACTGCCTCACAATCATCTGCAACAATATGAGCAGGATTTCAAGCTTGAGCGAGTTTGTCATGCAGCAAGAAAAAGAACACTACTTCACGTGGATGCGAACAACAACTTTAAATAAGCCGTAAGTCTTCAATCGCTCTCCTGCCATTTGTTTGACTCTGCAAAATGTGCTAGCCGTGGTGGTGGTGCACACACAGCTTCTTTACGATGTACTCTCCTCGCTATCACTCAGTGCCCAGACTTGATCGAGGTCCGTCTCCTCGTGCAGCCGGCTCAGTCCCGTCAGCCGCTCCAGGTAGGCAGCGTCGTTGAGCACTTGCAGCACAAACTCCCAGCCCCGACGGGCATACTCGTCGAGCACCGGCTGGGAGCAGGCCGTGCACATGGGGAAGGCGGCGCATGTGGGCGTCATGTACACGTGCCGAGCCAGAAAGCCTCTAATCTGATGCGGGACAGGTCCGAGAGGGTTCTCGCTGGAGGCCTCGGAATCGTCCGATGCGGGGCACCGTCCCTTCAAGGGGCTCTGCAGCAGGCCCACCAGGAGCTCGGCGGCCAAGGCGCCAGCAATGGCGCCAACGCCGGGTCTTGTCACTGTACACTGCTGGTCGAGTGTGCGGTCGCGCGTCGAGTCGGCTGGCCCGACGACGTCGTTGCAGAAGTAGCAGCCCAGTTTCTCGCCGTTGTCTCCAGGCCTCGCCTAGTGCAACGCCGTGGCGCATGACGAGGAAGGTGTCGAAGCCCAGGGCCGCGTTGATGACGATCTTGCGCTGCGCGGCTGCGACCACGGTTGGCAGCCACCGGGCCTCGCGGGTGTCGAGAAGCAGGAAGATGGCATCGTGCTCGGCAATCAGCGCCTCCAGCCTCCGGACGTCAGCCCGCACGTGCTCTTCGGCTTGCGCTGGGCACGCTGTGGCCGGCCATAGGCACCCGCAGGTTCTCGCCCCGAGCATGCACCGCGGGCGACACGGCGTGCAGAGCCTCGGCAGCGGCGTCACACTTGGGTCGGCCGCCATCCCGGCAGTCCCGCGCAGTGTACAGCGACTGGCGTGCCGGGTTCGAGTACGACACTACGCCATTGTCCACGAATGTGATGTTTCGTACACCCCAGCTAATCAGACACCGGGCCACGCTGCAGCCCAGGGTGCCAGCACCCAGCAGAAGGCACCTGCATGGGTGAAGAGTGCTTCAACACACTATATATTAACATATTTAAGACACAGACACAGTCTTTGCTCATCCATTATTCTACTGCCAGTCACTGTGAAATGTACATGCATTTCGTGTCAAAAATACTCGTTGTATGCAAGTCAGACGTTGAATTAGTCGAATATTAATTATGTGAAGTGTGAGCTGATAAGCTTACAATCTTACGGTTGCTAACTGCTAGTACTAAAAGCGTGGCACTGTCACCTTGATAACATAACTGTTGCCTGCAATTGTAGGAACTACCACTTGTCAGTAGATACCACCACTGTTTCAGTGAGAGACAAAGCCTCCTTACTTGGTTGATGCCACGGTCTCCAAGTCGAGCGTCGGTGCCAGCCGCCACCGCATCAACTGCAGATTGAGCTCAAGTGCATTCTCCATCAGCCTGGCTGGGTCCAGGCTTGCGCTCAAGTCCACAGTCCTGGGCCCCAGCTGGCCCGCCGCATTGCGTTCCCAACCGACGTACATGGGTGTACTGTTGTCCTTGGCAGTTACGCTGGTGCACAGCTGCACATCGAGGACGAGGCTGTGGCTGCTGTCCACGTGCCCGTGGCGAGCCTCCCGCCGGTAGCACAGCACGTTGCACCGAGACAGCGAGTCGCCCCAGCGGTGAATGACCAGTGCCAAGAGGTTTCTGAGTGGCCAGCCCGGGTGAGTGGGTGACGTGGATGGGTCAGAGAAGGCCAGGTAGAAAGGTCTAGAGTCAGCCACCAGTGTGGGCAGCTCTTCCAAGGGCCGAATCTGCACCTCCTCTCCCGTTGGCACTACAAGAAAGGCGGCCCGCTTCTCGGGTGTGTCCAGGGTCGTATACGCGGTGTTCAGGGAAGCCAGCCTGACAAGAAACAACGGCCATGGCTCACACTTTCACTGCACCTAATTTAAATATGCTCATTTCCACAATGAGCACTCATAGCATAACAAAAAGATGGAAAGAAAATGGCACAACTAGGAACAAGTTAGTAAAAAGTTGAGTTTAATGGCACAAAAACAACTACGGCTAAGGTGTGCCAGCCACAGGGCAATCAAACTTTACCAATAAATGCAGCAAGCACTCAGTTAAAAAATCCCTTTCATTGAAAGACTCATCACGTCAGTAAGAGGCACCAGTGCATCATCTCCTAAAGTTAGCATTGAATCAAGTGGTATGTGTAAATTGCACAATACATAGAAATTTTTTCGTCTACGTGCGTTCTGACATGTGGACAAATAATTTAAATGTGTATTACAGTTAATGGTTCATGGCATTGATTCCATGTTGGTTGTTCCTCCTATTTTAATAACTGCGTGTGATGTGCATGTGCTCTATTCGAAGTTGACAAAGAATTACTTCGGTGAAACGTTCTTGGCAAAGTTGAGCACAGTGGGCTTGCCCGTTGCACATAGTGGAGAGCAACAGTGCAGAAACTGACGGGGACAAAGAGGGGTACACAGAGCAGACATACACAGCGCTGACTTTCAACAAAATGTTTATTTTGCACGTGCACGGCCGTTTATACTGAACACCTGACAAAAACAAGATCGTACCTGTGCACAGGCTCCTCTCATATAGCTATCACACCTTATCTACGAAGCTCAACTCTTCATCGCACAAGGCTTTTACGGGGCAACTGATACAATTCTGACCCGCACATGATATAGTGGCTGCCTCAGTTATTCCTCTTGTAAGTGCAAACTTGCTCCTAGATAAAACCGTACATTTAATTAAGCCAGGTTTTCCCCTACAGTTGCGCGGGTTCAACCCTAGATGCGGCGGTTGCATTTTGACGGAGGTGAAATTCCAGAGGCCCATGTACTCTGTGATTTCAGTGTACGTTAAAGAAAGCGAGATGATCAAAATTAGCTGGAGACTTTCACTATGACGCCTCTGATAGGCTGAGACACTTGGGATGTTAAAGGGGCACCGACACGAAAATTTTCAGTTGCTGCTTTTTAGTGCCAAATGAAAGGCCAAGCCCTCAAGAGCCTGGAAAATGTGCTTAATTACAACATGTTTTTAAAAGCTAGCTTCAGTTCCTACTGTACCCTGTCAGAGTGAATAGTATGCCATTCACTCTGACAAAGGCAGGCCCTCCTGCCGGAACGTTAGTAAAGCTTGTTTCGCACGTTTGTCGTCCTATATATATATATATATATATATAATTTCACATGTTACTATGAATCTGTTTTTGTGCCATCGAACAACATTAGGTTTTCATACACAAGAATTTTAAGTTAACTTGTTTTTCTTCAATTATAAAACAGGGAGAAGTGCACAAAGCTCTCGGATCTTTAAATTTTCTTTGAAATGTAATGTTCTCAAAGTAGCTATTCCATCTATGATCCTTAGTTATCTAGTTGGCAAAACAGCAGGTGAAACTGTTTCAGAGATAAAGCAACGTAAGCCGTGCTCAAAAAAAGAAAAATTTAAATAAAAGTTGCTTTTTACAGCACAGTCTGTTGTGAATCGCGGTGAGCTGGTTCTGTGTAAAAATAATAAATCTAGTACGTTGTAATTACTATTTAATGACATTTCATTCAGAAAGTTTAATGAAAACACACATATTACGCTCTACTCTGACGTTGCTGTGCCCGCTCTTCATTGCAGTGTACGTCGCTGGGGCTTTAGGGTAACTGGGCTTTTGTGTAAGCCGAATCTCGTGCAGTGCTCTATCACGAAGTGAAAGAACGAAGCGAGGAAGATGTGCTGTGATCGGTGGCGGCGAGTAACTTCTACGCACAGTGCAAAGTTTACTCAAATTGTCACCTCAGTGCACCTGTGCGTCGCATTTTTTCGAAACCGGCTGCTCAAAACGTCCAATGAAAACGTCCTCTTACAATAAGCAGCAGACAACTGTGAAGACAGGTCATTAGCCATTGTTTGGGTTACTACGGGAGCATGTGGCGAAACGGAGAAGTTGGAGGGAATGGCTTACACCCCAAGGTACGAGGAGGACAAAGCCGAAGACCCTGCATCGCATTTGCTATGGCTTAGCTAGCGAAAAAACCAGGAAGGGTTTTAGACAAAGCGTTCACTGTGTTTTGAGGTATTTCCGGGCAAGTTTCAAGAAGCGCTACTTTTCGCATACGGAATGACTAAAACTTTCATGTCCTGGTGAGATTTACACACCTAGAGTGTACTCTAACTTCCCTCCTTTCGGTGGTGTGTAAGTGCTGTCACCTATGGACACAAGAAGTTCAAATCTGCATTGCTTTGGAGCTGGTGAGCCCTCCTAAACACATTTTTTCCGTTTTTTGGTGCAGGTTATATACGAGAAAATACGGCATTTTTGTATTATGCCTTAACTAGGTGATTTTGTGAAATGGTTCTCATGTAACAATGTTCTTGACCATTTTAAACACCTACGTGGAGTTCTTGTGGCTGATAAGTCCAGCAGAAAACAAGAACAACGTTGGTCCAGGAAGCAGCAATCGACTGCATTGGTTGAGGACCAAAAGATATCATTGTCCATACGTGACAACCAAGTTCACAGAGGTGCATGCACAATGGTGCCATTCAGGAAACACTGCTGCACCACTGCTGTGTTGTAAAGCAACATGAGGGGGCTACGGTGCAGTCGGTAGCTGTGAAGAACAGTGGCCAAGCCCACAGGCGATACTTTGTGTGTTAAAAGGGCCTCGCAACACTTCTTGAACATGGTCAGAAAATGCTGTTGGTCGGTAGTTGAGGCTCCTGTGAACATGTAAGCCACATATTACAGCACTGCAAAAGGCAGGGAACTTATATTTACCGTTCAAAGACAGCTAGAAGTCGCTCACTCTTCTCACAGCAAATCAATGTCATCAGAGGGGTGTCAATGGAGAGAAGGATATGATCATTGGCTGATTTGAGCATTCTTGCACTGCTTAGTTACTGTGGTTGCTACAGGGCACTTCCGCATGCCCACAGTAGTGGCACTACGACGCTTGTAACCAAACTGAAGCAAGCTGACACATTTAAAGAAGAGAAAGCGCTCCAGGTCACGACACATGCTGATGTAGCTTCTTGGCCCTTTGTCATTCTCTCTGAGTAGCTTTCCACACACTTGTAGAGACAAAAGGAGAAAGTGCTTAAAGCATGTGATGAATCCCTGTAACTCTGCTTGTACTTGATGGAATAAAAAAATTCTTGCAGCAATCGATTCGTGAGGCATTAAGCTCCCATACTGAGGTCATTTGATGATTACTTGGAAAAGTTCTGCAAGGCCCCTTTAAAAGAGCGAGTGAATGTCCTCCAACATCCTTATACACATTTAAATAGACAATGCAATATGCTGTTGAAAACATCTATGATGAAAGCGACAGCACTTTGAGCAGCAGAAACGCCACAGTTTCAAAAACCAATCTTGCGCTTTTTTCCTGGGCTTTACAGAACGCATCGTGATGTCACCACTGGCAGACGCTGTTGATTGGTGGAATGAGAAGCTGTTACTTCTGGTTTGTCTGCTAGTGTGCATCTTCACCTCACTGTGTTTGCTTGCTTATGCACATGTGGTCTGCACGCTACAGTTCCCGATTTTCACATGCCACACCACTTGCCCTCTACTAGAATTTTGTCTAGGGTTCGTATTAGCCACAAGAACACAGCATGACAGTGGTGTTGCAATGAGTGGGAAGCACCTAATTTTGGCAGTCAGCTGCAAAAGCCCCGACTGGAAACCAATAGCGAACACAGCACAACCCCCCCCCCCCCCACCACTCCCACACCAACCTACACCACCACTCCAATCTAGAGAGGGTGGTGACTCTTCATATCCTACAATGGTGCTTTGGTAAGGCACATTGCTGAACCAATCTATCATCTTAGCAAGCCTTTCCAGATGTACGTGCAATGGAGGGCCCATAGCAGCACAGCTTCTCAGAAGCAAGGGTCAGCACAGTAGCAACAGCGCGGAGCACGGCTTGGAGTTGTAACTGGAAATGGAAAGTACTTCGAAATGCATGAGGTAGTGACGTAGGGTTCATGTGGAGTAGCAAATGGCAAGGAGCAGAGACTGGCCGACGGAGCAGCAGCAAAGGAATAAGTGAAAGAGGGACTTGCAATGTTAATGATAATCAGATGCTTGTAACTCTGCAACATTACAGCATCTATTCGATCGATTCCTAATCATACATGTTTTTTGCAGAGTGGTACAACACACTTGGTTATTTATAGCCATATTCTAACCTAGGAATGGTTAAGGGATTCTTAATGGCATTGAAAGTGATTTTGACATGTATTGTCAGTTATGTTTTACCCCTACTAACAGTTCACAAGTGGAAAGAGAAGGGCGAAAGAGGTGAGTATCTCCTATATGGTTCATATGACAAGAAGTTTATTCTGAAAAGTAACCTGTGTCATGGGCAAAAGTGTCATGGGGTGAGCCGTGAGCCATGGGGTGAGCCAACATAGCTAGTGGCTTAAAGTTATGTGTGCCCAATGTGTGAGGTCACACAATTTCAGTTTCTGGAGGCACAATGAAATGAGAGCTGGCACAGAGTGCTTGCTACCAGCACTCCTAATGCTGCCAGTGTGTTTAAGTGTCAGTGGTCATTGAGCGAGATTTGTTTTTGCACCTGTGACACCAAGGTCAATGTCAATTAGCGAGTGAATAATTATGGGAATTTATACAGCCAATAAAGCTATGATCCCTACCTCATTTAGTCATCTAATGCATTGCTATCGTCAACAAAGCTTTGCCTTTTGGTTGAAACTGCGACTTATATTAACGCACTGCACGATGAGTGTTATTGCTTTGTCATTCCGACAGAAAGGAAATATGCTGGGCAAACTTTTCAAGTTTGCTCGGTGTATTTTGACAATGTGCAATAGGCATCATTCCTGTACCTAAAAATAAAAACTAGTGTTCCATATAAATTTAGTAAAAAAGACGCAGCATGTGTAGAAATCTGTATTATATAAGCGCAGAGTGAACCCCATTGAGAACAGTTTTAAATAGAAATCTCAGTTATTTGGTGAAATCTCAAACCTGCTGCTATTGAAGACGTCACCGAGGCGCTGTGGTGGCTTGGCAAGGGTCACTTCCTCAGGCAGGCGCACGACGGGGAAGCCAAACCAGTAGCAGAAGGTGTACTTCTTCAGGTCGACGTAGATGAGCGCCACGAAACGGTTCAGGAGGCTCGGGTCTTTGATGGCCCGGCCGTCACACGCAGCAGCCCATGCACGCTCACCCGATGCACGCAACAGTTCGGACTTGTCCATCTTCTTCATGTCGGCCAAGCTGTTGGGCAGGTAGAGTAGACCGTGCAGTGGACATGAATCTGCAAAGAAAGAGAACCCGAGAGAACAATGAGCGCAAAATTCAGTATGGGGGCACTTAATCGGGCAGGCACCTTATGCGCTTTCACCCTGTATCAAGCCAAATCAACAAGCCCAAACAGCTACCTTAGTGAGTTTAGTGAGGGGTTTAAAGTCCCAGAGCAACACAGGCTACGGAGACACCATAGCGGAGGGCTCCAGGCGATTCTAACCACCTGAGGTTCTTTAACATGCACCAACATCGCACAGTACATGGACCTCTAGTATTTCGCCTCCATTGAAATGCGACTGCCGTAGCTGGGATCGAACCTATGTCTTTCGAGTCAGCAGCCGAGCACAGTAACCACTGGACCACTGTGGCGGCCTAATTTTTATGCGACAGCATTAAGGAGCTCGTTTTGTAGAAATGGCGGCACTGGCATGGTTGATTGCGAGCGAAAAATTGGCATTGTCTGTGAGTGAAATTTCAAAGTAGATGCAATAAATAATCAAAATCTTCGGCTCATGTGGGAATCAATTCCAGGCCTTCTGCGTGGCAGCCAGGCGTTTTCCCACAGAGCCACGCCAGTGCTGGATCTGGTTCGAGAAAAAAACGCTATAAGAATATCATGTCGTACGAGCAGTCTCCTTAACGTATGTAATATTGCATGGCAAAAGCGTATCATTGCAGTAAGCGTCAAAACATGTTATCTGTGCATCGAGCGGGTGGTTTAAAGCCCCATACAATACAAAGTGCACAGGCATAATTAATCATCATTATCAGCAACAGCGTCAACAAAGTGTGCGGCTGCGCGCATTGCCTTATCGACGCAGAGTGGGTATTTCGCCAATTTGCAAAAGGAAGAATTACGTCGCAGTGGGCACTTCGCAACTGTATTTGCAGTAGGCATTCTAGGATAGTTTGAAACGACCAATGTTACGCAGACAGACATTCCTTTCCTTGTGGCACGGTTAGATGTCCATCGAGAAGTGAAGCCAGGCTACCGATTGAGAAGGCGATGCGAATGGGGCCCGATTTTGCTATCATGTTCTAGTCTTGAAGGCGAAGCTCAAGCGTCCTCCAAATTTTTTATACTATTTCAGAACAAAGCCGAGAGAAAAAAAACATTAGGAGGTCAGACCAAGTTTGTAGATAGCGATGAAGCCAGTGAGCACAAAAATGAGATAGCAATGAGTCAACAGCATTGTGGGGACACAATAGGTACAGGTGCTTCGACGCCTGTGGAAAGGTGTAATGGTTCCGGGGCTTACTTTTGGGAACTCGTGGTGTGCATGAGGGCTGAGATGCAATCAGGATTGATATAAATCAAAGGACTGTGGGACGCCTCACGTTGGGTGCTCACGGGAAGACGACAAATGAGGCTGTAAAGGACGATATGGGATGGGCCGGTTTTTGAGGCGAGGGAAGCTCAGAGCAAATAAGGTTGAAAGAAAGGCTAAGAAATATGAAGGAAATAGATGAGCAGAGCAGGTGTTCCGTTATTTGTATAGGAAGAGCGGGACAACCGTGGAGAAAAAGAACTAGGAGGCTCATAGTAATATACAGTTGGTAGTTTAAGCAACATGTCAACAAAGAGCGTTAAGCAAAAAGTCAGAGAGGCGGAAAGGATTTACTGGACGGCAGTTATGGAAAAAAACCATCTTTGAGTAACTACTGAAAGGGCAAAAATGAAATAAGGAGCGAGGATTTTACGATAATTCAAGGGGGAAGCGCTTTACTGTTAAGCGAGATCGGTTTGCCTTAGACGCGTAGTTTAAAGCGAGATCAGTAAGAAGAAGAACAATACACATGCTGCGGAGAAGATAAGAAAACGGCGGAGCATGTTATGAGTGAATGTGGAGATATCGTGCCCAGGTGTACGTTTGGGCACGAGCCTCCATGAAGCCTTGGGTTTCAGGGACAACATGGAAGCTGAACACACCCGCGATTGAAATAGTAGAGACGGTTAGAGTATCGGTGGCAAAAAATAGAGAGAAAGGACAAAAATAAATATTCGAAAAAAAAATATAAGGACGGTCTGCCGTAAAGGGCAGAGAACTGGGCTGAGAATGAACATTTTTTTTTCTGTAATAAGATTGAGTTAATTGAAGTAGAACATTAAGCCAACATTAAGAAAAAGAAAGGTATTATATATATATATTTATTGTCGAGCCTGGTGGCACACTTGTCACCGCCCCGTTATAAAGATAACGTGGGGGGGGGGGAGTGCTTATTAAGCTGGAAATGAAGATAACAGTGCACCCTGCAACTGTCTCGCAAGGAGGACACCTCAGCAGTAGTGCACAGGGGGAGGGGTGGGGGAATTAAAGAGGATACTGGAGAGAAAAGGTGGAGAGTGATTAAAATAATAATAAAAAAAGGGGAGGACTCCAAGTAGGCAACCACACGGGCACCGCACACACGGAAGGGAAAAAAAGAGAAAAAAAGAAAAAAGGAGAAATAAAAACAACCAACACGCACTCGAAGCCGTTGCCGTCAATGAAGACCAGCAGCGCGGAGCGCCCATTTGACGTGGCGCTACGACACTCCGGGAAGAGGAGGTCCTTGTCGCAAGACCGTGGTAGACCGAGCCTGGCATACACATCAAGCATGGTGTTCCTGCTGGCGTCCAAAGCAGTGGAGTGGAGCAGAAGATGCTCAAGGGTTTCAAGTTCCCCGCAGTCCGCGCAGTATGGACTGCCTTGGCCGGAAAGTCTGTGCTTGCGCACAGCAGCATAATGGCAGCCGAACCTCAGCCGAAGGAGCAGGCGGAGGTCTCGACCGAAAGTCCCTTGAGTGGTAGGCACCGTGGGGCATTGCCGGCCGCCATCCGAGGATCGGGATGTTTGCCGCGAACATAGCGGGCGACGAGGAGGCGTCCAACTCACGAAGTCGGTGAACTCGGCGCTGGGATGGTGTTGCCTCCTTCGCGGCACGATCGGCAGCTTAGCTGCGAGGGGGAGTGCGCTTTCGCCTTGACGCCGGCGAGGGTCTTGCTGATGACCAGGAGGGTGTGGGCTCACTCACCGTTGCCCCATGATGAGTGAGGTAGAGCATGTAGTCGGCTGACCAGGATTTGCCCCTGTGTTGTGCTTTTAAGTCGTAGTGCCAGTTTGGTCACTCGTAGGAGACGGGTTGCTCACCGGCCTCAGCGAGGGTGGGGCCCACTGGGAAGTGTGGGGGAGTCCGTAGTAGTCCCGCACGGCTTCTCGATGATCGTGTCCAGGGCAGCTAGCTGGCAGGCACTGAGTGAGGCCACCGGTGCCGTGTAAAGGACGCGGGCCGATGCAACGGAGTTGTAGACTCGGAGCGCGAGGGCGTGGTGCAGCCGCGACATCGCGCAAGGAGGGTGCGTGCGGTGCTTCGCAGCTTGCGGTTGCTTTTACGCAGCTCGTTGACAGCCGGCCGCCAGCTGAGCTGGCTGTCGATGGTAACTCCCAGGTAGCATACCTTCTTTTACCAGTCGATAGTAAGCCCGGAGGGAGAGCCGAGGTGTGGTAGAGCGTGTGGATGCCTGCGGATGGACGAGGACGCCCCCGTCTTGAGGCGGCGAGGGTGAGTCCGATCCCAGTGGAGATGTGTCGACAGCATCGATAGCCACCTGGAGGGACTCGAGGAGGGCTGGGCAGCGCTGGGCCACAGGCAAACAGGCAATGTCATCGGCATAAATTGCCGCACGCACTTCACATGGAGTGTCGCAAGGGATATAGTCAGGGAGCTTGGCCAGCACCAAGTGAAAAAGAAAAGGGCTGAGTATACTGCCCTGCGGGATGCCCGCAGTGACGGGGCGAGGATCGCTAATGGTGGAGCCCCTGCGGACACGAAGTGTGCGGACCGGCCCAGGAAGCCTCGAGGTAAGAGAGCATCAGCCTGCAAACACCGAGGTCACAAAGTGCTACCATGATCGATGAGTGGGGCAGGACAGTCGAATGCGCTCCTGACGTCGAGCAGCACGAGAATGCCGTACTTGCCACGGAACTTGGCTTCCTGTAGAGTGGCGATGACATCGTCTCGGGCAGAAACCACTCCGTCCAGGCGGGAAGGCGTGGTTGCGGTGATTCCCAGCGGAGGCGTTGTAGCACCATGGCCTCCAGGCTTTTCCAGCAGCCGACGTGAGAGGACCGGTCGGTAGGAAGCGACCTCCGTGGCCGGTTTCCGTGGCTTGAGGATGGGCACCACGAGCGCCTCTTTCCAGCTGGGGGGAAGCTGGCCCGTGCGCCCACCTCGTTGTAGGCGTCAAGGAGACGGGAAGTATTGAGCGGCCTATGTTGCGCAGACACTGATAGGTGATGCCATCCGTTCCGGGGAAGACTGCTTGGTTCGGTGTTTTAGCACGACCGTGAGTTCACTGAGAGTAAACTCCTCCGTGCATAGCGCGCGGATCTCCAAGAGGATGCCCTGCGTCGAAAATATCTCTCGGGAGAGAACAGCGCTGTCCTGTTGAGAGCGGGCAAGGGGGCAGTCCTTGCGGCGGGAGCGAGCAGGGAGGGGGGGGGGGGACTTGTCGGCCAGCAGTTCAGCCAGCTCCTGCGTAGTTATTCGCATCGCGACCGCGATGCAGAGAGCCGGGCTGCGAGGCGTTTTGGTGCATAGAACCGCGGCGAAAATGCGCCAGGCCTTGGCGTGGTTTCGTGGGGTTGTCGAGAGAGTCAGGCTGTCCCAGCTCTGGGAGCGTCGACGTCGGGCGTGCCTGCGGCAGACGGCGTCGATGCGGTTATATTCCCGCCAGTGTTCGGCTGCCTGGAGCGTTCTGTGACGATTTGTGCACGGCGCCGCACAGCCCGGAGGTTTATCACAAAGCTGGTATCCCACCGCGACGAGAAGGCCGTAGAACGAACGTAAACACTCGCGACGCTGGTGTCCGTGGCCCCCATCCGTACGGTCAAGGCGACGGCCTCGAGTGTGTCACTCATGATCGGTCTTCAATATTCACAGTGGCGTGCGGAACGTAGGCGCGTACGTAGAGGGCGCGCGAGGCTTGCCGGTGGTGATGGGAGCCGCACGTACTGCACCGAACTGCGCGGCAGTTCGGTGCAGTTCGGTCAAGTTCCGGCGCGAGCGTAGGTGTCCTGCAGAAGGAGGACATCATACTCGCGCCGGAGGAGCTGGTTGGACAGCTTGGCATGTCGGCAGTGGAGGGAACGGACGTTCCACTGGAGAATCCGCGGCCGAAACACCTAGTTGCTAGCCATGCTGGCCGAGTGCGGCGTGGGCGGCCAGGGCCGCGCTGCAGAGCTGGAAGACCGGTCCATCTTGCGGGAGGGTCCTGATGAGGGCCTGAACTGCAGCAGCAAGGGCTCCGGGAACGCTCCTTGTGTACCTCGCTGTCGGGTGCAGGGGATCGGGTGTGGCAGGAGGCGCTGCAACCCCGGCTGCACCGCCGATGAGACGGCGGCAGAAGGGGCGCGAGCAGGCGCGTCCTTGTATTCTACGAGTCTCTCTGCCAACGGCGAGAAAGGGGCGGGTCCGCGCAGGCCATAGCTTCCAACACCTTTCTTTCGTGTTGCCAGCGAGGACAGCGGGGTTCGGTGGCGACGTGGGGGCCATAGCAGTGGATGCACTTAGGACCGGTGGCCGCGCAGTCCGCTCGAGCATGATCCCCTCACTCGAAGGCAACGCGGCGAACTCGTGCACTTTCTGTGCATTGCAATGCCCGTAGCCACCACACTTGCCATTGGATGGTCGGGGACGTTGCGCCCGGACTTTTCGAGCGTGTTTAAAGAGGGCAACTTCCGTGGGTGGGTGTTGCCCACACGTCACGCCCAGTGCGACCAGAGACATCTAGATCTACCACTTCAGAGACGGAAACTGTACCTGTACTTGGCTGTAGTCTTGAAATAAGTAACAAGCACTCCATGCGTTTTTCCGCCGGCTTTTAGAAATAGGGTAGCGGCGGCGTACCGAACTAATCCTGCCACCATAGCCTCTTGATACTTCTGTGCCTGCCAGTGAGCCGAGCGACATGCGTTTCGCCGGAGTACTGGGCTCTCTCGCGAACAATAGATGACGTCACTGCTACGTCACTCACGTGTGACGTCACTTGAAGACTTTTTTTCCCTAAGTTAGTTTTGACATTTCCCCGTGTCGCCACGGAGTGCCTAGTATGTCACGTGCTTCATGAATTTCGTCCCTAATGTCCTAGTGTCATCTTCACCTCCGCCGGCGCTGTCTCCGCGCACGTGTCACGAAGTGTCGTCGGTGTCGTCAAGTAGCCGCAAAAGTCAATACTCCCATGAAATGCGACGTTTGTGGCGTTGGCCTGTCTTCACTGGAAAAATATGTGGAGCACCACATCGCAGCGCACAAATTCGCCGCCGACTACGTGCAGCAGGCGTTCCACAAAGATAAAGGTGAGTACCCATCCTGTTTTCAGTTTATAGTTGTTGGAAAAGACAGTGTCAGTGCATTTTTATCATCTTTTGTGGTGAGGCTGTACAGCACATGACCGCTTCCACGTGCATTCACTGTGCCAGCTAGTTATAATTCGCATGTGCTTGTCGCGTAGAAAAAAAAAAAGAAAAGTATGCACAGAGGCACTAATTTTCACAATTTGCTCGATCACACTGAAAGTACTGCCGCTTGCGTCGCTTTTTTGTTTTCCCTCTAAAAACAAAGCAGAGCAAATATGTCCGGTGGATACATGATGTGTTGAAACAGGTGAGCGCACAAGACAGGGACAGTGAAAACGACACATAGAGCGCTACTTCCAACTAACATTTAATGCACTACACTCATCACGTGGTAACATCGAGTGCTTCAGAACAAGACTATCAAAAAAAAAATTTAATTTTTTTTCTTCCTTACGCTTTTTTTTTTCTCGCTAAAGATTACAGGCGGTAACGTGCCCATGGAAACAGGGCGACAAAGCGAAAAAACCCTTGATACCATACAGAAGTTTTTGACCGAGCTCATGAATGCGTTATCAACGGCAAAAACGGCTGTGTGATAAATGCGACATGAGATGAACATGGGTTTTAACAAAAAGCGGGTCATCCAAATGAAGAAACAATGATGCGGCTGAACAAAGGAGGCTGTAAAAGGTATTAAAAATGGCCTTGAAAAGGTTAACACTTAAAAAGTGAGAACAACAATAAAAGTTTTGCAAAAACGCAGACTCTTTCTTCGAGAGTGACACAGAGGGCATGCTGACACAGCTGGGTCCGAGCTGTTCTGCACATGATGCATCATATATTTCTCGAGCTATGACAGCCTGGTCAAGAAAGGGGGTACAACCGCAAGCTGCACAGTGTAAGGCCATGTTGCCGTCAGACTTTTAAATTGTTGGCGTGTTCACGCAAGCGATCGTTAATACATTGGCCAGTTTGGCCGATGTAAACACATCCACAAGAGAGCGGAATCTTATACACGATGCCGCATTTGCAAGACAAAAACCGCGTGGTGTGCTTCTTGCAGCATGTCAGGCCTTTCACTGTTCACGTTTACACGCTTGCACAGGCCTCCAAAGTTTGTTGTGGGCGGTAAACACTACACTGACTCCTGCGCACCCTGCAGCCTTCTTAATCCTATGTGACACTTGGTGCACGTATGGGATAACAGCAGTTTTTGTCCCATCTCTGTTTTTTGGAGGCACATCACTGGTTTTCTTGAGTCTGTGCAACAAGGTCTCCGCAAGGTCACACAAAACTCTGGAAAACGTGTGCTCTCGAAGAAAGATTTTGTGTTTTTGCAAAACCTGTTGACTTTTATTGTTCTTACTTTTTAAGTTTTAACCTTTTAAAGGCCTTTTTTAATACCTTTTGATGACCTCCGCTGTTAAGCCGTACACTTTGTTTCTTCATTTGTATGACCCATTTTTGTTAAAACCCATGTTCATCTCATGTCACATTTATCACCCAGTCGTTTTTGCCGTTGATAGCACATTCGTAAGCTCGGTCAAAAACTTATGCTTCAGAAGTTTTTCAGAAAGAATATCAGTGCACTGAATGAGATGAAGGGTAACTGAAGGACTTAATTTATTTTGTGAAGCAGAGAGAGTGAGGGAGCAAAATAAAACATTTGACATTAATCTATCAGGGGCGTAGCCAGAAATTTTTTTCGGGGGGGGTTCAACCATACTTTATGTATGTTCGTGCGTGCGTTTGTATGTGTGCGTGCCTATATACGCAAGCAAAATTGAAAAAATTTCGGGGGGGGGGGGTTGAACCCCCCCCCCCCCCCTTGGCTACGCCCCTGTAATCTATGTCTAAGGCCTTTGAACTATTTTCGTTGGTTTAATGTCTCTCTCTGTTGTATTTGTATTACAGAATTCAGTGAATGGAAAGCTCAGGAAGAGGCGAATGAGAACTGTTGGTTTGTTCTTCACACGGCTCCCAAAAAGCTGGCCAGTGGGGAAACGAGGAGCCACTACTACTCTAATAGATCAGGAGTGGCTAGGCCAAAGGAAGGTCATGGTAATCGTCGAGAAAAAAGTCAGGGTACCTGCAAGTCCGGTAAGATATGTCTTTCATTTATTACTGTGACGAAGAAGGAGAACACTCAGAGCCCGGCACCTGAAGATATCACCATAAATGTAAGGTACCAAAGAAAGCATTATGGCCATAAAGCAGAAATTCAGCACTTGAGGATGAGTGACAAAGAAAAGGCCAACGGGGTTAACCAACGTAGCAGAGGACCTGGAGCGTGGTGTGCCCATGAAAACCATATTGAATAATATAAGAACATCTGTTGGGGGCATGTAAGCTGAGGCCAGCACATTTGGCAGAACGCATAACTCTGCATAACATCAAACGGCAGTTTCACATTGCTGCTCCTGAACAGTGTCACACCAATGATGCTGTCAGTGTAGATATGTGGGTGAAAGCAATGTAAGACAAAGGTGAAACACTTGTCTGTCTGTATAAGGCACAAGGTGCAGTGGACCCAACTGGTACTTTTGGTGCAACAGATTTTGCCCTTGCTTTGATGACAGAGCCACAAAAAGAGCTGTTAGAAGAATTGGGCACGGGCACTGTGTGTCTTGACTCAACACATGGAACTACAGGGTAACAGTTTGAGCTGACCACTCTTCTAGTGCTAGATGAAGTGGGATAAGGTATACCTATAGCCTATTTCATCTGCAACAGGATGAATGAGGAAAACTTGGCAGCTTTTTCAGGTCTCTTGAGTGTGCCATCAACGAAAAAGTGGCTGCTAAGACATTTATGTCTGATGACGCCTCACAATTTTACAAGGCATGGTCGTCAGTTATGGGTGTCCCTCAGCAGAAACTTCTCTGCACCTGGCATGTGGATAGGAATTGGCAGAAGAAGATACATGAGTGTGTAGAAAAACAACTGAGGCCAGACGTGTACCACAACGTGCGACTCCTTTTAGAGTTCCTTGACCAGCAAGAATTTGAAAAGTATCTTCAATCATTCCTTGACACTGAGGAAGAAAAACTGAGGGATTTTCTGAAGTACTTCAAGGACAACTATGCAGTTAGACCTCAAGAGCGGGCCTACTGCTTTAGGACGAGGGCAGGTATCAACACCAACATGCACCTTGAGAGCATGCACAGGACGATGAAGCACAGCATGCTGGAGGGAAAGAAGAATAAGCGTGTTGATAAACTAATTTCTGCACTCATGGACTTGACATATCATTTTTTGATGAAGAGGGCAATCCAGATGATCAAAGGGCAAGAAGTTGAGTGCAGTTGAAAGGTACCACAGATCTGGCACTGAAATGGCAGGTTGTGCCAAATTAAACGAAGACGGCACGTGGACTGTGCCATCTCAGTCTACTAAAGGGCACTCTTATACAGTGACAAAAGTCGGGGATGCTGCTTGCTGTCCCTTGAGATGCAATGAATGTGCAGTGTGTGCGCACCTGATACACTTCAAAGTGTGCAAGCACATTCACTGTGTGGTCATTGCTAACACATTGTCAAGCACTGACAATAACGACTATGAGAGCCCACCTGAAACAGTAACTGAAACGAGTCGGGCATTGCACATAGTGCAAAGCATTGCAAAGCTGGAGGCGGCCACAACAGTGCCGAGCCAAAAGTCATGGATCGATCTCGGCCGCGGCGGTCACATTTCGATGGAGGCGAAATGGTAGAAGCCCGTGTACGTACGATGGCAGTGCACGTTAAAGAACACCAGATGGTCTATAGAACACCAGATGGTCAAAATTTCCGGAGCCCTCGACTACAGCGTGCCTTTACCTACCTCGTGGTTTTGGCACGTAAAACCCCAGAAATTATTATTATTATTGCCAATGATGACCACATGCCTCAACAAATATGAAAAGTACTATGTGTTGATGTTGGCACTGGACCGAGGTTTCCACTAAATATAAAATTTAAGTCACTCATATGTCTCATCTGCTCTATCTGACACAACTGCTGCTGTAATTAATAATTGACTGGAATGCAAAGTGTTCGATTGGTGAATGTGCTGACCTGCCCATTTCTCACTTATGATTTCTCATTTCAGATATTGTATTACTGATTGTAGAGGTGTTAAATGACATTGATTTCCCAAAGCTATGGAGGAACCAAACCAGCATTTTAATAAAGCCTTATTGTCAAAGCTTAACCTGGTTGTGTCTTCCTGTGTTGATAATGCATACTTGTGCATGCGGTTTCTGCACTACATTCATTACAGTAATGCAATGCAGTTTCATTTCAAGCCACGAGGACAGAGTCAGAATCGATTTAGATCTGTTTCTTTCTTTATGAATGCTTAGATTATTATTGTTGTTATTATTATTATTATTATTATTATTGCAGCGGTATTTGCACACGTTTTCTGGCTACGGCGCGAATCCTTTATTACAGAGGAGAGCTCGATCAACATCGACATCGTCTGCAATGGCGGATTGTTTATTTGCAATTTGCAGCGTTTGCGCGATGTAAATTGTTCTTTCGCTAGTTTCTTGTACGCGGTAATGTTAACATTAACGCTCGCTATCGAGTTTAGGGTATGTCTTCTCACACGTGAAGGTGTGGTGCCTTTTTCACCCGTGGATATTCGTAC
This sequence comes from Rhipicephalus sanguineus, assembly GCF_013339695.2. NCBI lineage: Eukaryota > Metazoa > Arthropoda > Arachnida > Ixodida > Ixodidae > Rhipicephalus > Rhipicephalus sanguineus. The sequence continues at coordinate 80,322,793 of NC_051186.1, read as the reverse complement.
TCGACTCCGCTCGCCCACCACTAGCAGGTGAGGTCATTGGTAAGATACACGTTCCGATGCAACTTCCAATTCAACATTGTGCTTTGTATGAGTGTCATGCTCTGCGCTTTCGATAGGTATCGAGCTCTTTGATCGTTAACTTGCGCTAGATGTGGTATCGAGCCAGTCGAGCTCTGAAAATTCATTTCCGATGATCGGGACACGATCGTGAACGTGCATGAACGCGCGGGTACCACACAAAATATAAGCTAAAGCTGTGCAGCAAATTCAGATGTACTAGGTATTGCCGCGAACAAATATTGCTTTGCTAATGGGCGTCGATGACTGCCCAGCCCCCCCCCCCCCCTCTTTTTTTTTTGTACATACATGTAAACCGTGATTTCAATTTGACAGCTTTGCTTTGAAGGCGCTTTTAGTGCTATAATGGAAGCGATAGCTTGCTTTTGATGACCTCTGCGCTGTCAGTGCATCAGGACATTGCATTATTGATAAGACAGAATTGTTCACGTCCAACACCCCTCGCAACGTAAAGCTTTTGAAAATTCTTGCGCTACACTTGCTCGTTTTCACGAAAGGGGGTGTTTTTGGAAGAGTTCAAGCACCCTTGACCTAAAGACGCTGATTTCTTCTTATCAGTGCTAGAGTTACTGACTACGCTACCTAAAGGTAGCATATGCAGTAACTAATCAGTGCCTGCCAGCAGCGCACCAATTGAGGGTGTGTTCTGTATAACTTCGTGCAAAAAAAAAAGAAAAAAATCAGAACTAAACGCACAGTAGAACTTGCTACAACTGAGCTGCAAGTCGGGTTGAACTTTCGATTCAAGTGCGAGCTTTCATTCGACTACATTAAACCCTTTCAGACGCGATCTATGAAGAACTGCCTGTAATTCGTCAGAGTTGCACATTATCTCAAGGGACTCGACGTTGCAACAAAAATATTGTCATGTATGTGCTTTATAGTAACTAATCTTGATTAAACTGCAATTGCATTGAACCTGAAGTCATTCATGTTCTGCTTTTTGCAAAAATAGAATGAAATCTCAGGCTAGAAATATAGTACTAATTTTTCTTTTTTTGGTTATGATCATTTCGAGCAAAGATAAATTATACTTTTTAGGTGACTTGGAAAAAGCGGAACATCAAACATGGTAGTGCCTTCTGCTAATTGACTATATTTAACAGTACACTGCAAAATGAAGTTGAAAACAGATCTATTACACAGGAGGTTCAATTTATCCACTCTTAAATGTATCTTGTTCTTTCTTAGCCACTAGTCAACACGACTAGCAAAAACATGTGATGTAGACAGTTGTATACAAAGCGTCTCAAACAGTTATAGAAAGAATGGTGTGCTAAAAGCTGCAGCAAGACAGAGTACGACTTTGCGAAACTGCAGTCGTAAGTGCCGCCGCTTTAGGTTTACAGGTTGATCCATCCACGGCTTGGATGTAGACCATACTTAGAAACTAACTCGGATGATACCGTTGTCACATGGTGCACTGCTGATCGCAATTAAGCCCAATCAGGGTCAAATTTCTCAACAGTGATTGACTCGTTTCTGCAACTTGCATACAGTAAATAATCACAGTAGAGAAATTCTACCCAGTCAGGTCCCATCGTGATCAAAATTGACAGTATGACACCCATAATACATATTTGTCTGGGAGGCCAACTTTTGGATATACAGGTCTTACTAGAAAAGAAAAACTAGATACATTGTTCGATAGCAGCCTATTAACATGTTGGCTCACGCACTTTTTCAAGCACATTCAAGACGTGGCATGAAACTCTTGCTAAACTCTTCTCACTCAGTTTGTACCAATCAGCTTATTTGCCATGTTATATACAAACAGATGCGGTCACCTATAGTGCACACTATGGGCTCACTTTCTTGAGCTAAATTTTCGTGACGTACAGCCTGACACTTAGAAACACCATGTGGCTCTCTTGTTTGCAGTTCATCCGCCTTGGTGCAGTTGGCCTGCCTTGCAAACTCATAAACGGCATTGTGTGTTGCTGCCATGTCTTCCGTTACTTTCTCTCAGTAGCATGAACGAACTATCCGCACCCGTTTTGTCTGCACTACAACGGAGATGCCTCAACTTCAGCCTATGTTAACCCCCACTGCCTTTCAAGGAACTATGTCAACAATGCCAGCACTATGTGCTGCTGGGCCTCATAACATAAGCTTGCTCAGTGGCACAAACTGTCCATATACTTTTGCCCCACAATGCAACTGTGCCATTCTCAGTGGTCCGTATTGGGAAGCACTCCAGATCTACAAACACTATGATGTGCTGTTGGCTGCTAGAAAATGACTCGTTTATAACAGCGGAGTTTTGCACAACATAGAAAGGGTTATGAATGTAAAAATGGCCATCCACTCCATTCCATCCCATTTGTTGCACAAAGCTACGATAAAATTCATATGGATTTCTCATAAAGAACAGCATTTTAGTTGGCGAAAAATTTGACATGGTCCACAGTTTGAACTCGAGAACGACTTTTTTTCGGGGTGGTCGCTCTACCATTTAAGCTAACCAGTATGCTAGTAATCAAAGTGCGAGGGCAAATTCAGTTTGAAGCGCATGGACACTGAATATGACAAATGAGTTCTGTGGAAAGCACAGTAGGTATAAGTAGCTTATAACCAGCTGCAAGTAATGTTTTTTCTTTCAAGTTTGATTTTCATAAATAGATATTAACGCAGAATCTTCTGCTAAAAGCTGCTGCACGTTTCCACAGGACCCATTTGCCACATTCTGTGTGCTTTGACTTTTCAACTAATTGGCCCTTACACTGCCCATTGCTAGCCTACTGGCTATCTCAGTTGTAGAGAAACAGCCCTGGAAAGGTGTTGGTTCCAGGCTTGAGCCCAGGAACAGTACGAATTTTTTGTCTTCCTTTCTGAGAAATCAGTATGGATTTCCTGGTAGCCTTGTACAAAACAGGTGGATGGCCATTTTTCAATTCAAAATAACTTGTTCTCTACACAGATGATGTATGCGAACACAACTGTGATGCCTTGAATCATGTCTGGACGAGCTGGGCTTGGAGCATGTAGCCAAATGTGATGGTAGGAGCTCCAAGTGAATGTTCTCAAATGTTCATTGTTCCAGTGCTCCCAGAACGAGGAAAAAGCTGGGACACAGCACTGTGTGCCTTGGCTTCTTTCCTCGCACTGTGACATAATGAAGTAGTACCAACTAGCCCAGTTCATTGCGCTCTAAAATGTGTTTAGCTACTTGTGATGCCGTTCAGACCAATCTGCTTGGCACATTCACAGGTAGCAATAGAACAGAGGGCTGCCGAGATAGCAAAGCCATAAATGCAAGGCCTGCGCGTGCACATCTGAGCTTGCAGAGATAGTGTCCTGCATAGGTCACTTGCTTGATGAATGTGCAATAAATGCAATTTTTTGGGCAATAAAGGTGTGATGACATATGCAATTTCTACATTTATTTGCTGCAATACAGAAACGTTCTCGATTTGTTCGAGTAGTGATTAGCATTTATGAAAGATAATTAATGCAAGGTCATGCTATATGTATTACTTTCAATTGAAAGACCCTGTGGCACAATCTTAATTATACAAAAGTAATATACAGCCAGCAGAGTCAACATGCGCCGTACAACTCCTCTCAAGTTTCAAGGAGGCTATCTGGGTAACAGTTGGGAGCATTCGCAACCAGCCGGACAACACATGGGTGGCCCTGAAAAGGGCCGTTTCATGGCAGGCAGCATTTGCCAAGTTTCAGTAAGGTTGAAAGTCGGGTGAATTGGATGACAGAGCATCTGAACATGTAAAGCAGCGCACAGAAAAAAGACACAAGAGGATTAATATGATTCAACAGGACAACTGTTGCACTTGCCACTAGTTTATTCTTTTAAAAAATATGTATATAGTACATACCCACAAGTGCACCACATGCAACAATGACTTTTGCTCATAACGGTGCTTAAAAAAAATTTGAATGTTGTGCACTTGTGCATATGTGTATTACCCCCTCCTTTTTTTCCCTTCAAAATAAGCTAATTGCAAGTGCAGTGGTTGGCCTGTTCAATTGTATTCCTCCTTTCATGTCTTGTTTTTGTGTGCTGCTTTACACATTAAGATGATCTAAAGCAGTCTTGGTTCATGTTGGGAAGGTAGGCGAAGGAATTTGCTGCACTCGCAGGACTTCGTGGCCTTTTGTGTTGCAGTGGCTGCACTTCAGCAGCCTGTAGCAGATACCCAGCTCGCTGTGTCCATGTGACTTCACTCCAGGTCCGAAGTCACGGGCAAGAGAACTGACGATTTTGGCCAGCTGATCGATCCCTTGGCCTCTGTGCACATGGTACCCATCAATTGCTAAGAGCGCACGTCGTGGCTCTTTCGAGGAATTGAGAAACCGATGCTGTAGGAACAAAAAAAATTAGTGCAATTAGGAAAAATGTGATGCATTGAGACAAGAAAGAACTTGCAGATCAACTGAAGTCACTAAACAAAAAGAAAGGGAAGTGAACAACATGGGACCACAGCCTACAGTTTCATAAGATAATGGAAAAATTTGGCAACATAACGTGTTGCTAGTATGCTGCAATGTGAAAATTTTTCACTGCTAGATGGGGCTCAGCCGGAACTTTTGAAATCAATACACGCTCCTTTGAATGTTTGCATTGCCCCTGTATATGTGGCTTGCACCAATATCACAGCTTGAAATTACATAGCCATCCACCCCGTGTGTCGGAACGGAACTAAAACCAAAACAAAAACAAAAGATATTTTTGGCCGGAACGAAAATAACAAACGTTATCTATTATTTCGTTCCAGAGTGAAACCGAAATATTTTTTATCAGTTTTCAGTTCCCGGGAAAACTTGGTGACCTGGAACAACCGAGGTCATGCAACGTGAGCAATAATACATATGTCAGGGTATAGTGTTAGCGCTTATCTCATGCAAGAATTCCAAAGTAAAGATGTTCAAATTTTATGAAAAATGAAAAGAGTGGCAACCAGAGCTGTTTATATTAATGCAAGTGGACTTTCGTGTGCCAGTCACACTAGTGTGGAGAGGGCATTCTCGGTGCTGAAGTTTGTTTTATCAGAACAGCGGTCTTGCACCCTCGATGACGGGCTGCTTCTGAGAAAATGCTCACTCCCTTGACACAAAACATAGAACCTGCTCAGAAAATTCGTAATTCACTTTTGAGAAATTTAAATACAGTAACTTGGAAGGGTGCTAGTTTTGGGGTTTTGTGTGGCTGGCCCAGAAGCCCCTCAGGGACGAGACCAAGACAGACCAGCAACCATCTTTACTCTGCCGAGCCTCGGCCGCAACTGCCCGCTGCCAGTGGCTGCTGAGTGCGAGCTGCGAGCGCACCATTCGCTCATCATTCTCTTCTTCTACGGCCAGCACGCTCGCAGCCACCGCTTCTATACTGCCCCCTCCCCTCCGGTGAAACTGGGGAGGAGGGCGCAGTAGCCGCTATCCTTGGCCACAGCGGACAGCACGTGGCGTGCACGACCACACGTCGGCACGGTTCGTCCACCACGTAACCAAGGTCCCGGTGTTGTCCGTGGCAACTGGGGCTCCGGGGCTCCGCATCCATTTTCGGGTTAGCAGTCGTCGTGGCAGCCGCCTTGCTGCCACCGTTTGTGGTTGCCTGCTCTTTCCTGTTGCTGACCTCTGGTTCTTCCTTCCTATAAGTGTATAGAAGCGTATAGACAAGTATAAAAGCGGCGGCTGCAAGCGCGTCGTCCGTAGAAGAAGAAAACGAACGATGGCACGCTCGCAGCTCGCAGTTGTGGCCGAGACTCGGCGGAGTAAAGATGGTTGCTGGTTTGTCTTGGTCTCCTCCCTGACGGGTTTCTGGGCCAGCCACAGCCACGACACCCCACATAGCTCGCGCTAGTCTGTAGCAATTCGTCGTACAGTTACTTGCGCTCCTCTGAAGAATGCGGGAAGAACGTGTTTTACCCGTCCCACGTTCTTAAGAGGAGCGCAAGTTTACCACAAATCCTATGTTTTTATCGTTACTTTACCTTCAAATTTTCGCATAAAAATAAGAACCGTTACAAAACATTATTTTTTTAGTTCCGGAACAGAAACGGAACTTTTTTCGGTGGAACGAAACTAAAACCGAAACGAAAAACATTTCGTTCCGACACCCTGCATCCACCATTGCGATGAATCACTACTGAAAGCTGACCAACCACCACTGAAGCTATAGTGACAGTACTAGAATATGTACCGTACTTACTCGAATCTAGGCCGCTCTCGATTGTAGGCCGACACTCGAAATTCGCAAGGCCAGAAAAAAAAAAAAACTTAATCATGGTACTCGAATCTAAGCCAACCCCCCACTTTCGCACATTGTTTTTTATAAAAAAACATCAGCTTAGATTCGAGTAAATACGGCACATGCATTTCAGATTCAATTAATGGTTGCCTGCACATTTGTATAATGCCCCAACTGCTTTGACACTAACGCAAGGAAGCAGCAGCCAACGAAAATAAATATGAATATTTCAGCCTGCCATACATGGAGAACACGTGCAAGCATCCAATGCTCATATGTGAAAGACAACAGTGTTAGAGGAGAGAGCCTGGTGCAGATAATAGAAGAATTTTGACACAGCAAGCCTGTGATGTACACTTCACTACATAGTCAAAAGTCTGATAAAAACTTGTCAGATGGGGAAGGTACCAGATTAACATATTAGAACGCGCCTCAAATTTTTTAAAAGTACATAAAATTGATGCTTCGGGACCACTATGGCCCCATTGCTCACACTAAAAAAAGCATCAGTGGGGCGCCTATGTATAGCCTATGTGCCACAGCGTGCAGGTAGGGCAAATTACCAAATGTACAGCTAGTTCCACATTTTTCCGATTTCATAAAGATTCCATGAGCAAACATGAAGATTACTACTTTGTAGCAGATAGAGTGTATTCAGATAACATCGGTGCATGTCTGTGGACCCCTTTAATTTCGCTGAAAAAAAAAAAATATTTTGCTGTATGAGTCCCTAGGGCCACGAAACCAATGTTAGTTTTGCGAAAAAAAAAAATTTGCCTAAGTCAAAAAAATTTGGACGGAAGTCTTCACTCAGCAGAACTGCTTTTCGCGAATTTCCCGAAAATACGATTTTGACGAGATCCTACAAAGAAATTATTGCAGCTGCGAGTCAATTTTTCTTGGCTTACTGTGAGTAACGTGCATTTATAAAATGTTATGTTGCAGTTCTGTTGCCCATAACTTATGCAAAAGAAGTTGCAAATACGGCACCCATTGCTCAATAATGCTCTAATTTCAGATTTTTCACTCCGCGTCTATAATACTCGAAATTTCCCAAATTTTCCAGAGATTTGCCACGCATTAGGTTAACCATTGTGCTAAGTATGATTGCCGAGGATGATGTCAGACGCAAACCATAAATGCATATGGTAAGAAACGTCTCTAAAAATAAAATACTTCGAAATTCAGTTTAAAAAAAAGGCCATCTTCAATTTTCTTTAAACTCCCCAGAATTAAAGCCAAGCACGTGCTCTAACTTAATCTCTAAAAACATGTTGCATTATTTTTGTTAGATAGGAGTTACAAAGCCACCAAAGTGTCCAAATTGACGTCAAGTTCACACACAACCACTTAAAGGGGTGGTGCCATCAAATTTGTGGCTTGTGCATTCTTTGTTGCAAACATTTCTTATTGATCTAGGAAGCATGAGACACACTCCCAAATTCATGTATTCTCTCGAAACTATTTCACATCGCCTTATTTGTATGAACGACTTTCGGTTTCGGTTTCTGGGCGACAAGTTGGACACCGACATCACCGTGTAGGAAGCTAGAACAAGTGCACCCACAAAGTTGTGACACATGCAGTGCTGCATTGTCTGCTCTCGCACACAGATGCAAGCAACCGTCCGGACGCCTTCAAAACTTGCTAAAATCCTCCATCATCCGCAGATGGTCGGCGAGCTTTCAACAATGACTGGTAAAACCCGTTTGTCTACGTAACCCAACAGCAGCACCACATTAGTGAAAAGATGTTGCGTGGAGTTTTGCACAAAACTCTCCACAGAATGGTACTGCACTGTTAAACGGAACGTCTCAAACAAAGGTGAAAACCACCTAACGTTATGGAAATTGCAAGCAGTATTGAATCCATTGCAAGAGACTCTTGTCTGCTGAGACAGTCATTTCATAACAACTGACCTACCTTCATTTTAGAGACTAAAAACATGAATTCACTTCACAAGTGCAACCAGTACTTGCTGGAAGCAATCCACACTAACCAGCTGCTGAACTCACTGAATATTGGCATGACTCTGCTGCTCACTACCCGAGGCCAGCAAATGCTGCAATGACATTGCTGTGCCTATAGTCGGGTACAACTTTAGAAGACAGGAGAGGCCCCGCCCAGATGACCGAAGCGCAGCAGCCAATTGCCTCCGCGACTAAAGAAATAGTCCCGCTAGGCATGTTAGGCATGTTCTCCGTCGGCGGGGTCACCGGCCGTCCGGCTCATGACGTCACCTGAAGTGCGCGCCTATTGGTGGAGGCTCGTATGCATTCCGCCTTTGAGGGGAAAATGCCGCTGCCTTCTAAAGTTGTAACCCGACTATAGCTAATGAAAGCTGTGATGTTGAGAGGGTTCTTTCAGCTGAGGTACAGAGTCGTCCACTTCCACCTTGAACACCGCACCGTGCGGCCAGCACTCCGCGGAGCGCCTCTCTTGGTTGCTTGGGTAACTAGCGCGTATGCGCAGTGGACAGCTCTAGGCGGAGCCTTCGTCCGCGTCGTCTGCTAAAGCGCGGCAGGCTCTGCCGAATTGTACTTGCTTTGCGGTTGAAGCTAACTTCGCTCTTGCTATGCGCATGCAAATCCAGCATACGGCACGGTTCAGAAGAAGCGAAGCGACTGCACCCTTGTTCCGTCTAGCTTTTGCTGCTAGTGTTTTCTTTCATTTCTGGATGCGATCTCACAACCAATAAACCTCGGTCCGTGCATGAGTAAACTTTCACAGCCGCGCTTGAACTCCTACAACTAAGCAACTCAGCTCCTTTGAGCCCAGTAGCCAGAATGTTCCCGCTGCTCACGCAAATGTTTTTGATCAGCTTCAAAGCTAGGCAGCCGCAAAATTGGCGATAAATGCATGGTAAGGTCTGACATAACAGCTTTAAATGTGCGAAAGTTTGGATTGTTACTCGCCTGAAAACAAAAGGATGTGAGCAATTTGCCAATTTCAGAGAAGTTACATTACATTCAGGTGTTATCAGCACTGCTGCCTTCATGCGCTAGCGAATTTAACTCGCCAATACGCCGCCCTAATTTGCTACTCATTTGCAACCATGCTTATTCGTGCCATTCATGCAGAAAATGAAGAAGCATTCTAATAGAGTTTTCAGCTGAACTCATATCACGCAATCAGTTCACCAAAGAAGCGCCGCTGACAAATGATTACTTCTGTAAGCAGGCGCTGAATAAAGCTTGACTCCCTTTTATCGCTAGGTGACCCCAAGCACCGCGTATCGCTTTATATATTTCTTGGCTCAAAACTTTAGCACGAAGCAGAAAGTTTTCCGTGAGCCTTCAATTCCAGCGCAACATTATATTTTTTTATTGTCGACTTTGTGTCGCCAAACTTTCAGCTGATGAAAACAACCGTGTGAGTAGCGGGAATATTCTAACTGTACGGCACAAAGCATCTGAGTAGCTTAGTTGCGGGAGTGCCAGCCCGGCTTGGCGATCTCACTCATGCACGGGCCAAGGTTTATTACTTTTAAGATCGCATGCAGAAAAAGAAAACAGTAGGAAAAAAGCAGTGCGGAACGAGGCGCAGTCGCTGCGCTTCTCGATTTCCATGAGATTAAGTTACCTTCATCGAAGAGCAAGCGCGATTGGGCGGAGCCGCTGCGCTTTAGCAGACGACGCGGCGAAGGCACCACCTACAGTTGTCACTGCGCTTGCGTGCCCCAGCCGCCCGCGAGAGACGCTCCGCGGAGCGTTGGCTGCACGGTGCGGTGCTCAAGGTGGAAGTGGATGCCTCTGAACATCCAAAGGTGAGACAGCTCTCGAATGAAGACCAACATGCTGCACATGCAAATGGCAATGTACGTTAACAAGGACGCGTAAAAATCGGTGATCAGCTTTTTGTGAATTAAATGTGTCTTTTCCTAGATGTTATCAAGGCTCTTTACTGTCCTTTTGACTTATCAATTTGTGTAAATGTATTTCATGTAGCATTTCTAAACTAAAACCCCCCCAAAAACATGCAGTTCAATGATGTTCCAGAAAATGTGATTTCTCTCAAATTACCAGCTTGAAAAATAGCACCCAATTTTTACCCTCTAATTTGAAAAAATATAAAACACAAAAAACAAACCACCGTAGTTATGCAATTTGTGTTAGAATGCTTTGGCTTCCTGTGCGGACACAATTGTACAAACCTCACCACCAGACAGGCATAGATGAGACCTGGCTAAGAACATGTGCAAGGTTGTAACCAAGCTATCATTGCGCATCATAGCAAACAATAAGGCCATCGTCATCAACCATGACCAAAAATAATGAGCCACCGATCAAGACAACCAATGTGTGTGTGTGTACCTTTCATCACATTTACCACCAATCATAACAAGAAACGATTTCATTAACATTTGTCATATCTTTGGTGTTATGTGCTAGACAGCTTCATGGTAACCTGCCTTCACAAATGGAATGGCTCGAAAATTTTTATCACAATTTTACGCACCAATTCAGTCATACACAACACATCACATTGTAAAACAGTGGTAGTTTAGCACAATAGCAATAATACGCCAGCAAACGAGCAAGGCCTTATCTATAAGGAAAGCACTTGTGCATTATAAAGCCCCTGTTGCTGTGGTTCGTGTTTGTGCACTCAGCATGTATACGCACTGCGCATAAGCACCACGGCTTGACACAGGTTGCCAGTCCCTTAGTCACAGTGATGGCAAGCCGCTCTCAGCATCACTCCTTTTGCCTTATAAAAAGCCATAGAATAAAGTGGGGATGCCTATAATATAGATTGTAAATCAAGCACGATTATGGTGCATGTAAAGAACAGAAGACTGACAGCAATCCGAATGGCTCCTTTGCACAGTATGAAGGCCTGTCCACCAGCTGCACAACAAACCGTTTTTGCAACATTGAAACCATTTTAAAAATGCAAATCCTGTTGAAACTGCAAAAAGTGTGCTAGATTCTATCACTATAATTTACGGTCCTTCCATTTCCACTAGGATATGATAGCACATTCTAGCCAGTTAGTTGTCTGTGTTTCTAACTTAGAATTATTATGTTAAGCTGTTGCATTAACGTAGACAGAACTTTCAATGGCAAACTTGTAAGGCATATTGGGAAACACCCAATGGCTCTCTATTGATGAATAAAAGGCTTTTACAGGGCTCTAAAATTGCCAAAGCTCCGAACGAGTGTGACTATTGGTGTTGAATCCTTCGTCTGAGGCAAGCTTGAGATT
>NC_051186.1:80224043-80311202 GCF_013339695.2 Rhipicephalus sanguineus | reverse complement strand
GGGGCAAAAAATCTGTTACTCTCTGTACAACCTTTCATTTTCCTGTCAAGCAGTAAGCTAAGAAAACAGATGTTGTTGATCTACTCCTTGATCAAGAAGAGTGGTCACACAGCCGAAATTAGAGCCTGCAAAATGAAGCCCTGACAAGAGTGCACCACCACCCACCTCCTGGAGTCCGTGCAGTTGCCGGAGGTCCGCTTCAAGGGCCGCGCAGCGCTCCTCCAGCTGCTTCTCCCCTCCGTTGGACCTGCATTCTTCCGCTGCGATGCCTCAGCCTGGGCCTACGCAATGCAAGGGCCACTCATTCAAAACCATCGAACTGTACGCTAGTGGCACTGGCAGGCAGACAACTATTTGGCAGTGTTTGCAAAATACCAACGAAGACCAAGTTCCAGATTTTTTTTTTTTTAGAAACTAGGCAACTTACAATGCTACGTACTGCACTGAGTGGTCGCAACTATAATGTTCTCAGACAGACAGCTGTGAATCAAAAAGAGCATTTCACATACGGGGGGGGACATGGCATTCGATAAGAACTTTATTTCACTGATTTTGATGAAAATTGGCACAATTATTGGAAACATTCATACTGTACAAATTTCACAAACAGCTTTTTGATGTACGATATATTTCTCCTTCTGGTTTTGTTCCAAGCCCGAGTCACTTCAAAGTAAGACAGGAAATTCGTTCAAAGCACTGTGCGTTCTAAGATGTATGATGGAGAGCGTAACATGCACATATTTTTTTAATTGCAACACAATTTTTTTTAATTCTCATTTCTTATGAGATGACCATGAAACAGGCATCAAGGCTGCGTGCAACTCGTCAATTAGCTAATTACAACGAGGTGATACTGGAAAAGCAAGAGTGTCATGCCTTGGACTATTTTTCAAGAAATATACACTCAAAGCTCGATATAACGAATACAGATATAACGAATTATCGGTTATAACGAAGTAAATGAAAAATAGTCCTGTCATAGATACAGTGTTGTGAATGCATGCTTACAACGAATTTCCGCATATAACGAAGTTATTTTCGTGCCAGATGTGACTTTGTTAAAACAGAACTGTAAATAGACTTGGTGAGCGCGAAGAAATCAGCAGAACAAGTGAAGCAGGAAGCAAAAAAAAAAAATCGTTTTGAAAAGATGGCTTTCAAAGTTTTTCTGTCATGTGTAAAGAGGCACGACACACGCGTCCAGTGATGGAATGTTTAGATGGTGTGTGAGGCATGGAAAATCCCCCGATAGTGTGCACCCTTGCCACGTCCGCGCATGCGATTGGCCAGGGAAGGGCTCGTGGCATGCGAGCCGAGCCAAGGTGTGAAACCCCAAGAGAAGAGGCAGGCATTGTCTGTTAGGGCACAGTTCGAAGTAGCACGAAGAAGCCAGCGTCTCACCTTCACTCCACCACGTTGTCACGCACTTTCAATCACATTTTGTCCGCACTTCACCTCACATTGTTCACACGTCACCACGATCACTGGCTCCATAGTTCACGTTTCACTTCACTAATTCACCTACTTCACATCACTCTACTCATGAAATCTGCTCCCACGTCTCGTCTTCCTTTTAATACTCTATGTGGGAACAGTAGTCCTGCAACATTAAACTCCATCTCATCACACTCCCATTTGTTAGCTTTGTTCTACTCAGAAATTCGAGAGGTTGATGGTCTGTTCGTACCAGAAAAGGCTTGCCAAACAAATAGAGCAGACACTATTAGAAAAATATTCGAAAGCTGGAATATTCACACACCCCTACATTTTGATGAAAGTTGGAGTTTATGTATATTTGCATGCTGATGTCAAGTATGCAATTCTTTTTCTAGTACAAAAAATCACAGCATATCCACAGAGTGAATGATGATGAGTGGGCGAAGCTGCGGAGGTTCATCAGTTAACCGTGAATCTTCCGTGAATTCTGCCCAGTACATCATCACCGACGTGAGATCGGGCGCGTTTATACTAAAGGTTCGATGAGAGTTATGACAACTTGCAGCTCACTTTAATTTTACATGTACGCTGTGAATTTTCACTGTTTAATCACGCACAGGAGAAATCGCACACACGCACTACCTTGGAGGTCAAAATCCAGTGCCTATATATACGGGGTGGTCAGTGAACGGTTGTGCAGCGCGAGCGGTTGGTTTTTTCAATCAAGACGCTGCCGCGACGCTGCCTCGCGACGCTGCCTGCGTCGGCACCACTGCGCCGCGAGGCAAGATAGGGGGGGCGGGGGGGACCGTAGGAGAGGAGAAACATCTGGAGTCTTTCGTTAAGCAGCTGGCATCTATTCGTTTTGCTTTAGAAACATCTGGCGTCTTTTCGTTTTGCTTTAGAAAACATCTGGCGTCTTTCGTTGGTTTATTTCATCAATCAACGGCGTTTTGAACAAAATTTTTATTGTTTAATCACGCACAGGAGAAATCTCACCCGGCACTACCTTGGAGGTAAACAATGGCTGCTAATGGGAATGAGAGAAGAAGTCGGCTTTTAGCTAACACTTACACTTCTACTTCTACTAACGTTTCCTACTGGAACATGCCAATGGCTGCTAATGGGGAATGAGAGACAGAAGAATTCGTCTTTTAGTTAACGCGCACGCTGCGAATTTTTTGTTGTTCAACAACGCACAGGAGAAATCTCCCACCGGCACCACCTTGGAGGTCAAGATCTGGTACTAGCGTTGACTGGTTACGCACTACGACAGGGACGAACGGGTGACGCTTTAAGGAGCTTCGCCCCTAATATGTCGTTTTAAAGACATAGAAAGTTTCATGTGACTTGTTGACAGCAAGATTCTTTTTTTCTGACAGTTCCAAAGTAAATCAGCTTATCATGATGCTGGTAGTCATACGAAATGGGCCGTGTGTAATTTCGCGCTTTTCGATGCATTGTCTCTAGACGGCTGCGCTCAGCCGTTGTAAAGCCCGGGATGTTTGTAAAACTTGGCGACACCTGTTGAGATGTGACCTACCTGGGCAAGCTGCTGTTGCCAGAGTAGCCTTTCCTTGTGGTGTCCCTCCTCCTTCTCGTGCCAACGCTTCTCCTCCTCCTCGACCGATCGCTGAAGATTCTGCAGGATGTCCTCGGTCTGGGACAGCACCTGCTTGTAGTGGGACACCTAGAGGGGGACACACACACAAACAGAAGCGTCCCTGAAACGGCCTCAAAACGTCCACTTACAAAGAGGGCACCACAGCTGCTTCTAAGTGCACCCAACTAATGCACACTCAGATTTCAAACGAGGGGCGACCGACCTCCTTGTCCAGCTTGGTATTGGCCAGAGTGAGCTGCTGCAGGCGTTCCACATCTTCCGCAACTCCGCTGGTTTGGGACTGCGTGGAGGCCGACAGTGGCTGGTGGTCGCCCGTGCCCCGTTGCTGCTGCTGCTGCTGCTGCTGCTGCTGCTGCTGCTGCTGTTGCTGCCACTTCTGCCACTGATGCAGCTCCCTCTCAAAGTTCACCAGCCACTCGGCATGGCTTAATCCCCCATCCACCTGCACACACGCACGCACTTCAACAAACCTTCCAAGAGGGCCCACATTTGCTCTAAATCGGCCATCAACCAAACACAAAATGTGCACCGGTGGCACCATCTCTTTGATGGCAATGCAAGCCATAACACACAGACATCTGGCACCTGTGTTGAACATCATCTCAGAGGGTGACTGGCAATAAATATGGTAATAAGTACATCAGTATGGCATCACTTGCATTACACCGCAGAAGAAACACAACTATTTCCTGACATATGTAATTATTAATCACCTCTATTTGCTGTATCTGTTTCTCGTCTTTTGCACCATGGTTGATAGAAAGGGCAGTCCTGGTGAGCGCATGTGCGTGTTCTTCGATTTGTGTGGTCCTTTTTGTGTGAATAAAACCTCCAGTTGCAAATCAGCGCTCGTGTTGCATTGTTCTTCTACTATTATCCTTGTTTCATTCACACTGCGAGTGAAGATGCAAATAGTTAAACATTAAAACACCTTTCTGCAAGCTGAAGAATGATCATGACCACCTCGTCAGTTTAGACTTCAACGGTGGCCTTTCCAAGATCTTTCCGTCACAGTTCTTCGCGACAGCAGCACAGCTGCTTCGGAACTCTAGAATAGACAAATTAAATGTTTTGGGGCTTTGGAGCAGATTCTTTGTAGTAAAGCCAAGATCAGTATCGCACACTGCAAGTGTTCGCAGGCTGGTCCATGTCAATGTTTATAAACCTCAATGGACTGTCTGCTGTCATCCCTTCTTTTTTACTCTTATACGGATTAGCGATCGTATAAAATTTTTTCCGATGCTGTACCATGAAATGAAAGCACAGGCGAATTGGTCAGGAAATGAGCCAGGAAGAGCTGAAGTTCTTGCGCAATACCAAGCATAAAGGTTGCCTTTGAAGACAGCGGAGGATGGCTGCTCCAACCCCGCCGCAACTTGCACTGGTCGGTCATTTGTTCTGATCAGACACAACTCGACATACACCTTTACGTACGGCAGGACCTTAATTTAAGAGCTCTTGAAATTGTACTAACATCTTCAAGTCACTGCACAGTTAAAAACTTGAGTTACATCACGAAGAGTAAATGCTGCTCTTTGTGATGTATGCGTATTCAGCACGTAGAGCAGGCATGTATTAGAATGAACTGCAGATAGCACAGAAAAATGTCACAAACTGACACGCTGCCGCCGTATGCGCAGTTCTGCATGTGCCGTTCACTACACGAAGGACACAAGACGCAATGAAGAAGTACACACAGCACCGACTTTCAACAACATTAAATAGCAAAGCGAAGACCATGTATATGTGGTAAGGAGGCATGCATAAATGAAAAGAGAATGATCAAACCGAGTCTACGACTGAAGAATAACGAATCCCTCGTCACTTGTTGATCATGAACAAGGACATGGCCTTCACTTCGCTATTAAATGTTGCTGAAGGTCGGTGTTATGTGCGTTCTTCACTAATCCTTGTTTCTTGCACTGCTCTTGCATTTAGTATGACCTACCAACACGGCCAAGCCTCCACCCTTCGTAAAATCAAAACTTGTGCGAACTTAACACTGGTTTGTGGAATAATAATGCAAAGCATATTGCTAACCTTGACGGCCGGCAGGAGGCGCTCTAGAAGCTCCCGCTCCTTCTTCTGCTGCTCGTCTATTAATCGCTGCCGTACACTCTGCACATACACAAACACAATCAAGAAAGTTTTCAGCAAAAAGCCTGCACGTGAACAAAAACACGTTTTTTCACCTCAATTATTTCCAGATTTTACCGCCTCACAGTCACAGCAATTTACGGCTGACAAACTTCAAAAAAAAAAAAAATTCACAGCATAACCACGGGTGAATGATGAAGAGCTTGGGCGAAGCTCCTGAAGGTTACACCGTGAAATCTTCAGTGGTTTCGCCCAGCAGTAATCAAAGTGATAGCCCGGTACATCATCAAAGACGTGACAAACACTGTATATATTTATACAAGAAATTTTATTAATCGTAAGTGGTAGCTAGACGTGGCTTCCGTTCCCCCTTCATTATAATGGCTTTATGGTCGGTGAAGTGATGGATCAGTGATGGGTCGTAGTGGGATGTTTGCAAAGATGAAGTAGTGGGCAGTTTGCAAAGGTGGTTACGCCGAACAACGGAGACGTGACAAGGTTAGACTAAGAGGAGCTTCGCCCCTAAAAAGGAAAGAAAGAAAGAAACTGAAACTGGTCAGGCGTACCAGTAGGGCACAGGACAAACTATCCATTACTTTTTTTAATTAATTTCTCCACAATATCCTCTCTTTTGACAAGGTTGCTGTACAGTAAAACCCACTTATAACGATCCCACATATAACAATCTATCGATTATAACAACCACATTTGGGTGCACTTACGATTTTCCAATGCTAATGATTGAAGCTGCATCCACATATAGCAAACATTTTTCAAAGCCTCCTACTTTTACAACGCACACTTCAGACTTGGTCGTGGTAAAAATATGGCGTATACGAAGCGAAAAAAAAAAAGTTAAAACAGGCTTTCTAAAGCGTGAGAGGGGCACGTGCTAGCGCGCGTGCTCCACTCCAGTTTACTTGCGACTAAGATATCCCAGGTTGGCGAGCACCGCATGCAGATTTCGGACGCTGCGAGTGAGTTCGCTCACTTTCCAGGCGTTTCTTCAGTGGCAGAATGGCAGTGCGGAAAACAAAAATAGGAGACAGTATGAAGCCTTGCGGTCAGCTTTCGCGTGGTAACCTTTCCTGACGACGTTCTCTGCAGCTATGACCGCCTATGATGAACCAAACAATGCCTTGGAACGCAAAAATGCATAACTTTTCATCGCATAAAGGTTCACGGCATCCCTAAACTCGACGCCACAATGTGCTGCAAAAGGTCGTCCATCTTTTCGGTAACGGCAGAGACCAATCGATTGGTGATTACGACTTCCGCGCAATTACGGCGATGCCTTTACGGATAACTATCAGAAAAGAGCGAAGGTGAGGTGGCGGCAGTCGAACGTGCCACCATGACTTATAGCCGACAACCTTATCGCAATTATCTGCAGATATCTGCTTGGCTGCGCGTGTGGCATAAATAGTGCGAATTGACGGCAGTACGAGCCCCCCAATGCTGCTGTTTGCAAGTTCGCCGCCGCTGCGTCGTGCAAGACTGCTTTAAAGTGCGCGTCGCTTTGTAGAAACAAAAGTAGCTCACTGGTGTTGAGCGGTGCGGGCACCGAGAAACATCGATGCACTGACAGCAAGCATATACTGCATGTTTGATTAGGCGACAACCCGCATTGTCGCCACGCATTGTCGTGCAGGGCCACGAGAGCATCGTGGAGACGTAGTGTGTGCGTTGCTTGCAAAATGCTTGTCTTCGCCATGTTGAATGAATAGGCTGCACCCGTGCCCGCCGCACCCGTGCCCGCCGCACCCGTGCCCGGTCTGGAGTGAAGCAGGCACAAAGAACGTACAAACACGTGCATACGGTATACAGCAAGCGGCCCACCAGTGACTCCGTAAGCCGAGTAGGTGACGCGCTGCACGCAGCTAGCCAGGGATGATAGACTCCATGTGGCGGTACCACACATCTGTGAAACGGTCTCGGTTCATTGCAAAGGTGGTTAGTTCACTTGTGAGCACACAGCGGGTGTTGCTTCACGACACGAAAAGGCTTAGCTTGTCACCAGTGGGGTTGTTAGACTTTAATAAAAGTGCACAAAAAAAGAGGCTTGGCCACTAAATGCACGTTTTTAAGGGTGAGTCCATATACAACGAATTACTGATATAACAACCACTTTCCAACACTTTCGAGTTCGTTATAAACGGGTTCGACTGTATTTACTGAGCTTTAGGCCAGTCCAGATTCGAAGCTCAACATCTAAAGTTCGTCCATAGTGAAAAAACAGCGCAACGTAGATACGGACTAGGAAGTACACAGGACAATGCATCTAACAGTCAGTAAAATTTCGCTCCTTCTAAATGCAATAAATTCTGATCAGTTTGAGGGTTATCTAAAGAGAGAATCTTTGCATTTGTTCGCCAGTGCATTCTTTTACCAACATCGATGCTCCTCAGCAGGTGAGGCAGCGATGCATTGATAACTTGTTTTTCAAGCATGTGTGGATCAGGGAAGTAGCAAAGCAGCTCACCTCAACCTCCTTGGTGTGGCTGGCCTTGAGCTCCTCGAGCTTTTTGGTCAAACTTGCTTCTTTTGCCTCGGCCTTGCGCTCAGCTGCCTGCACAAACATTCTTCCGTTAAGGCCTGCACAAAGAGCTTATCCACTTTGTCGTTGCCGTGATTGCACCTTCACTTCATCTTTGTGGCATTCGCATTAAAAAAAAAATTTTTTAGAAGCGGTGCTTGAGCAGCGCGAGGTACCCAGTAAAATAGCCACACCGGATGGCTTTCGCCTTCCAAGTCATCATAGGAAAATGAGCTTTTACGAAGGATTACTGTGAGAAAACACCGATGAGAGATATCAGAATTCATTGCCTCATGCAGGCACTCACAAAGAATCCAAAGCAATTCTGTTGTAGTAAGAATCTGGTTCCCTCCGGATTTCGTTATTTTGGGTTTTGTTTGCACTTCATTGAGGCGAACCATAAAGCACAAAAGAATGCTCTAATGAATGCACAAAAGATGCTCCGACAAAAGAAGGGGCATCCCTAAGGGGATGATGCCATTACCCGCATGGCCTCAACAGCCTCCCAGTTCTTGGTGCGCAGGTCATTGTTCTTGGCCCGCTGGTCGTCCAGTTCCTGTCGCAGCTCCTGCACAGCAGCCTCGTGTGCCTGTGCCAGCCGCTGCTCAGCACCCTCAGCCGCTGCCTCCGCCTCTGCCTTCTTGCGCAACAGCTCGCTCACCTGCATGATGCGACTCCTTCTTAAGACATTTAAGCCAGGACAAAGAACATTTTAGTGATTATGTACAGTCATGTGCTATCAAATACGAACTCATTTTTTATATGCACTGTGCCATTAGTTCAAAATTACACATGAAAACATCAATCCATCACAGTTTCGTGGAACTGGCAGCACAAGTCACTGGATTCTCACGAATTAAGGAGTGCAACAGTCAGACACAACTTAGGAAGTCTGCAGAGAACCCGCCCAGACCGAGGTGCGACAGCCAATAGCCTCCGCGACTAAAGAAATAGCCCCCGCTCAGGCATGCATTGCGCTGTCACAAGAAGTGCGAGCAGGTACGAGGCATTGCAGACACTAACACAGCGGCTCTCTGCGCTCCACGTTCGCTCTCTTTCGTTCTCGTTCACTCTATCGGTTACGCCGACGACGGTGATGCCACTTAACACAGGAACGAGCGCCTAAGAGCTGCGCTCTAAAACACTGCCTTCGAGATTCGTATTGCAAAGATGGCATGTAGGATAAAATTGGATGATAACGTGTTTTTGGAGCTCGCGAAAATAATGCCTTGGAGACTGATGCTTGTTTCCGCCGTCGTGTGTGGACTCATCGTTATCGTTATTTGTAGGAAGAGTCCGTGGTCTTCTTGCACTGACATTGTTTTTCATGGGAGTACTCGTCGCAGCGTACATGCTAATAATGTGCAAGCGCTCTGCGTGTGCTTGCTTCTTTCACGCCTCCAACTCTTTGTGCCAACGGAATCGCATAAAATGATTACATTTCTGTCGATGACACCATTCTCACCTCTGCAGCTCTCTCCGTCTACTAGATTGTGGCTGTGCCAATGCGTGTCCCAATGACGAACTTTAGGAGTTGGTGGAGCAGGGGTTGTTTTCTTGGACGGTTGCTTTGAGGGGTACTTTCACTTTTGCGAGGCAGCCGGCCTACTACCATGAGTCCCGGCAGTCCAACACTAAATGCCAACGACGCTGCGCTATCGCGCGGAGACGCCGACATATCCAGCAACAATGTTGCGAAGGTATTGCCAAAAGTGATCGCTTGCCATGTGTCGGCAGCAGTAGTGCTAGATTTACTAAAATATATATGACATGCAGGTGCTCGAATAACTGATCGTGCTGCTCGAGCAAGAGTTGTGGAGGTGATCGCACCCCTTGTAAACTTTTCGCCTCATTGCTACTGTTCACGGTAGTTAGTGTCCTAGCCACCGAGTGAGAGCTGACGCTCTGCTCCCGAGGTGGCGCCGCCTGGTGGCAGGTTATGCAGGGTCATAAGGAGTGGACCTCTGTTTCTTTCAGGTTTGGCACTGCTCGTGGACGATTGTCGCTTGTGAGGGGTCCATGGGGGCAATTCCACGGCTCTTTCCCCGAACTCTAGTGGAGAGTCCAACGCCGGTGACACCGCATTTGTGTTACCTTGTGTGTGTTATGTTGCTTTGTGTGTATGTGTTATATTGGCATTCTAGTGTGTTATTGGTCATGTTACTCTAGTTATTTGTAAGATTTGGCTGGCAGGCTCACCGTTGTGTAAAAAGATGCTAATAAATGTCCATGTGTTTGTTGTACTACCGTGTGAACTGCGTCCATTTGTTCGAGAAGTGGCTCTCTCAAGACCCTACAGAGTAAATGCACCAGGCAATGTTGCACGGTTTTTTCGACATAAAATTTGACAGTATATCGACATAAAATTCTGCACTGTTCCCCACTACTCAAATATTTCCTGCTTTTCGGCTTTAGCATTTCCCAGTTATTACAGTTAAACCTGGATATAACGAAATTGACAAACTCCCGAAAAAAATTCGTTACGAATTCAGAAAATAAACGCACAAATTAAACACAAGGGCAACTGAAGGCAGAGCTCACCCAAAACATTTATTTAGCGGCAAAAAACTTTCTACTGCTTGTTTGTGAGGGATGGCAATACTGGACGTTCGTAGGACATAATACAACGCTGCTCTGTCATCGTCTAGCCGTGGCTTCTGAGAATGGCTCGGGCAATGCGCCGGAGCTAATCGCGGAGGCGACGGTTTAGCGAACATGCGGCGCGGTGCAAGACGGCAAAGTGCATGACGAATCGACCTCCGAAGATCAGTCTTTGTCTCGGACACTTTCCACCAGCACCTAATCCGACATCTCCTCAGTAGTGATGCCGCAATCCTCCAAAAGAAGAAGAATCGCAAAGCTGCACGTCATCAGGGACTGCTCCATGCGTGCGCAGTGAAACCACGCACGCGCCGTCGGAAACGAGAAGGGAACGACACGGATACCACATACCACGGAATATTCAGAAAAGTGCTCTCAGTATGCAGTGCGGCCCTGCACATGTGGCACAAACTCGAAGCATAACGACACGGAGCAAGAATTTTTCGTGGCTTCATCCGGTGCCACGTTAACGAAGTGCAGTTCAGAGACTGCTGCAACAACTGAAGAGTGGCGCTGCCAACGCAAAAGCCTTTTTTTCTTCTTCTTTTTTTTTAGAGAAAGCCGGCCCGGCGACACCCGCGAGTGGTTGGATGAGTTTTGAAGAGAGGGGGGGCAAAGGACATGCCCGCGCATGCGCCTGCGGCTGCAAGAACGCTGGCTTGCGGGGTGCAGTTCCGCCTGCCCGCCTCGCGCAAAAACGAGCGCTTGTGCTCCCTTCGCAGGTGCCGAGTGCGCCATGCGCGACGCCGCCACTTCGCGCTCCATCGTCGATGGGGCAACAGCAGAAGATGCATGCGGCTCCTGCTCGTGCCAAAATGACAAGATTCGGAGCAAAATCCGTAGGTTGTCGGCAGCGAAAATTCGTTATATCAAGGGTGTCTCCCGCTGCCACTTTGTTACATAGAGGTCACAAGTACATGTGCTTATATTGAGTAACGGCGGGGAATAGAAAAACTTCGTAATATCGAGGAATTCGTTGTATGGAGGTTCGTTATAGGCAGGTTTAACTGTACCGTAAAAACCGGAACATAAGCCAGATCTTTTTTCAAGAAACAGCCATAAAAAGTAGACCATGATCTATACACCGGTCATTGGCAAAAAAATTTCAAAAGTCCGGCCACTATGGGCAACTGAACTCAACAGCCTCCATCGCCATCGCAATCATTGGCATCGCTTTGTTTACTGCCAGCTTTGTGCAGTGGGTGGACTCATTTTGTGCTTTTGTTGTTGTCTTGTG
The DNA here is from genome assembly GCF_013339695.2 of Rhipicephalus sanguineus. Lineage (NCBI taxonomy): Eukaryota > Metazoa > Arthropoda > Arachnida > Ixodida > Ixodidae > Rhipicephalus > Rhipicephalus sanguineus. Next base: position 80,299,670 of record NC_051186.1, on the reverse strand, counting down.
AAACTATTCAGGCTCCGAGCTTTTTTTTCTTGTTCTCGACCAGTGGCCGATGAAAGTTCACCGTAGCGTTCAAGAAAACAGCGATCAAGTTCACGAAGGCACGAAGAATTCTCGTCTGACGTGCGTGAAAAGGTGTGTTGGGATGCTAGCGCATGTGAAAGCGAGCGGGAGCCGTGGGTCACAAACAATAACTCAAAGTTTATCTTTGCACAGGTGTTCTCGCTGCTCCAATCTCGCCGGATACACTTTCTCTGTTGCTTCCTGCGATGCCAGCAGCTCTGGTTACAGTGCCACGTATGGCTATAATCAGTGGGCAGATTGAGTGCACCACAGAAGCATTCACTACTGGCGGCATCACACACACAGGAAAAAACTCTGTTTCAGCGCGAGGCCGCAGCGTATCTAGAGCTGCAGACAAAGGTTGCACAGTTTATTGTCCGCACAAAGCTTGTTACCGTGTTGACTTAACAAGCTGCATTCCGCACCCGTACACGGTGTTTTCAACATCTTCTCTGGCTGAGGCAACGAAGCTCCAGGTTAACCAGGAGCTGCGCTCGTGTCGTGATTACTACCGGGGACCTCAAAGTGCACCCAAATTAAAGCTGTCAAGATGGTTGTGACGTTTTACAAAGATAATGGTTGAGCAAATCTTGTGGCTTTCTGCCATGTGGAACTTATGTGTAAACACACGTGTAAATAAATGGCATTTTCACTGTGCACCTTTTGAAATTGCATTTGTTTCACGGTAAAGGCGCCTTCTGATACTTTGGCCGTTCCATGTACTTTGTTTTGTTCCCCCGCCCCTCAGATTTTCAGTAGTCAGATACATCCTGGAAGGGACCGTAATAAATAAAACATATCAGCGTTCTACTGCATTCGTTTCATAAGTTTCCAGGAGTACCCGATGGTCGCAGAGAGTGGGTCATTAGTTTAAGCAAACAGGACTTTGTATTCAGCTGTGGTGGATGGATATCTGAGCTAACTGGAATCCGCTGCCTGCCCAGATGTGGGAGAAGAAAATTGCACAGTGTGGCCACCGACCTCTCGGCTGTGTGTCTGCACGGCATCGGCCAGGCGTTGCCGCAGCTCCTCGGCCAGGTGGCCCTGCTCTTGGCAGCGCTGCTCCAGCGCGCCCAGGCGTCGTTGGTGCTCCGTCCGCTCCGCCTCAAGTTCCAGTTGATGAACCTTGCTCAGCTCCTTCACCTTGCCCTGCACAACACAGAGAGGGGTTTCAATGCAGGCTAGGTGATCATTCATAGCAAAGTTTGGTTGTAGTGCCAAGTTACAATGTTATGAAAACAAGAGAGGAAAGAGGCACACTAGCAACTACGCTTTAACTCACATTGAAGACAAATATAGAACGATGGGAACGAACTGCACTTGAAAACCTTCAATCGACTTATTCTCAAGGGCTATCTCAACGATTAGCGTGATGCTTCACCGAGTACCAAATCTGTTCCCGCTTATGTGGTGGCTGTGTTACCACATGGTGCCTTTCGTAGCTTCATATTTGTATTCAACGTGAAATGAAGCATATCTGCTAGTGCGCCTGTTTCCTGTCTTTATCCTTTCACGAGTTTGTTACTTGGCGCTACAACCAAACTTTGTCAGAAAGGAACCAATTCCACCACAATTAGAAAGCATGTGTGCGGCCATCACATGTGGCTGACGTACTCCGAGATATTCAAGAGCATAGTGTCTAGGCTGTCATTTCTTATCGGGTAGCCAAACTGCTGCAACAAATGGACCCTTCACCAGTATGAAGGCGACACTGACGTTGGCCGACCCACTGCACTCCAAGCGAGCCGCCGGGAGGCTAGGTTCCGTCACCCCGTCCAACTACTGGGTGACCAAAAGGACAGCAAGGCATTGACATCAACTCCAGTCCCATCACCAGAGGTCAGCTCACGATAGCAGTTAATGACCAGCACCACCTAGTCACTACGGCCGACATTCCAAGGCATGCCGGGGGATGAAGAGATGGCAGCCGTCGTTCTTGCAATTTGTAGTGTGCACGTATCTCACAGGAGTACGGCCACTAGCGTGGGTTCGGACTTACCGAGCCACAGGGCCGCGTCTGCCGTCGCCTCACGTAAACTAGCGCGCCGCTGCACACGTATGTTCGAGCGCAAACAAGGCGCCGAGCGTAGCGCGGCAAGTACACAGTACTGCTCTCGAAATCCGCAACACTTTATTGCCTGTGGCAACACCACAAACGCCGTACAACGCCCGCTCCCAAAGGCGGCGGGAGAAGCAAAACAGGCTTAACCACGCCACGGGTGAAAGTACAACACAAAGGGTGCTGCTAGCACGTCTCCGCGGGCAAAAGGGCTCACGGCGACACGTCGCTGAGGGAAACGGACCCTCACGACTATGCTGCGTACTTTTACGATCTGCGACCACAGGGCCCGATCACTCGAGCAAGGGCAAACTCCGCCCGCGTTGGCTTCGATAGGTACGGTTTTGGTATAGTATGACCATGCGCGAATGCACCACTCTTCAGCCTAGCGTTTGGAAAAGGACAACGTAAGGTAAGCGCTCGCCGCTGGCGCAAGGCACCGTTAGCGAACTCCGTCCGAGCGAGCCCAAACAAAGGAGCCGATGAATGGGAAAGAAAATGCGTGCTTACCCTACGAGGTCCAGAGAGGGTCTGACCCTCCCGCCGTGCAAAACGTCTCGCGAGACTCGAACGTGGCGCCACCGTCGAGATCCGGCGCCACCGTTGAGATCCGGCGCCGGGGTGAGGGGTTAACGTCACCCCCCCCCTCGCCCAGCGCCGTAGGACGGCGGAAAAGGGGAGCGGCATGATCGGACATGAGGATGGCAGAAATAGGCGAAAAACTCGCGCAATGGCGACGGGCAAGCTTCAATCCCCACAAATTAGACACTTACATTGTTATAAAAAGGCTCGACTTCAATAACTCGATGCTGAGGTTTCTAAAATGATACAAGAGGTTTATTCTGCATATTTACAACTGGGGTTAGGGAGCTGAGGATCTTTCGCCCCTCGTTGTTCGAATGTCTCTCCTCGGCCACAGTTTTCTCTCGCGCGGCCACTCTCTCTCCTTATCTCGTTCTTGTTGGCTGCGCTGTCCAGTTTAGCAAGGGGCAGTCTGGTCCTGCCCATTATTCCGTTCCCAGAACATATACGCCGAGGTCCCAATCCCCCAATCTTTCCCGTGGGCAGGAAAGTGTCGGCCAAAGACCCCGCGACGGTTCGAGTGAAAGGGAAGACCTTTAACATACATAAGCTATGCCCCAACATGATACTGATTCCTAGAGTGCATGTAGGGCATACGTGAGTGGTATGGTTACACATTGCAGATCCCACTGGATCACTGACAATCACTCACCGGCATTATACGACAGCACACAAGACATTCATCTTGTCGGGATACCCAGTCGTGCCTCAATGCTAGTTAATCAACATGCTCGTACAGCTGCACGAGATGGTGACTCCGCACAACAAAGCAACCAACCCAGACGAGGCCCTGTTGACAATCATGACACGGAGTAAAATCCCGCTAATATGTAGTACGGTTAAATGGAATTGCAACGAATCCCCAACCAAGCCACCTAGAACCTAATGCATTCGCTGACCGTCGAAGCCATAGTGGTTCGTCCTATGCTTATCGCAATAAAATTTTGTGGCATAAAAGTTAGCTCAAGAGATGTGTGGTACAAATTCCTCGCAATCCATCTGCTTAAACATCACCCTCACCCCCTTTCCACAAGCTCAGGCACTGATGCAGCATGCTTTCACAGAACCATTTCATCAGTTTTGCTGTTACGCTTAGGGCAACGTAAGGTTCCTTGCCGAGACTTGCTCAAATTAACCAAGGCCGAATTAATGGGAGTTGACAATACTTGGCAAGCAACATTTTCAGAGGTGCATCTAATTCATCCCATCCACCTGCCATTTTACATTTCTTAAGACGAGTGCAGTATGCAGAGCACTAAGTAGAAGCACTTCCCAACGGTGACGCCTCCAAAAGTACTGTTGCGCTCTACCTCGGAGGCGTTCCTCTGGGCAGCCAGGTTCTGTGCCTCCTGGTCGAGCCGTTGCCGAAGCTGGGCACAGGTGGCCTCAACCGCTTGCACCTGCTGCTGCGCCTGCGCCAGCCGTGCCTCCGCCTCTTGCCGCTCCCGCTCCAGGGCCTCGTGATGAGCCTGCTCCAGCTCTTGCTCCCTCGACCGCACACGCTCGCACACCGATGCCGACGCCTGCTGCAGCCTGCATTCACAGTATCAACAGAAGCCACAATTTTGCTCAGGTGCAGCTTCGTGGCAATGTGCGCCTATCACAGTAATGGTTACTACAGCTCTCACAGTTTGTGCCGCAGTTCAGCTAGAGGAATTAACAGACAGTCGGATACAGCTTTAGAAGTCTGCGGCGTTTCCACCTCAAAGGCAGATGTACACAAGCCTGCACCAATGTGCGCGCGCACATTGGCGTGCTGGAGTCACCCGGCTGGTGACTCCAGAATGGCGTCACCTGCCGGACGGGCGGTGGCTCTGCCTTTGGAGAATATTGCCACGAGTGCATGAGTGCGACTATTTCCTAAGTGGTGAAGGCAATCGGATGCTGCGCTTCTGTCATCTGAGTGGGTCCAGACTTCTTAAGTTGTATGCATCTAAAGAAAGCACTACCCAGAAATAAGACACGTGAAAGGCCATGTTCTACCAGCTACTCCAGCTACTCCAGCTTCTACCAGCTACTCCAGGCAGCAGGGCCACCAAACTTGTCCACCCAAAATTCCCGCTGCCACCAACACCTGCCTATAGTAGCAGGATGGAGACGTGGGGAGCGATCATGTATGCCTTCTAAATTTATGACTATTTTTGGGTCACAGCTCGTGCAAACATCACGAAGGGGGTGCATATGCATGAGCCCTTACCAAACGCAGGCGGCAGAAGCGTTCATTTAGAGAACCGGCACGAGATGCTGGCCGTACTACAATAAAACCTCGTTAATTAAGCCCCCGTTAATTCAGACATTCACTTAATTTGGATGCGAAGTCTGGTCCCATGAGACATGCACATAAGCCTATGGCAGAGAACATGTTAATTTTGAAATTTTTTGTCATACTTTGGTGAATTCAGGCATTTCACAGAGCTCAAGGCACACGAGGCATATAAGATCGAGTGGCGTTAGGGGGTGTCCGAATTGCACCATCAGCGGCGCCGTGTCCCTGAGTAGTGTGTACCGATCTCGAAGGCTGTGTCTGCATGAATGCTCTGGAAGTGCCAAAGGGCCAGAAACACGTAAAGGTTGTCATGTTTATACGCTTAATGCTCCTTAATTCAGACTTACTCTCCAGTCCCAGCAAGCACATGCATTGTTTAATGGCATCCAACCATTACCGTATTTACTCGAATCTAACGCGCACCTTTTTTCGGGAAAAGCGAGTCCAAAAATCGCATGCGCGTTAGAATCGAGTACCAAAAAAAAAAGAAACTGTTATCGTATTGCCATCCACATTTCAAGATGGCCACCTCCTACGCGTCTTGGCCATTTCTGCCATTTTTTCAGTTTGTATGTGTGCCGAGGAGATTGTCATCCCGTTCTGCGTTCGCATCGACGGCATGGAAGTGCCGACTCCAAATACTCGACGAGTGTACCACGATGCCGCATTTAAAAGAATAGTAGGGATGGGCGAATATTCGGGCATTTCGAATATTCGAACGAATATTAAAGTATTCGAATTTGCTTCGATACGAATTTAGATTATTCGAAATTTCGAAGTATTCGAAATGAACGAATATATGTATATATTTCACCGCACATAACTTCCTGTAAAGGTGGTTTCACTGCACCGTCTGATTGCTGTGCCGCGAAACCACTCATCCAGGGGAAATGTGCACTGCCGCGAAGCCACACTTCAAGGTTAAATGTACATGCCGTATTTTTTTTTTTAAGTTTAAAAGTGTGTTATATGGGCTTATATGGGCTTACATGTGCTAAGTCTAGTAATTTTTAAATTGTAGCGTATTGTACCACTTATACCTTGCACCCTACTGCTATTCAAATTTTTATACTATATTCAAGGTTTCTTCCACTTCATTTCAAACCAAAAAAGTTACATTCACTCATACGTAGTTCCAATTTTTAAAAATATTGTGCAAGGGTCATGACGAAAATGCTAATTTTTCTTAATACGTGGTGAGTACTATTCGAACTATTCGATTCGAAATTATTCGACCAAATCACTATTCGCTTCGGATTCGCTTCTAACCTCAAATTTGCTATTCGCCCATCCCTAAAGAATAGTTATTACATGTGCAGAGAGACGGACGGAAATTGGGCCGCATCGCGGTCGTTCGGATATAGTTCGGAGTTCCCGAAACGTGCGTGCGAGACTGGCGCAAACAGAAGCAGAAGATTTTTTACAGCAAAGCTTCACGAAAAGGTTTCAGTGGACCAAAGCAGGGCCGGTTTCCCGAAATCGAAGAGTGTTGACAGTGACAAGGAGAAGTTTGACAGCGATGAGGACTGATCCATTACGCAACTCGTATCGCCGCCGTAGTGGCGACAGTTTTAGCGGCAAGGCCCACTTTTTGACTGTGTTTTACTTTTTTGAATCTTCAGTTCTTTAAGGGGGGACACTGCTCTTAAAAATTTTTCTTCATTTCTTGATCGATTTTGGTGAAACTTGGCTACTTTATGTATATTTGTGTGCTGATTTCAAATATGCAATTACTTTTCTAGTATATTGGGTAGTTCTTAAAATACAAAATATTTCATATGCCTTTCGGGGAGCAAGATTTTATCTAAACTGAGTTAGTTACAAAGTAAATGAGCATATCATGATAATCTGCGATCGGAACTCTGTGCAGTGCAACAAAAATGGATGTTCTAAACCCAGTTGAACAAAAGTTATGATATGTTGAACATTCGCAAGTGAGTCAATTTCACGCTAGAATTTCACTCGTGAATGTTCAACATACAATAACTTTTGTTCTGATGGGTTTACAACATCCATTTTTGTTGCACTGCACACAGTTCCAATAGCAGATTATCGTGATATGCTCATTTACTTTGTAACTAACTCAGTTTAGATAAAATCTTGCTCCCCAAAAGCCACATGAAATAACTTGTATTTTAAAAACTATACATCACGCTAGAAAAGTAATTGCATATTTGAAATCAGCACACAAATATACATAAACTCAGGAAGTTTCATTAAAATCGATCAAGAAATAAAAACTTTTTTTCAAGTGCCATGTGCCCCCTTAAAGCTCCAAGTGGCAGGTGAACGGCATTTCATTGATATAGAGGACACCACGCCCGATTGTTGGAAAACTGGGCATATCCATTAGACTCCCAACGCTATACAAAGAGTTTCAAAGGACTCACTCGGTCTCAAGCTGATGCACCCTCTGCTGCAGCTGCCTCGACTCCTCCCGCAGCCTCTGCAGTTGCGCTGCTTGCTCCTCCGTCAGCTTCTGCTGCGCCTGAAAACCCAACAACACAGTGAATGGACCAACTAGCACTAATCTGGATGCCCTCCAGTGATACGCTGGCCATAGTTTAGGCTTACTGCACTCCTTTATCGCCTCATACCGTTTCTCGCAACAGCCGTGTAACAGGCTGTGCATGCTTACAGCAAACCCAAGAACAACCTCTTTGCTGCCTGTTGAAAAACAGCTACACTCAAACCTCATTATAACAAAGTCACATCTGCCACGAAAGTAACTTCGTTATATCCGAAAATTCGTTATAAACGTTTATTTGTAACACTGTAGCTATGACAAGACTATTCTTCATTTACTTCGTTATAACCGATAATTCGTTATATCCATGTTCGTTATGTCGAGGTTTGAGTGTAGTATGGCATCCAGCACAAATTACGGAGTTGTTTGCCTCGCCGACAGCTTTAAAGGGACACCGTCATCAGACTGACTATGCGTCACTGCAGGGCAAAGGCCTCTCTCTCGTTCCGCCAATCGACACAGTCCTGTGCTTGCTGCTGCCACGTTATACAGTAAAAGCTCGTTAATTCGGATTTCTAGGGACCGGAAAAAATGTCCGAATTAACCGAATGTCCGAATTATCGAATGGTCGAAATAAACACAATAAATGCACGAGTTTTTTCAACATACCTTTACTTAACAAAGTAATCGCGGATGCTTGTCTGTTTTCGAGCAGATATTCGCGCGGACACAATTTTTCTGAGCCCTTCAAGGTGCTCAGCAGCTCGCATGCTGTCTGCAGTGGCCGCAAAAGTTTCACCCGTCATCCACGCTTTTCGGTTGGCACGGTAATCCACGGGAAGATTGTTGATGTTCTTAAAGCAGAGTGGCTTTTGAACCTTTCCGATAACAAGAAGCGGCAAGCGCTCTGTTCCCGTCACATTGGCGGCTAAAAGTACGGTTACTCGTTCCTTGCTTCTTTTGCCGCCGATACAAGGATCCCCTTTCATCACTCTTCATCACTTCTTGTCGGGAGAGCCCATTATTCAGAGCACGCAAAATTTCTACTTTGGTGGTGAAGTCCTTGGCCTCGTACTTGGGCCGCTTCGCCGGCGTTGCCTCTCGTAATCATGCGGTTATCGACTGTGCTCGCGCCGAAGTTGCCTTCTCTGCGTTGTGTCCCTCGTCGCCTGAAGCTGCGTTGAACAAGCTCTTTGTCGCCGACGATATCGACATACCACCCAATAGCGCAGCCTTTGTTCCGGTGTCCTGTGCCGATGTGTCCGAGTCTCCAGTTTTGTTTACTCCCTCCCAAACCTTCCAACGTCGCAGGAGCCTCGCGTTGCCATTCGCTATTCTCGACGTAGCCACCGGCGTTACGAACCTATTTGTCACGAATCCCTTGCCCTCTACATCAACATTACTCTGCGGAGAATGCAATGGCACATATCAAGAGTTGGACGCTTCCTCCATCTTCGGCCTTGGCGGCGTGAGTGATTTGCTCCTTAATGCACTGACACTATCTGCCTGTACGCCTGATCGCCTGATTATTACAGTAAAACCTCATTATAACGAAGTTGAAGGGGGAGTCGTAATTACTTCGTTATAACCATTAGTTCGTTATAGCCAATATCCATTTCTACCGACAATTAGCACGCAAGAGAGGATGTACTGACCACCAAATCCCACAGCAGCCCGCCACGCAAACGAAAAACGGCCGTCGCACGGAGAAAAACTAGTAAAAGAAAAAAAAAGAAAGAACAGCAAAGAACTGCTACTTTATTCCCGCCAAACTCGGCACACCAGCTGGCGGCTCACTTAGCAGAAAAATAGTCCTTAATAGACTTCTGCCGTGTCCTCCTCAGACGGATGATGGCTTTTTCGGCCGCTGTCGCTATGTCGAGTCCGTCCTCACCGTCATCGTGAGCGCCGAAGAAACGGCGCAGCAGGTCTGCCGCACCCAGCGCTTGCGCGGACATCGACCATCGGCTTCACCAACTCCGGGCTGTCGTCGACACATTCGTCACTGTCGTCATTCACCAAACCTGTCACCGCCAGCTCTTCGGTTGTCACCGCGTCAGCATCGGCACTGACGTACGTGCAGAAGGTGTCGCAGTCGGGCACCACTCCGGCGTCAAGGAGAGCGTCCCACGACGCCAGGTCTTGGTCACCCGCGGCACCCTCATTGGCGGCAGCACCGATATCTTCGCTGTCACCGCCGCTGTTGAGCCAAATGAGGCATGCCGGAAGCAGTTTGCGATCGTGCTTGCTGTTACAGACATCCAAGCAGCCTGTAGCATCTCGATCGCCATGTAGAGGTCGATTGTAGTCACGCGCTTCATGCTCATATTGAGTAGAATTCGGTCAATTACACGCTTGCGGTACCGTGCTCAACGCTACGCCGAAATCTTCGGCAACTTTTTTCTTCTTGACACCGGGCTCAACGGCTTTCAACATAGCCGCCTTCTGCTCGATTGTAATCGTATCGCGCCTTTCGTTTGCCGTTGTCCATCTCCTGTCTAGCGGCGGGAACCGAGAGAGACGCTGTTCTGATGCACACGCAGCGAACGACAGGCAAAAAAAGGCCCGCGCCCGCGCCGCGCGGTCGCCGCGTTGGCCGCGTCGCCACAGAACGCGTCGCCGTCCACGCAGTCCACGCGTCCACGCGCGCAACGGGAGAGTATTTCGGCCGCGCGTTAAAAAAGTGCGGCCGGTGCGGCCCTCTGGCGGGGGTCTGGCCGTTGCCAGGCGAGCGAGACCGGCGAGACGGAGACGCGTAGACGCGGTGGCTCCGGCCATCGTATCGATAGTGTGCGCTCCCCTTCTGTGGTAGTGTTATGTTTTTTCGGCAGAGTAAAAAGCTGGGCTTGGTGTTCCCTGACTACTGTGCGATGGAGTTAGGGGAGGCCAGGATAGACGCACATCATTATCTTTGTTTATTGCTAGCGTGCATGCTTGTTGACATCCGACCGTCAGTTCGTACGTGTTGCCTATCGTGCTTTAATTGTGGTGTTAATTCTAATGCGGCCGGACTGCTCGCACTGAGCTTACAAGAGTGCCCCCTACCTCTAGGCCGCACACCTTGATTTAACAGCACTAACATTGTTTCATTTCGTTGTTGCTGCAAGTATAAATTCTGAGTGAACAAAGCAGTACAAAAGCGTGCACTGTCGGCGCAGAGCATTACGACGTTCGGCGACGAGTATGGCGAGTACGAACAAGGTTCTGTCTTCGGGAGAAGAAGCGGCGCGGCGGGAAATATGATGGGAATTCGCTAGAGCATATGGGCCCAACGATGACGGGCCGACCCCGTGTTTCGAGTGAGAGGCGTGTCGCCGCAACTGCACGACAAAACTCGTCGGGAAGAGAGACGTCGGCCGCCCAGCAACGAAGGGAATCCGATCCTGACTTGCGAGTGGCCAAAGCAGGAGCTCACGGACCGTTTAGCGGCGTCATATTATCATCGCTGTATCGACAGCTAAAATAGTACTTAGTAAAAAACGCACCCCAAAGCCAAGGAAAAGGCACCAGCTCCGCAGTTTCATCAGTCTTCGCGACGCCAAGTCAGTGAAGCTGTGCTAAATTTTACCCTTGAATGTTGCATTTGTGCGCTGTGACGTGCAGCTCATGCAGTCACTGCTTCATCGCAATGCCCACTGAATACTTTGTAATACCAAAGGAAACATGGCACTGCCGCAGAACCCAACGACGGTCGGAGTGCCGCCGCGGCCGCGTCTTCGTCATATAGGCAACCGCGACATATTCTCTGCCGCGACCGCCGCGCGCAGAGCAGCGGAGCAGCTCTGTGTACCACGTGACTTTTTTAACGCGCAGCCGAAATACTCTCCCGCGCGCAACAGGAGAGCGGGCGGGTCCACGAGTTCCGCGGGAGAGGGAAGGCCGGGTGACGTGCGCGGGTGGGTCCACGAGTTTCAGTGGAAGGGGAGGCAGGCAGACGCGCACCCTCGCGCGTGTTGGTAGGCGGCTCCTCGGGAGCGCGAGTTTTGAATTACCGCATCCGTGATGGGACGTAAACCGTCGCGCGCTATAAGACATTGACTTGCCGGCTACCAAAATGGTCAGTAAATGCTCGGTGGGGAAAAAAAAAGGTTCGTTATATCCATTGCGAGGAAATTTTAGCTTCGTTAAAACGAGGTTTTAAATACATGGGCGTCTATGGGAATTTCAAGGGGAATTACGATTGCTTCGTTATATCCATTAGTTCGTTATATCCCGCTTCGTTATAACGAGCTTCTACTGTAATGCGTTTGGACCCTCAATTGATGGCGACCTTGAAGGGGAACACCGAGAGCAACTCCTCGAACTTCTGCACCAGTTTCGCGGCTCGTTTGACTGCCAGCAGACGTCGTTAGGTCGAACACACACCGTTGCCCATCACATTAACACCGGCTCACAAGCGCCTCTGCGACAGCGTCCCTACCGCGTGTCTCCTGCTGAGCGACGTGTGATCACCGACCAAGTAGACGACATGCTTCAACGCGGCGTCATTCGGCCGTCCAGCAGTCCCTGGTCGTCACCTGTTGTCCTCGTGAAGAAGAAAGACGGCTCGATTCGCTTCTGCGTCGATTACCGCCGTTTAAACAAAGTTACGCGCAAAGATGTGTACCCTTTACCACGCATCGATGACGCCCTGGACTGCTTGCAAGGTGCCGAATTCTTCTCATCACTAGACTTACAGTCCGGCTATTGGCAGGTCCCCATGGCACCCTCAGATCGCCCGAAAACTGCTTTTGTGACACCTGATGGCCTATACGAATTCAATGTTATGCCCTTCGGCCTTTGTAATGCGCCAGCAACATTCGAAAGGATGATGGATAGCGTCTTGCGTGGGTTAAAATGGAAGACATGCCTTTGTTACTTGGATGATGTCGTTGTCTTCTCCCCCGATTTCGACAGTCACCTGCGTCGTCTCAAAGAAGTCTTGAGCTGCCTCACGCGTGCAGGCCTTCAGCTCAACATCAAGAAGTGCCGCTTTGGAGCTCGCAAGCTTACAATACTGGGCCACGTTGTCTCAAAGGAGGGCGTCCTCCCTGACCCGGAGAAGCTTCGGGCAGTTGCTGAGTTCCCGAAGCCTACGAACGTGAAAGCGCTTCGCAGCTTCGTCGGTCTCTGCTCATACTTTCGCCGCTTTGTGAAGAACTTCGCTTCTGTAATCGCACCGCTCACAAAGCTGCTCACCTGTGATGGACACCTCTCTGATTGGTCGCCAGCATGCGATGAAGCCTTCGCAACATTACGCCATCTCCCGACTTCGCCACCCATTTTACGCCACTTCGACCCTACCGCTCCAACCGAAGTGCACACGGATGCCAGTGGCATAGGCCTTGGCGCTGTCCTTGCTCAACGCAAGCCAGGCTTCTCCGAGTATGTCGTTGCATATGCTAGTCGCGCCCTCACCAAGACAGAGTGCAAATACTCGGTTACCGAAAAGGAATGTTTGGCCATTGTTTGGGCATTACAAAAATTTCGCCCGTACGTTTACGGCCATCAGTTTGATGTCGTTACCGATCATCATTCCCTTTGTTGGCTTGCTTCATTGAAGGATCCTTCGGGCCGGCTTGGGCGTTGGGCGCTACGTTTACAGGAATTTGATATTCGCGTCATTTACCGCTCAGGACGCAAGCATACCGACGCCGACGCACTTTCTCGTTCGCCCCTGCCTTCCGTTGCACCCGTTTCCAATTGCCGACACTACTATCGCCAATATTGATCTCGCTGACATGCCTTCGGAACAGCGCAAGGACCCTTGGATAGCGTCGCTCATAGACGTTCTCTCCACGTCTTCGGCGACACCATGCCAACGGCTACCTCGTGCACTACGCCGACAAGCCCCTCATTATGCGATACGGGATGCCATGTTGTATCGCCGCAACTATCAGCCAGATGGTAGAAAGTGGCTTCTTGTTATACCTCGCCATTTGCGCTCCGACCTGTGCACGTACTTCCACGCAGACCCACAAAGCGCCCACGCTGGCGTTTTGAAAACTTACGACCGACTTCGCCAGCGATTCTTCTGGCGTGGAATGTACACATACGTTCGCAAGTACATACGTTCCTGCACTGAGTGTCAGCGGCGGAAAACAACTTGCCATGCGTCTGGCGAATTGCAACCTTTGCCGTGTCCAGCTCGCCCGTTTGATAGAATTGGCATAGACCTCTACGGCCCCCTTCCTTGCACACCTGCTGGCAATTGATGGATTATTGTGGCCGTTGACCACCTTACCCGTTATGCCGAAACCGCCGCTCTGCCAGCCGCTGCAGCTCGTGATGTTGCCTTGTTCATCTTGCGCAGCTTCGTCCTTCGCCATGGCGCGCCACGTGAGCTGCTTAGTGATCGAGAAGTCAGCACAAAAGCACCAGCAACGATCAAGCTAAAGGAGCCGTACTGAAACGTTCCTCGATAAATCGGCGATCAACGATGCAGCACACCAACGGGAACAAAGCAACAAAACCCACATGCGAAAAAAAGGCGTTCGACCAGTCTCAATCCAAGCCAAGTCGATAATTGATGTCCATGGCGATGCTGCGTTTGAGCTTCGCTTTTGTTCCGAATTGTTCTTTTTTCGTTTTCGAGCCTCGCCAGCGGCCCGAAAGTCGCCGAATTATCCGATTTGCGGTCAAATCTGTCCGAAATAACGAGCGCCCAGTCTCATAGAGCGATGCGTATATTTACAGGGACCAGATGACGTGTCCGAATTAACCGATTTTCCGAATTAACGAGAGTCGAATTAACGAGCTTTTACTGTACCCGCAAACTTCTTCATCTCATCTGCCCACCTAACTTTCTGTATCCCCCTTGAGCGGTTGCCTTCTCTTGGAATCCAGTCAGAGGGTCATACAGTGAAGCAGACAATCTCGACAGGTCCGTGACAGGAAACAGTGTCGACTAAAACTTCCCAACAAGCACGCGGGCTTTTCAAAATGGTACAAATTTCTGTATGCTTTCCTCGTGTATGAGCCTACACTTAAAAGCTGGTGTCCTTCAAGCCACTTCGATAAGAAAATGCCGCTTATTCCAGGTACTTAGCGCAGTGCTGGGCTTGACCAAAGCACTTGCAGTACAGTGACAGTGCGTGGCCAGTAATGCATGGCTGTACCTTCAAGCTCCTCTCCTGCTGCTGTGCCCTGGTCAGCTGCTGGTTCAGCTCCTGTCTCAACTCCTTCACCTGCGCACACAAACACATGGCTTACGCTATGCTACAGTGGCTACAAGAATTCAGTCCGGTCATAAGCCTGCCACAAGCAGTGCGTGAGGCCACTTTACAGTGGCATACTTATCAATGTGTTTAAACTGCCTTCATGGCTCTAAATATATACGCAATGCCTTCCAAGGAACCATGATAGAATTTGCAATGTTCTTGACACCACTGTTTTTATTTAGAGCAACAATGCGAGAATTTCTAAAATTCGCGCCAGTATACTTCTTTAGGAAGTACAATAGAAACTCAAGAATTATGAGAATCCCGAGAAAAACTGGCACTGCATTTCTAAAGCATAAAAGGTGAAGAAATGTTGGTGCCGTATGCTGCACACGGACTGTTCTTTCTTTCACTTAACATAATTCCGAATGTACCACTGATATCACAAGAGCCTAATTTCATAGCATTCCATTCTAACAAGGACAGTGTTCCCTAGGCTGACTACATGTGGCTGTCTCTTGACTGTATCAACCTAAAGTCCTCGTCAATCCAGATAAGCATAGTCCTGGTGACCATTTCAGATTTTGATGAAACTTACCTTGGGCATAGGTTCGGGACCCCACACAATTATTGTGAAGTTAGTTTCATGAAAGAAAAATTGTTTGTCTAAAAAGAAAATATAAAACTTTTAGAGACCGAGAATGCTTTTTCACGAATTTCGCAATTTCTGAACTTTGAGTGTACATTAAAAAAAAAAAAAAAAGATGCATTTGTTGGTCACAATATCTTTTCCCAACAAAGAACCAGTGAAATGCAATCTTATGAATAGTTCATTCAACTTTGCTGAGCTCGGAATTTTGAGGAATAAAAGTCACAAACATAGTAGACAAACTAAATACCTGTCATTCACGAATTCACTGCTGCAGTCAAGTTGAACTGAGGATAATAAAACTCCATGGATATTGACTTTGGTATCTGTGCTTTCTTATAAGATTAGGTTTGTGGCGTTGCCATGCGCCATCATACTTTAAAACGATCTGAAAACATAAGTGATTTACTATAAACGCCTAAGTTTGATTTCATTTTCCAAAAAAATGTACATTTAACATTTTTTCGGATAGCTTTGGTTGAGGTCAAGCATGTCGTCTACCGTTCTGTCTTAAAAACGGCTAACTATATGAGCTCCTAACAAGTTATGATGCATCAAACCTGACCAACTCAGCCTAGCGGCCGCACCATTAGTTTTGTGGTTCAAATTGGATGCAGGTCATTTAAAAATAATACTCAACTAAGTAACAAAAGCGCTGTCAAGAAAAAAAAAGTGCGCTCAGATCGCATGGGGTGGCAAGCTTTGTATTGCTATCCGCTGCTCAGCAAACTTGAACAGGCAATTCGTGGTGGCGGCCACTTGCGGCAGTGCTGCCACACAACCGGGTCGTCGTACTGGTGGAAACAACAAACAAACAAACAAACAAACAAACAATGCACATATGTCAAGGCAGTGAAGCCATGGTCTTGTAAAGCCTTACCCTAATGCCTGTACAGCAGTTAAATAGCTGTTGTTGTTGCTGAACACAGGTGTCCACAATGTATGTACACTCAAACCTCATTATAACAATGTGACATCTGCCACAAAAATAACTTCATTGTATCCGAAAATTCGTTATAAACATTTATTTGTAGCACTGTGTCCATGACAAGATTATACTTCATTTACTTCGTTATAACCGATAATTCGTTATATCCGTGTTCGTTATATCGAGGATTGAGTGTACAAAGGTAAAATATGAACCAAATGTAGCTGTGTAGCCAATGTGGCTCCTAATGGCCCAATCCATGGTTTTAAGCACACCTTGGTGGCATGTGAGAGCGCATGCTGGCGCTCAGCCTCGAGGTCTCGCTCTCGCTCGGCCAGCAGGCGGCGCAGGTGTGCCTCGGGGTCCGGGCCACGCTTGCGCCACTCGCCTCCGGGCTGTCCCGCCCGGTTGAGCAGCTCCTCGACCAGCTGCTCCAGCTCCTCCTGCTCGGCCGTGAAGCGACTGCTCCCTCGCACCAGGGAGAGCAGCTCCCTGGCACACACCTCCCGAGACACCACCCCCACTGCATCCCCTGGGCACAGTCCAAAATTCACTCTGTCAACAGCGCGTGTACACACTACCAAAGAATGGAATCGTTAAGGTAAGACACTCAAACCTCATTATAAGGAAGCCGCATATGGCACAGAAATAGATTCATTATATCCGAAAATTCGTTATAAATGTATATTAGTAACACCGTATATATGGCAAGACTATTCTTCATTTACTACGTTATGACCGATAATTCGTTATACAGTCAAACCTCGATATATCGAACACGGACATATCGAATTATTGCCTATATCGAACGGTTCCTATATCACGTGGGAAATCGCATGCATTTTTAATTTTTTATTTCGAACGAAGTTTGACGTATAATGGATATATCGAACTCGGCCACCCCAAACCGCCCGCGCTCCGTTGACAGGCGGCGAGCTTTCCCGCCGCGCTCCGTTGACAGGCGGCGAGCTTTCCCGCAACTCTCGAAAATAGCGGTAGCGCGGTGGGCGTTTACGACTGCTGCACACATCGATGGCGCCGAGTGCGCCACTTGAACGTAGCGGCATACGCACGCCGCAGCCTTCCAGCAATGACGCACTGCACTTGTTGCACTTGTTGTTGATAGTATCGCCAGGCATCCGTCGCATCGGTCGTTGTTGTGCTCGTGTGTTAGGCCTGCCGCGCATTGTGGTGTGTGTAGCGATGGCTGCAGACGCGAAGAAACGGACGACCCTGACTTTTGCAGCAAAACTGGAAGCAATCCAGGCTGAAGGCGTGGGATTCGGACCTGGTGCGGTCAGGGACGGAAGGTATGCCTTATCGTCGATAACTGCACGGCACACCACACCGATGCCCAGCTGAGCAACATCGAAGTGGTATTTCTGCCGCCCAACACTACTTCGAAGCTCCAACCGTGGACCAGGGCATTATCCGCACATTTAAGTCTATCTACAAGCGTCGGCTGATCGACATTTTGCTTGTAAGACTCCGGATGGGCAAGATCTGAAGATCGATCTTTTGGGCGCCATCCAAATGCTCAAGGCGTCGTGGGAAAACGTCAAGCAGTCGACGATAGCCAACTGCTTTCGGCATGCGGGCTTCGGTGGACGCACTGACGAAGCATCAGTGGAAGAATCCGAGGAAGCTGAGTTGGCATGCGCAGATGAAGAAAGCGAGCTCGCCGAAACGTGGAGCAAGCTGGAGAGCTTTGTTGGTGCGGAGCCGCAAAGCATGTGCATCGAAGACTTCGTTGGAGGTGACGACAGCACTGGTACAACGGCGGAGCTAACGGATGTAGAGATCATCGCCGAAGCTACCGCTGAGCAGCCGAATTAAGACGCTGCCGAGGTGGATCCCGCAAGCGCTGATGGTGCCCCGCTCCCGACATCAGCTGAGGTCGTAGCCGCTTTTGGCCCTTGCGCGCCGCCACTGCAGCGCGATTGAAGGCACCGTCCTTTCACTTGTGGATCGCCTGGACTATGTTGAGGACGCAGTCGCAAACACGCTATTGCCAACAAAAAGCAGGCTACTCTTTTTCAGTATTTTAAGCCAACACAATAAATACTTTGTTTGAATCTTCAAGTGAGTATTTACTGCACCACGATTGGTTCGTTGGTTGTTTTCCACAAGTTCTTGACGCATTTTTTACGCGATTTTTTATATCGAATTCTGGATATATCGAACTATTTCGCGATCGCCGTGCCGTTCGATATATCGAGGTTCGACTGTACCAGTGTTCGTTATGTAGAGGTTTGAGTGTACGCTTCGTTACACTAGATGCAAATCAATTACTACAATCTGTGTGATAGAAAAAAGTAGAGCTGTGCGAAAAGCAAAATTTTGGGTGAGAAGCGAATTCGAATAATAAAGTTTGAGTGCGAATCGAATCAAATAATTTTAGACATTTCTCCAATATTTTTCGAATACTTCGAAGCAAAATTACAGGAAATACAGTAGACTCTTGTTAAACGGAACCTGAAGGGACCAGGAAAATGTGTTCCGTTTAAGAGGAGTTCCGTTTACTGAGAGAGGAGCAGGGGTGCAGAGTCCAAGTACGAAACCAATCATATTAGGAGTAGTTGTTCCATTTAAGCAGCAGTTCCGTTTAAGAGATTTCCCTTTACTGAGAGTCTACTGTAGTTGCAATGGCAGTGTAAAAATGCGAAGTGCAGCATCTGCTTATACTGTACTTAATCAAATTAACGTGCACCCAGTTTTCTAGAGTTCTAAAATAAAAATGCATCTGTGCGTCACGTTACAAAATCTTTTAAAACTATGGCAAGCTGTTACGTTGACGATCAAAAGAAAAAAAAAACGGGCAAGCACAATGCACTGTCATAGCAAGTGAAATTTGTTCAGCCGGCAGTTCCTTTCCCTCAGTGATCCAGTTTTGCTGGCTTTAAGGTTACTTCTGGATATGCCTCGATCACGTGCAGTTTCAAAGGCCTTGCAAGCTCTGTCTAGATGGCGCTGCTTGAGAACGCCTGCAAGTTTGTCATCGAGATCCAGATATTTCCTCATTTTCGGCCCATAGAATGGCTGAAGATTTCCTTCCTTTGTTTGCACCACTCACGGACACAGGTTTTGGGCATGCAAGATAGACGGGACGTAGCTGTCTTCAGCGTGCGAATATAACTTTCCATTCACATGAGCTTTCATAATGAAAGGGGCACATCACAATTTCCATTACTCTGGGAAGAAATTTGGCGCAGGCATACCGTAGTCGAGCATGAAACGAACCAGGATGGACTAGCTCTAAAATGCTTTTTGTCGCCATATTGAGATGGTGATGGACACTACATCTGCCACTGGTGCTCGCTCCATGGGCACTCGGCTGTTGGTAATGCCGCCAACGTGGCTTCGGTTTCGTACTCGATGGACTCTTTTTGCGAAACATGCTTTCAGAATATGTATTGGCACCATAATTATACCCTGCAATATAAAATTCATTAGTATCACCCCAAAAACGGCGAAACAGCAAGTTATCCATGCTCGTGGCAATGCTGCATGTTACATCTCCCGCGTCTACGCGACAGCTAGCAGCACAGTTTCATCTTCACGCAGCAGACACCGCGTTGCCACCAGGTCTACGAGTTACTGTGAAAAAAAATTTTTTCTTTTTGGCCATGTTTTGCACATCATTTTAATGTGAAAGCGTTAACTGGCCAGGTTTGCGAGAGCGCGTACTCATCCAGCGTCCAGAAAAGCCGTGTGCGGAAAACATGTGCCCTGTCCCACCAGAGCTCACACCGGCGCCAACAACTGCCGCACAAACTACATGCAGCAGCGGAGTCAGAGGGAAATCAGCACAGCAGATGAGGAACTGCGGACTCAAAAGGCCTTTGTCTGCTTCATTAGTAGTGCCTCTATAGAAGTTGAAGAAGGAAAAGAGGTTGAGGAAATAGCATCTTTTCCTTTCGCATGTAAGGTGGTGTTGACACCCCTTGGGTTGTACCAAATCAGGTGAATAATCATAATTCAGCCTCTGCATTGCCTCATTCTTGATAAGGCAACTATAGGGAACACCTATCAGCAACACCCGTCCAGCACTTCACCAACCTAGCCAAAAGAAACGCTTCCACGTTTTATCTCATAAGAACATGCAAATCCTCTGCAACTTTCTTTGCACAATTTCGCATCGAGGTAGTCGAAAAATATTCGTTCGGTTCACACTCAAACTTTAATATTCGAATTCCTCACCCAAAATTTTGCTATTCGCACAGCTCTGGTTTATGTGTGTGAAGGTTTATGTGTTTGAAACTCATACTTGCAATAGTACGGTTTGGTGTTGACCATACTTTGGTTTGACCTTAAGTTTGACCGTAAGTGCAGTCATATGTTTGGTGTAAACCGCGATTCAGCAACATGGCAAAAACTGATGTTTTGGCACAGGTTGACACAGCTCAAAGGTTTCCCCAAAATAGCGCAATTTAGCTCACTGCAAAATTAAGACAACTAGTGGCCCTGACGCTTTGCCAAGACTGGCTGCACAGAGCATTTTGTAGAAGTTGCCCCCCTCCCCTCCCACGGATGTCGAGGCAAGCACTGACCACTTGCAGGGGTGGAGCAGTCCTGGCCCTTCGATTTGCGGCTGCGCGGAGGCTTCTCGCGGAGTGGGGAGCCCTTGGCAGCCGCAGCTGTCGAGTTGGGTGGTGAGGGCGGTGGTGGTGCTGCGGTCATCTCCTCCTTTTGCTGCTGTTGCTCCTGCAGGTGCTTCAGCTCAATTTCATCCTGAAAGAGTCGCAATGCACGAACCACACAGTCAGCAAGCCCCAATGCCAACACACATCAGAATTATGGCGACTTATGCCTGTTGGCTGAACGTCAGAAACGATTTGCAGTTCAAGAAACCTAGGCACAAAAAGAAGACGAGAGGCGACATACGAGCGCTAACAACCAACAAAGGTTTACTGGACACCACACGCGTTTATACTGTGCTCATCACCGGCACACATGCGTGAACTACTTTCTAAGGACAACCCTTTATCTGACAGGGGTACAGCAGGGGTGCTGAAACAGGCCGAGCCTAATAAAGGTATCTTTTCTGCCTCTATCGTCTCGCGGGTGAGCCCATCACCACCTCTGCTAACAACAGTACACTGCGCGAAAGGAGGTTCACAGCCACAAGAAGTGCCGTGCATTGCCAACCACCACATCCCGTTTTCTTTACATTTTGAGCATGTTCTTTTAACTGTTCGTTCAACCCTTGCCCCATCTGCCCTATGCATTGTTTACCACATGAGAGTGGAATACTGTAAACTGCATTAGCGATGCAGGCAACAAATGAACCTTTGTGCTGCTTTTTGCAGCCTTGTAGCACGAGTGCTCCTCTGATTGCAGAGTTTAATCAGCTTCTGTGACGCTGAAAACACAATTTGCACTTTTGGGCGACCTACGGTTTTTTTTTTTATATTATGGGACTGCTTATGAATACCATAGGCAACAACAGCCACTTTTTGGTGTGCAAGCTGATGTGGAAGCATTAGCTGAAATAAGATGCTGTGCGGTTCACTACCCAATTTTTTTCCCCCTTGTGTTATGGCTCTTGCATTTATTTCTTACGGTCCCTTCAAAAACATATCAGTGGAATTCTACTGTACTCTCAATTACAGTCAAACCTCGTTAATACGTACCCGCTTTAAACGTACTAACGGTTAAAACGTAGCTGCGACGAATCCCCGACCGAGTCCCATAGAGCCCAATGCATTCGCTGACCGCTTAAGCCGTAGTGGTTCGCCCTATGCCTACCGGTTAGTGCGTACCCTGCGTACCGCGATAACTTTTTGTGCCATAAAATTTTACTGTGCTGCTCAACTTCCTGACGCCAGAATGTGCCGCCAAAGGTCTTCCGCCTTTTTGAGAAGTGCGCAGATCAGTCGATCCCCGATTCCGACTTCCGCGCGATTGCGGCGACGCCTTTGCGGGTAAGCATCGGGAAAGAACGAAGGCGAGGTGGCGGCCACCGACGAACGCGCCGACATGACTTATCGCCGACAACCTTATCACAATAAGTATCTTCAGCTATCTGCTCGGGCACGCGTGCGGCGCAGCGCTACTTTTTAAGCCTACTGCACGCTTTTATTAGGCGACAACCTGAACGCGCTGGGCCGCCGATCGCTGCCGCTTCGTTGTGCGCGGCCGTCTTCAAGGCTGAAGTTGAATTAATGGCACAAATGCTCGGGTAGGGTCTAAGAACTTCAACCACGTCGAAGAACTTCAGCCCGACAGCAAACGCTACTAAGCCGTCATAAGGCGCGCACCGCTTTGTAGAAACGAAAGCTGATCGCTGTTGCGTAGTTAGCGTTGCGGGTCGCGGGCGCCGAGAAACCTCGCTGCATTGACGCTATCACACTAAACGCACGTGTACGATACTGCAAGCGTAGCGCGGTTGTAACCATACTGCAAGCTTTTATTAGGCGACCACACAACGCGCCTCCGTCCGCTGCCAGGACCGCTAGAGCATTGCGGAGTGCGCATCGCTTGCATGAAGCTCGTCATCGCTGCGTTAACCGAACAAGCTACTCGCCGCATCTGTGCACGATCTGGAGCGAAGTGGGTACGAACGACATTCCCACGATAAATGCGCGCGTGCGGCACAGCAAGCGGCCCGGTAGTGACAGCGTGAGCCGAGTAGGCGACGCGCTGCACACAACTAGCCGGGAGACGATCGGCTCCCGGCTCCACGCGGCCGTACCGCGTTTCACTGGAACTGTCAGTTTTCGTTTAGTGGCAGATCGCGGTTGGACGCACACACATATACCGCGGAAATCACACTGTCCCTTCTGTCGCTATGTCGGTCACTGCGTTGACCACGTATCAGGGACCCTGCAATAGTTTCGAAATGCTCTTCGGCGTCGCCACTACGCGTTATCGGGCGGTCGTGCGAGTGTGCCAGGAAAGAAAAGGCTTTGCGGTGGGTACTTTAGGCAATATTTGCCGTGACACTCTATTTATTTGCTGGCGGCGATGGCGTACGCTAGGGGATGCAAATTTGTACTTGGTGTTTAATGCGTACTACCGTTTAGTGCGTAGTTATGCTGCGTTCCCGGCAGGTACGTATTAACGAGGTTTCACTGTACTTCTCAGTTAACTCTTCATCACTTGTTACTCCACTTCTTGTGCTTTAGTGGACACCAGGCATCTTGTATGATGCGATGGAGTTTCTCGTACCATTTGTGTTGATGCCGCCACCGCCGACGCCAACGTCTACTTTTCACATTTCATGAGACATCTAAGGCCTTAATAAACTTCTACTGTGACGAATGAGAAAAACAATGTGGCTCCGTGTTTAGCAGCCGCCGTATTGCAGACCTTGGGAATGATGTCCTTGAAGGAGTTGCGGCGCACAGGCTTGGGCGACGGCTCCGGCACTGGGGGTGCCACCGGCTGTGCAGCCGGCTCCTGAGGTTCGGGTGGTGGCGGCTTGTGCACCAGGATCGGCTTCTGGGGCCGCCTGTTGCGCACCGGGGGAACAACGGGCGATGGGCGTGGCACGGCCTCGCAGGGCAGCTCGTCATCCTCCTTGGGAATCAGCACCACCTGCCAAGGGGCAAGGACAGAAGAACACGCTGGCACCTAACACCAAGTGAGCCATTGATAGGGCCCTTTGCACAATGGAAGCGCATTCCTGCCTCACTTGACCATGCAGTAACGCGAAGCCGTGATGCCAAAGGCTAAGGTGACCAACTTCCTACTAGCAAAATGTGGGACACGCTGAACATGGGGAAAAGGGTACTGACGCGGCGTAATGAGAAATTGACCCCGACAATTTCTTTACCACTTTTTCAAGAAAAATTTCCTCTTGCAATATTTCTGTCATCTCTAAAAATGGGCAAATAGAGTAAATGACACAAGTTCAAATACATATCTCTGTAGACTAAACTATTTTACACATCTTTGTAATATGCTTTGACGCAAAACAAAGTTATTAATATCAACATGAAAATCAGACAACTCAAAATATAGTCACTCAGAAAACAGCTATGGCTCTGTTGCAAATCAGTTCTGCGCTATCCCGCAAGGGGGCGGAAGGGTTAAGAAAGGGAAAATCCGTATGGAAATCTGTATGGATTTCCTCGTGGCTTTGTGCTACAAATGGGTGGTTGTCTATTTTCCCTTTCTTAGCTATGGCTCTGTTTTCACGTGTAACGAATTGTTTTACCACCGGTGGTAAGGCGCAATGGGGCACACGTTCAACCAATCTGGGGGGGGGGGGGGCACCGCCCAGGCCGTGGGGAACACCGGGACAGCGCACGCACCTGGCACCGGAAGCAATTGTTACCGCCGTGAACCGTGCAGCTAATAGCCGACTTTTTTGGGGAGCTTGATGTGCTTGCTGCAAACACATCCTCAAACAGATGCAGCTAAACTCAAGGCGCTACCGAACAATTAATATTAATTGAACTGGCATGTGCGACATTTTTAAAGATTATCACATCTCTTGAGGGACGCAGGACAATGGCCCTCAATGCAGGATGGATGGCCACCTTACCAAAGACCATTTCATAACTGTATGGAAACATGGCAGCAGAACTGATTCCGGTTTTCCGGATTTGTGCACATACGTTTGTACAGGGGTCTGCTGACCGAAAACAAACATTGGCTCACAGAAACGTGGTACCTCCTACCCCATAGAGAGGCTTCCGATTTTTCGTCGGACTTCCTGCCCAAATTTCAGGTCCAAAACAGCATTAATTGAGCCTCCACCTCTGCCACATCTTTCATCTCCATGTTGGAACTAGCGTTTTCTTGAGTTGATACATTTGCGACCGTAGCAGAGCTTGAAAGGCAGTTTTGCCACAATACCGGGGTGTGATGAGGTGAAGCATATTGAAAATCTAGGGACCACTTCCAATCGGACGTTGACTGCGTCTTGGCAAAGTTCGACCGTAACAGAGCTTGAAAGGCAGCTTTGCCGCAATACGAGAGTGTAATGAGGTGAAGCATATTAAAAATCTGGAGGGGTCACTTTTGGACGTTGACTGTATTTGTTTTTGGGAAGTTCGAATAGTAAAATTCCAGTGCGAATCGAATCAAATAGCAAACACTATTCGAAAAATATTCGAAATTTCGAATATTCGCACACCCCTACATAATACTGTTGGTGGTGAGAGGTCAGAATGGAGATTTGTTGGGATCAGAAAAGTGCACACTGTTAAGCGATACGGGCAGGTAGTAAAGTAGCTGTACTGGGCGTGCCACATCTTCGGTTTACAAGGGCTTTAGTGGCCAGGAAATACATCATGCTATTGCATCTTGGCCATTTACTAGATATCGGCAGCGAAAAATTTTGTTCACCAACACTAATGTTTTGTGGCCATGGTCGCAGGGAAAAGGGCATCACATTATACTCGGTAAATGGAAATCGGTAAAATGAAATTGCTGCTTAAAGGGGCCTTGCAACACTTTTTCAGCATGGTCAGAAAGGCTCCCGAGAACCTGCAAGCCATACATTACAGTGCAGCACGTGGCCTGGGATTTACAATAAATTCTCAAAGTCAGCTAAAAATGGCTTCCTCTTCTCTCGACGAATGATGCTACTTACTCAAAATCACTGCATCGTTGACTCAAGTTCCACGCCATTGGCTGATTTGAACGTGGCACGCTCAGTAGGTACTGTGGCCGCCACAAGAGGCCACCACTTGCCCATGTGCGCGTGCAATCGCATTGAAAATACATCATGCGTTCGAAGAAAAAAAAAAAAGCGCTCAAGGTAACGAGGCGCGCCTCGTGACGTACATTCTTCCCCTGTGCCACCCCTCCCTGCTTAGCTTCCAGAGCTTCCGTGGGGATGAGAGAAGACAGAAAGCAATTACAGCGAGTGACAACTATTTGTAACTCCACTTGTACTGGAAGGATTCTAAAAATTTTTGTGGCGGTCGATTCGTGAGGCAATATAAGCTCCTTTAGCGAAGCCATTCCAAGGCTACTTGGAAAAGTGTCGCAGGGCCCCTTTAAATGGAAGAACTGCCTCTAATATGATTGGTCCTGTGCTTGAATTTGGCATTCTCGTGCATCTCTCAGTAAGTGGAACTCCCGTTAAAGGAGTACTGACACGATTTTGAAGTGCAGCAAAACAGACGTTTTTGGTTTCCTTGACATGTAGTGTTAATGCTCTCCCCCACACCGCATCCGGGAAACACGTATAAATATTTAAGTTTGATTTTAAAGTTTCATCTCCCAGCATCTGCAAGGCAGCTTCACCGCATGCAGAGCCCTATGACGTTTGAAGTCAGCTCACTTGGTTTGCGAAGTCTGGGTTCTGCATGCAGCCTAAATCACAGAAATCGCTGTTGGAGGCACTGGACGACAGTTCACTCATCATGAGCCACGTTCGACTGACAGCAAAGGACAGCAGGTGCATATTTCGTGGTTGCAGTCTGCTCGTGACGTCACGGGCAGACTTGACACGTCACTATGAAGCCGCCCTCTCGAAACCGAAACCGAAACTGCTGGTTGAAAGAAGCGGTATTAAAAATAGATGCAATGCATCCTCAGGCACCACCGACACTCTTTTTAGGGTTCTCGACACTCGCTTTCATTTAGAGCAACAACCCGAAAAATTTTAAAACCCACGTCAGTACTCCTTTAAGTGGAGCATATTTTCCCCCATCCCTTCAGGTACCGTTTAAAGGGATGCTGAAGTGGTTTTACAATTCGGTAAAACTTTGTTGTTAGCAAGGACCAACATTATTGTCGACGATGGCGCAATTTTTTTCGCTGTTGTGGCAGCAGGAGCTTTGAAATGCGCGAAAGAAAAGTTCGTTTTGCTCCCCCCAAGCAAGCGCGCCAAAAGTGTGGGCGTGGAAATGAACGTCACAGTCGGTAGTTTTGGCCACAGTGGTAGAATAACAGGTGGCCCGACGCGCCGCTCCGCCAATGCACCGCGCGTGTCACGGTGCTCGAGTTGCCGCCGCTTTTCCGCAAGGTGGCAGCAGGTATACTCTGGGCCGATATCTCCGCTCCGGCGCATTTGAAAGCATGTGGCCAGCGTGCGTCGCGAGCATTTAAACTGCAATTTACATCTTTAACTTTTGAGAAAGAGATCCGCGGTGTATTTATTAATTACACCAGAGAGGCCTTGAGAAACACTGAAGAGTTGCCGTCGCTTAGAACGGACGCGCCACTAATGAAAGCTTGCAACGCAACCAGTGTTGCAGCCGCGTCTCTTCCTTTCTGCTTGGTCATCTTCGATGAATGCGGAGGCGTCCGTGAGTGCAAGCGTCCGAAGAGCAAGAGCGTCCCTATGCGACGCAACCAGCGTCGCAAAGTTGCAATCAGCCTTCAAGTCATGATCATGGCCAGATCACGGTGGTCGTGATTAGCTGATCCCACGGCTTGAGATGCGTCGCGTTTGTTGCGCTCTGTCAAACCAACGCGTGTGACCGCATCGGTGTTTCCGCTCACTTTGCAAGCTGGAACCACGGCCGAAACGAGGGTGGCTCGATCTGTGCCGCTGATGCGGCGGCCACAATCGGACAAAAATGCTTCGCTCCAAATTGCAAATCTGGCTACAAAACGTGCAAAAAAATGCTGCATCTTTTCTCCGCGCCAAAAGACGAAAAGCGACTGCAGTTGTGGAGAAATGCAATTCCACGGAAAGACCGCCAGCTACAGTCCTCCGAAAATACATACGATAATATGAAAACCAAATGCTTTTTTTTTTACTATGTACACTAGCCAGTAGAAATTTTCACGCTTTCCAAAAAAATAAATAAATATGTGCGCGCCTCTTGCAATCGGCACCCTGTGACAGTCATATCGGGACTACCCACGCCGATTAAAAAATTTTAAGCTTCATAAAGCCTGGCGCTCTTACTTTTGTGGTCGAAGCTGGTAGACAGCCACTACAAGCTAGTAAAAGCACAAACAACCGTTTAAAACCACAAAATTAGCTAGAAAAACCGGTTTTTACAGCCCAGCGAGAGCTTGCAATGCGCGTCTTTCGGCCCAAAAACTCGTCGCGAACCTAGCGGCGGCCGCGAGCAACTCGAGCAGTACGGCGACGCGCTCGCGGCGCTCGATGGGCCACCTGTCTTATTCTACCACCGTGGTTTTGGCCGAGCCGTGGCCTCCGTGACTACTTCTGGCTGCACGCGTTGGTGGAACTGATCGCGAAGGCCATGCTTTTACAGAGGTGATGGCGCCGATGACGCCGCACACCAAAGTTGACGTCACCGCCTTTGCTCAGCAGTTCAAAAAGCCCTGCGGCTGCAGCCGCTCTTTTTTTGCCAAGAAATTCCATTTGCGTTCACTTCTGTGAACTCTTACCTTGGTTTTCGAATTCAGCAAGGATCAAACTATGATTACACATTCCAAAGTCATTTTTTTAAAAAAGTGCTTCAGCTTCCCTTTAAAGAAATTCTACTGTGCACAGAACAACACTATGCTGCATGTTCTGGATGCAGGCAGTGGGCGAAGTCAACGTGAGAGGTCAGAGCACAAGCAGCCTCAGGCTCACCTCGGCCTCCTCCTTAAACTCCACGTGTTCGGGCGTGTGTTGGACCGTCCCCTGCTGGGGTGAAGGAGGGCGGGCTGCGGCGGTCTCATTCGTTGCCGTCGAGGCACCGATCTCGGGTTCTGTCGGGCACTCTTTCACTTTGGTGCGGCCCCAGCGGCCCTTGACCTTCTTGTTGGCACTGTCCCTGCAGTGAAACAACCACAAGGCATGTGCAAAACAACTACTAACATCTTCGGAGCTCTTGTAAATCAGTGCTTTAAGCAGAATTTATGCAGGCTTTGAAGGCAAAATTTCCAGGGTTTTCAAGGACTTTCAAGGCCTCAAAAAGCAGTTTCTGAGGATGTTCTATCTGGTAGCATGTATAATAAAACATTTAATCTAAAATACGTCAAAAAAGCTTACGAGGCCCACATTGTCTCAACTTCTGTAACTAAATCTTGAGCGTTGCAAATGAAGGAAGGGAATTTTAAAGGCTCGCTTCTTTTCATGCACACAAAAATGCCCACTAAGGTGGACAAGAGAACGACCACTGTCGTAGCTCAATTGTTAAGAGCATCGGGTGCGTAATCTGAAGGTTGCAGGTCCGGTCCCGACCGGTGGCAAGTTGTATTTTCGTCCAGGTTACTTTCTTCACATCTATATCATAATTACTATAATATGCTTAGGCCAGTGCAATTAACGTGCCCTATACCTTCTGTGGCTTCATTGTCTGCTGGTTTTCATTAAGCATTGCATATTGTATTCAAATCTGAATAGTGCATTCAGAGTGCATCAACAGATTCACTACTCTCACGTAGTATCAATTGTTCAGCATGGACCTACCCACTGCTGTCTTCACTATCCTGCTGTGCTTTGAATTCCTGTAGAAAGCCTTGTCAAATGCTTTCCCGAGTGTTCTGCACCTCAAACAATGCAGACGCATTGGGCGCAGTGCAGACCAGTGTGTGCACTGGTAAACACTCAACCCAGTAAAGTCAACTGTATGCTGCATAAAACGTGCTCTGAATAAGCCAGGAAGAGGTGGTTTACAAGCCACACAAGAAATGGCCACACAAATGGCCAGTCGTCCTTGTTGGTGATGCATGAAATCTAGGGGTGTGCGAATAGTGAAATTTAACCTCGAATCGAATTCGAATCGAATAGTGCCGAATAGTGGCCAAACATATCGAATCGAATATCGAATACCTTATTTATACAAAATGTGTACTGCCAGTTACGGCAAGACAAAGGAAAAATTAGGGACGCTACGGCGTGCCGAGAGTTTTATCACGCATTTCTTCTGGTGTGGCATTTGTTTCAGCTTTTATGGGCACGCAAGGATGTTGATAGAAGAGCCGCCATTCCGGTCAGCAGCTCCACTCCTAACCTAACGACTAACAGAGGGGGGTACTGTAGCCAGTTCCCCCCCCCCCCCCATGTTAGCGCAATACGGTTCATCTGACAACGGTAATGTTGTGCTTCATCGCCATGGGTGCTCCAGGCTAAAACATCTTCGGGTGCCCATTCACAGCAGCGTTTTAACTGAGTGCCAGAACGATTGGAGTTCCTCAACCAGTGATTCGGTGCGGCAGTGGTGACTGCCCAGCGTGAACAAATTTTTACATGCAAAGCCAATGACCAAGGGTTTCGCAGGCCAAAGTCAGGACGTTTTACGGCGCTTGCAGAATACGCGACCAAACTACACAAGAAGTCCGTGCCTTCGTTTCGGGAACCAAGTTGTGAAGGGCTTGACGGTTTTCTCGTGTGTTTTTCTACGTGCGGAAATGACATATTCTCCTTTAAGATCAGCATGCCCTCGCCTTTGAACCAGGATGTCGATGAAAGTTTTAACGAAAGGCCTGCTGTAATGACGTTAGCATTAGTTTTAGCCACCACTCCCTAACCGAGTTGCACCATTGGTCTTTGTTGCGTTTTAGATATTCGTCCTGTCGAATTATTCGAAACTTCGAATACTAGCTATTCGAAAGTCGAATCGAATTGTTCGATTAGTTACTATTCGATTCGAATTCGAAAGTCGAATATTCACACACCCCTAATGAAATCCAATCCAACACCCAAACAGTTAGATTGGATTGGCTAGTGTCACAATGCAACCCGTTGCTTCCAATGGGGCTAGTGGTAAAAAAAAACATCCACTAAAGGGCATCATTCACTGTACTCAAGGCTTTTCAAGTTTCGCTAAATATTACAGGGTTTTCAAGACCTTGAAAATGGCATTCCAAGATTCAAGGGTTTTCAATGACCAATGTGAGCCCTGTCTGACACTATCAGTCAACTGTTCTTTTCAAATGAAATCTTCATTTTCACTAATTTCATAGTTGAAATAAAGGTTATCCTGGTATGGGATGCACACCTGGGACCAACACCTTTCTAGTGTGGTCAGTCCACCAATTGAGCAAAACAGAAAGCTAGCCCAACAAGGAATCCCAACGGCTGCCTCAGTAGCACTCCTGATGATGATTGCATTCAAAGTAATAATAATAATAATAACAGTAGAGTCTTGCGTGCCAAAACCCCCAACATGATTATGAGGCACACTGTACTTAGAGGCTCCGGATTAATTTCGACCACCTGAGGTCCTTTAATGTGCATCTAAGTACATAGGTGTTCTTTTGATTTTGCCCCACTGAAATGCAGCCGCCATTGTTTGGAATCAAACCCATGCCCTCGAGCTTAGCAGTGCAAAACCTTGTGCACCAAGCTGCCACATTGGGTGATTGCAAGTGAGGACCCCACAGTTTGTGTTTGTACCTCTTCTGGTGCTGCCGGGCCTGCTGAAGGGCAGCATCCTCTTCCAGGGATCGCCGGCGTGCCTCGGCCAGAGCCTCCTCGTAAGTCTTCTGGCGGGTGCCAAACACCGACACGAAGTACACCACCACCAACGACACCAGAAAGATGGCAGCCGCACACAGGGCCAGCTCCATCGCACCACCCCCCTACACCTGCACACAGAGAAGTACTTTATGAATGAAAATACACCCGAATAGGAATCGAAACGGATGCAGAAAACAGAAAAAAAAGATCACTTGCATAACTTCCACTGGAACTAACTTTGTGATGATCAAGCACTGCAAAGAACGCAGACTTCGTTCCTTCGTTGTGAGTGCATACGAGGTTCTTACCTTGTTTCTTTTGTGATCTCGCAGTTATTTCTGGTTTATAATGATGTACATTTATCTATGTATATGGGGCGTCGTTTCCAAATAAACTTTCAGTTGCTAGTAGTGCCTTGTTCTGCTAAGTCTCCGTTCTTTGTAGCACTTCACCATCATTAACGTAGACGTACATGCCCAACTCGCAATCATTCTAAATGGAAATACCTTCTCATTACTCTATTATAAGTGTCTTACTCTATTTAAGTGTCATTAGTTCTCTTTTAAACTGGTAATGATGACTTGCTAGTGTGCCTTACTATGGTACGCCAACAATCATTAAGCAGTTTTTCTGTCCATTTAAATCTTTCGCATAAAGATTAACTTCCATTAAATTATTTTCAATTTACAAAACTAAACTTATTGCGATGGATGGAAAGCATGTACATAGACTTTTTTTTTCCACACGCATGGATGACGGAAAACTCGCAAAGCAGGCCCAGTAGAGTTGGCATGCAGCAAGAAAAAGAGGCAAGGCTGCATATGGAACACACAGGCAGCTCGAGCTTAGAAGACATGTGTAAAACACAAAAAGTAGGATTCTTTGATTAGTTACGAACAATCAAAGTATGAAGCAGTAAGAGTGGTAGTGGCACCTGTCAGTACCTCGCCTAAGGACACGTGCGCAGTTGAGATGTCGGGTGCGAAGACCGATTGTGCTTTCATTGATCTAACACCTGCCTAGCCACTTCACCACAGTGCTAAGTGCATCACTGCCACTTGTTTTAGGTAATCTGAGACATCAGCTTATACATGCGTCCCCTCCAGCATTGTCACTGGTGCTTGTGGAAGTTTCAGCATGTGCTCAACCATACAAGCCGCACATGCAATCTGAGAACATCCAGAAACATTCCAGAAGGTGCTCGCACATTTAGCTGCAGCCTGCACCAAGAGATAACAAGCGCAAGACTTTCAGAGATGGTGAAACCCAGTTGCCATGTGAAAGAAAAGGTGCTCTTGTCAATACATTACTAGGTCAGTATGAACTACAGGAGTGTTGACTGCATTAAAATGAGTCCGAAATGAGTAGATAGCTGTGTCAGCTTTGTTAAGCTCCTGCCAAGAAATGCATCTCGATTATTATTACATCCATGAGAGAACTGGCAATTAATATATCGTCACTTCCTCTTAAAAATTATTCGGACATCTCTTTATGCTTTGTTGAATATTTATTGCGATTCTCAGTAACTTGTAAATTATAACTAACTTAATTGTAACTAGTAAATTGTAACTAATTTGTTCATTTGTATATTCGTACAGTGAATGTTGTATCCTGCCAGTGTAAGGGCCTTCAGGGACCCTTGTCAATGTGCCTGGAGCAGCTTTTAGGCTTCAAAGCCATCAACATTTTATTAATGAAATAAAGTTTTAATCTTATTTTGCTGAGCTAGACATCTTGATTTCCTCAAAAAAAGTGTGATAACTGCCAGCCTGGAACTACAGCTCTGTATTTTAGCATGCAGTGGCTCTCTTTTTGCCATCGTGTTTTGAAGACCACCTTTGGGCTCGTATTCTTCGTTGCCATGAAACAGTT
Organism: Rhipicephalus sanguineus; assembly: GCF_013339695.2. Classification (NCBI taxonomy): domain Eukaryota; kingdom Metazoa; phylum Arthropoda; class Arachnida; order Ixodida; family Ixodidae; genus Rhipicephalus; species Rhipicephalus sanguineus. The sequence continues at coordinate 80,266,374 of NC_051186.1, read as the reverse complement.
TCTGTGCCATCTTTGTGCTGTCAGTAGTAGGAGTATGCACTGGCTCTGCATATGAATATCTATATTTGTTTGATACAGTGCGACCTGATACTACAAGTATACATTTTGACTGAACGCAGTCAAGCATGACAAAAAATCCAGCGCAAATTACGCTAATTCTGCAGTTCATGTAGGTCTTGGTGTAGTTCTAAATTTAGTTATTAGTGCAGCTCCACTAGAGTGAAATCTGAGGAAGTGCATAGCATGGGCAAGCCAGCGATTCCCTTGGCAATTGCGCGCTTGACACCACCTCAGCAATTGCGCGCTTTCCGAGGCGGTGGAACTCTCTCTTGCACAGAGCAGGTCTCAGCCAGGCGTTTCAGAAGCATTTTTTATGATTTTAGGCAAATTAGTGCAATTAATTGTTGGTTATTTCTGTAGTGTCCTATTGCAGACCTTGTTAGATTATTTTGCACTGGTTTCGACCACTGTCAGCCTTATTTTCGGCCTGTAATGACAATTGTGTGACCATTCGACATGAGACAGTCGATGGACGACAAGTCGGGCCCCTAATGTGCTATGCACTTACAACACGAGGACAAAAGAATACACGGTGGACACAAGGTTAACAATGACGTTTATTAAATAAGTACTTTCTTGCTGGCTAGTTCCTGGTCCCTAATTACCTGACATTATACAGGCTCCCAGGCACTCACGAAAAATAGAACAATGGGCAGTCTGCACTCCTTCCGCTCGTGTCTTTTTTTTTTTTTTTGCACCTTTTGGCAATTGTGTCACTCAGTACATTTACCAGGTGTTAATATATTACATCAAGTACACCAATGCCTTCTACACGTGGCATCACACATCAACTGCAGCACCCGCAATAAGAACCAGACTCAAAGATCCTTTGTAACAACGAAAACTGTCATTACGTGCACTTGAATTTGAATTCACTGTCCATCAAAGCTAGGGAACGTTTGATGATGTATGCATCACCAAAAGTCATTCGGTTCACCTGTCTAATGACTTCAGACTGAAGACTCGGGAGGAAAATGCAGAGGCAGCAAGAAGAGAATGAAGGGAAACTTATGGTTTATTTACATGGCGAGCATTTCCTTACATGACGAACATTTCATCTTTACATCATGACGACTTCGTGCTACATGATGATTTCGGGCCGAATGAGCCCGCGGGGCCCATTTTAAAGGGTCCCTTTTCCCCAGATCCCTAGATCGGGGCATTGCTTCAAGTTGAGACGGTCCAATCACGTCACACACAGCACTAATGAGGGTGCTGCCCACACCTGCCCAGGTCAACGTCCTCAACTGGGGTGTGGCCACAGCACTCTGCACCTGTGGCACCAAGGCGTTTCTCCTTGCCATGTGAAGGCCGTAGGGCGATGGGTCACACGCTCGGACAGCCGGGCACAACAAATGGTCCGCCTCTCTAAAGTACCTCACCGCTCAATTAGCGGGACTGGTTGTCATCCACGCTGACGCCGCTGTCTCATCAAGGAAGATTTGGCGACAGGAAACCATTACGGTCGACTCGTCGAACCTTGGTATGTCTGACCGCATGGCGCCACGCTTCCCGTCTCGGGAGGACAATTCAAGTGAACGGTCTTCAGCAGGCAGCAGCCCTTCGGCGCCTTGTTCGAAAAACAGGAGACGCCACTTCCTTTTCGGCGCAGGAGCCAATCGTAACAGTAGTCAGCGTGTTCCAGACGAAACTCTTTATTTCGGTGAATTAGTGCCCGAAAAACAGAAAGTCAAACTACAAGTAAAACATGCTGTACACTGATAGCAGTGGACAGAGCACCGGAGGTCGATATTCTGCCAAGCGGTAAAGCACATCGGCCTTTATACATGTGCCATCGAAGATTTTAGCGTTATTGCTAGTGGCCGCGTAAGTTCCAGAATAAACTCTTATGTTCGCGTTGTGCACGTTATCTCACCGGAAGGATCTAAAATAATCTGGAAGGATCTGGATCTAAAATAATCTAATCAGAACAGTAGTCACATGTGTAATGGGCCAGTAACATAAAAAATATAACAAAATGAGCGCGTGTGGCAATATGCACTTTTCAATGAAATAAACCTAGTTTGGAGACAGCACTCTTTGCCTCTGTCCAGTCCCATTTCCTATTTTTGTATGCGCTGCACTGTAAACACTTTTTAAAGGGCCAAAGGTAAGTTGAAAGGAAGAATGTAGGAGAAGGCTAACCGACAGCAGGTGGGGAATTGAATGATTGGACAAGGCAAGAAGAAGGCCGAGGGAACACTAATGGACAGCATTCACTGAGCGTAAGTCATACAAAGCAAACATGTGCACTCACACTGGTGTACTATTATTTTTAAAACCAGCTGTTTGCCAGACGAATGCTCATCTACCATATAAACCAGGTCAATATTAGACTGCATTTGTAAAAAAATTTAGGGGTTTTCATGGAAAGAAGAAAATTTCAGGACTTTCACGGGCCCTGAAAATGTACTCTTCAATTTCAAGGGTTTCAAGGACATGTATGTACGCTGAGCATCGGGGAAGCCAAAAAGCTTTATTTATTTATTATAGGTCAGTACCTTAGGTAAAAGCACATGATCCCCCGTCTAATCACCATAACAGTCACTAACCACTCGCACTTAACGCCTACCCTTTGTCTCGATATTAGTGTTTTAGATACCCAGTGCTGGTTTACCCCACAAAACACGCGGTAATAGTGCCACACCTGCATAAAATTGCACATGTGCAATCTTTACTGACCGGAAACAATTTCCCAACGTATACCGAGTCTATCCATATACGATAAGCTGCAAGGAGGCTCATACCTTGGCTTGAATCAAATTCCACCGATCTTATCAAAGCGATGTTAACCCCTTTGAGACCCTTTGTACACAATTGTGTAGACCACTTGTTTTTGCTAGTTGTGTCGACTAGCGGCTAAGAAAGAGCAACATACACACAGGTTTCGATGATTTCAAACTCCTGCATATTAAATATGTCGTTTAACCTAGTTTTGCAGTCTACTGCTGCACATGATGACTTTTCTGAAGGCACTACCATGTTCGACAAGTCAAAAAGGAGAGAGTGATGGAGAGCAGCGGCGAAGGAGCTTGGAGCCTGGGTTGGGGGAGAGTAAAGCCTAGCAAAACGAGGAGTGCTGAGGCAAGGAGGAGGGAGGCGAGCACTGAACGAAAACTCTGCTAGGCGAAGTGGGGAGGAGACGAAAACTAAACAGAACTAAATGAAATTTCTTGGAAAGGTGGGATTTGAACCCGGGAACCCATGATCCGAAGGCGAGCGTCGTGACCACTGAGCTATGCAGGCACGCTAGCAGAACAAGCATTTATGGGAACCACATGACTGTATTGCTATGGGCAACACAACAAAAAAAACAGAGAGAATGCAAAAGAAAGAAAGCATAGCATGGTCTTGTGTAGTACAGTAAGCAAGGGAGTGGGAAAGGGATGTGAGGGAGAGGAGGAGGGCAAGGCCTCACCAGCTACGCTGTTTCCATAGTCCGTGTACCACTAGTCAGGGGCGGATCCAGGTGCCAACTTTAGGGGGGGGGAGTGGTAAGGTAGGGGGGGGGAGACAGACAGGCATTGCAGGCAGGGGGGGGGGGGAGGTGACACAGGCTTTGGGGGGGGCGATCGCCCCTACCGCCCCCCCCTCTGAATCCGCCACTGCCACTAGTGCGTAGCTGCCCCCAATTTCTTCTTTGCTTGAAATGAACATAACCGAAAACGGTTTCACACTTTATTTCTAGCCTGAAATTTGATTCTATTTAAGGAAAAACAAAACATGCATGTTTTCAGGATTAATAGGTATTTAATTAAATTTGATTCACATTAGTATAATTCACGCAAGCCAACATATTATGACATTAGTTTTGTTGCAATAGATTTACAGTGCCTTAAAATAATGTGTAAATTTGGTGGTGCACTTACAGACATCGCTTAATGTATGGTATCTGAAAGGGTTAAACGCCACTGTCCACAAAATTGTGCATTCTTCCTGTGAGAAATATTGAAGAATTTTGGTTTCTGCACGAACTGCATAGCATAAGCATTTTTTACCCGATCACGGCAGCCACAAACTTGAGTGGCCTGACAGGTGGTGCCATCTGGTGGTGGAGTGTGCAACCAGGCAAGCACAAAAATAAACAAGTGCATTCTACTTCGCTGAAGTGGAATGGTGATTCTAGTTGGCCTCCAAATGCATCTGAATCGTAGCTGTCATTGTCCGACAGCTCCAAGGAGCTTGTGCATGTGGCACAGTCAAAGACATGGTATAGCTGGTGTGCCATGCTCACCTTTCCATTGGGCATTTGCTCTTCGCGGCTTTTGCAGCTTTCATACTCCGCACTGGGGAAACCTGCATGCCTTGCACGACTTCCGGTTTTTACCACGTTATACGTCATGCGAAGACACTAATGCTCAGCAGGGTTTTGGTGTGGTGCTTTCTTGCTTATTTAAAATTGTTTTCGAATTTGCTGAGCATTTCTATTATCGGGCCTGTGACAGAAGCGTCTCGGAACATGGAAGTGCCATTACTTTATCATGGTCGAAAAATCACCAGAGATGGCCTTTAGGTTAATTTTAAGTGTGGCATGCACAATGGGGCACTGTAGTAGTTAGCATGTCTCATCCTTAGTTTATGCATGTGCAACGTTCCACATTGAGTTCGAGTTTCGCAGTGTTTCCTTACAAGTTCATCGAAAAAACGTTAAAGCGAAATCGGCCACATTTCACTAAACTGTTCATTACTGCAGGGTCATTACACTACGACGTCAATACTGGTGTTGATCTACACAATTATTTTTTATTTCTATTTATGTACAGCATACTGCGGTCTAAAGACCATGCAGGGGGCATAACCAAAACTCAGTGACAAAATAATTCAATAAAAAAAATGGAAGCAATAAAAACATGGTGAGGCAATAGAATACAGTATGAAAAATATAGTAAGATGACTGCAAGATAATGCAAATCGTCACTAGGGAAATATATGCATTGTGAGACAGTCACAATAGCTTGTTTTGTATGGTTATGAACAGAAAGACACACAGTTATCAAGGTCAGGATTATCCTTATTACAAAATGCCTCAAGAGGTTAACGTGTTTCATTCATTGATGGTCAGTGAAAGGGGCTGAAACTAAATGAAGGGCTATTGCAAATAACTCGGCAGACTCCTGGGCAATAACTTCCAACTGTCGAATATGGCAATTCATCGTCTGGCCAGTCGCAAGGTTTCGACACCTAATGACAGGTGCTAATGATTGCTTATTTGAACCAAAGTTTATATTAAGAGCAATTGTTGCATGTTTTTAAAGGGCCAGTGAACAGGCTCACACTTTTTTTTACAAGCTCACTAGTTTGTGTAGAAGGCCGCGGCGATCACATTCTGCGAGTATCACAGTGCTGCGCGTCACAGACACTTCATTTCGAAAAATAATTCCCACGCCGCTCTCCAGTGCCTGTACAATCCTCCTCGTATGCACAGTGATGTAACCTTACACATGGGTAACTTCACATATCACCGGCTTTGTCGACTGGTCCTCTGCACTACGAAACAGCGCTTCAGCCCCGCGGTTTTGGCCGCACTTCTTTACCGCGCCGCTCTGACACAAGTGAAACGTGGAGGAAGCCTTGCTCGGTCGTTGGCTGCATGCCCATGATGTAATCAGTGACACCGTGTTACGTCGCCGAAGTGGGTGCAGTCACGACAGCGGGCAACGCCTACCCCTCTTGGCTGCCGAGAAGGGTAAGAAGGCCGATCGAGAAGCCAAAACCAGCCGAAAGCAGGATGTTCTATACCCCGTAACTTCCTTATTACTGTACTTCTTTATAAAATTCTTGCGGCAGCTTGTTCACAGCGTACAAATGTGCAGTTATAGCTTCATCATACATTTTGGACCACAGGGTCGTTTACTGGCCCTTTAAACGCAGTGTGCAACACTTTTACGCTAGCCTGCGTTTCACATCTTCATTGTTGAAGTTGGATGGCACAACCATTTGACAGGACACAGAGAAAAGGAATGGTGAACTCCCTTCCGCGTTCGCACGGAAGGACGAAGTCTGAATGATGGGCGCTAAAAGAGCAATAGCCGAACGCCTTGGTATTTACTGTAGAGATTGCAGATGCCAGCCAATCATTATGAACTTCACCACTGCGAGCAAGAATGGAGGTAAAATGACACACGAGATGATCGAAGCCGCTCAGACTGCACACCTGGGCAGCTTGTGCGTAACCATGCCGTCAGTTAACCGTAGTACAAAGGAACTAGATTTTCTAAAGCCGTAATCTGAAATCGTGTATCTTTGTTGTTCCCTTCTGTTGATCCTAAGAAAAATGATTATGCGACCATATGGGTGGATTGACGTTGCGGGATCCTTCATTATCTTCCCGTTCTGTGGAAAATGGAATAAATCCACTGTTTGCATGTTATCCCACTGCTGTGTGTAAATCTTTTCTGTGCGTCCCGTCCAAATGTTGCACTATCCAACTTCAACTGCGGTATAGCTACACGCCCAGTGTTCAAGCTTAGCAAGTTTCACATTAATTACCTGTGCCCGTGACGACATTCACATGCAGTGCCCTAGGCAGTCATCTGAGATGGCTGTAGCGACCCAGTTATTCAGAGTTATCAGTGCTATATCATACACACGGTTCATTTTGTAACAAAAGGGTGTTGTTTACTAAAACATACTTTTTCTTGCATTGATATAAGCTGACTTGTACGCAAATTACAATGCCATTGCATAAACTGTGTAGAAGTGTGAAACTACTATTTCACTATTACCTTAATTATTACTGTGTCTTTTTCTATACATCCAAGGTATATAAGCATTACACCAACGAGTAAATGTTGAATCTCCACTTTTTCTTGAACGCTCAGCATCCACTATGTCTTGGGGAAGTAACAAAACTTAATCATTAATTGAAAGACCCAATGTAATCCTAGTTTCTCATAAAAAAAAAAGAAAATCTATATTCAGCGATATTTTTTTACAACATTCCTACTTGTTCAGAAGGCTTCATCATTTTAACATCGCCATCAATGAACAATTGTGCAAAATGTTTAAAGCGTAGTTTGTTTCCAAGAACAAAAAAACACCCAAGCAGGAGAGGGCTTTCACGGTGGTTCTTGGGATAATGTAAACTATTAGTAGTTTATGAATGTGAGACAGCCAAACTTCTATTTCTGGCACTCACTCGGTGCTACCGAATCCAGCAGAACCGATGCAAACTCAATCATTTATTATTTTCCGGATCATGCGTGTTTGAAGTCAACAAGCACATTCATTTTCAAAGGGGGCACACTACAGCTCTCTACATGTTCCACCGCTGCATCGGAGCAGCTTGTCCCACTAGAGTTATCACACACATCGCCCGTGAGGAGATAAATTTTGAGTCGCAACCGAGCACAGGGGCCTGTGGATGGCGTGTCACTTCCGGGCTAAACGCATTTTACGATACAGAGTGGCCCTGTGACACCGCTTTTCGCGAAACAAGAGATGCGAACTGTCGATGCTCACAACATTACCACCAGTGTCAGTATAATACCCGTAGGCTTCGCACCAGAGAGCTTGCATGGGTTCGTCCGGTCGTGTTCCAAGTGAACGAGACAATTCACGCGACTTTCGAGGTGGAAACCTAAATTCTTCGCATACAAGCAATCGAGGAACAGCACCGTCGTCTGCTGAACACAGGAGGGCGTGTTCAGCCGCGCTGTGTGGTGGGAGCACCGGGAACCCACGCTTCTGATCCCACACCCAATTGACAAGCCCTTAACGGCGCGGATTCTGAGTAGACCGGACTTCGAAAACAGAGGCCACACGTACTCGTTAGCCAAATCTCGAGGCAATGGTCGGAAGAAAAGAAAGAAAAAAAAACGAGGCCCTGTCAAATGCCCGACACCACATCGCAGCCGAAACACCCCGGCACACCGCTTCTGCGATCAAAGCGCGCCGCTCCCACGGGACGTTGGCCGAGCCACGGCCCTGGTAACTCGCGTCGAGGATTGCAGGCCCCCTTTAATCGCTCAATCAGCAGTACCGCACGTCTAGGCCTAAGCGCAGCCCGTACTGACACATCGGGTCGTCGACGTGGAGCTGCCGTCCCGGTTGCACGTCGCTGACAGCCGCGAAACGACACGATGGTGCGACGAGAACGCACGCTGCGACAGCGGCTCACCTTGACTACGCAGTGCCGAGCGTATCTTCTGTCGCCGAATAACAGGTGCAACACCGGCTCACCACAGGCACACGAACACACGCATGAGAAGTGACCGCAAGACCGGCGACACTGAACCGAGAGGCAGCCGATTGGCTTATCTAGACCCACGTGACTAAAAGCGCGCCGTCGCATTGGCTGGGGGGCGCTGCAAGCACCACTCCCATTCGTCAACATCTGCCACGTTGCGACGCGAACTGCAAAATTGTTTCGTGGTTTCGGTGTTACAGTTTCGGTAGGTCACTCTAGTTTCGGTATTGGTAAAGCTGTTGACGTCGCGCTAACGCTACGCCGTTTCCCATCGCTCATCTCTCACGAAGTGAGCAAAAATAAATGAACGTGTATTCTTTTTTTTCCTTCACGATATGTTGTCCCAGGCGTACTTATCGGGGGGTGAAGGGCGGGGGGGGGGGGGGGTGTTGAGCCCCCTCTCCCCGCTCCTGTCAAAACGCGCACGCGTAGGTTGCATCATTCACGCACTTCTCATAGCGATCACCGTCGGTCGCGCTTTCGCAGACCTACCACTGACATGAACTTTTTTATTTCAACGCAACAGTCCCGCAAGTATGTGATGGATGTTGGTAACGAGCTGCTTCTGCACAACGAGCCGTTCCCGGGCCAGTACAGTACGACAAGCTTTCCCGCCTTGGGCGCCAGCAATGCACAGGAGGCCACTGCTGAGCAGGGGCTAAAAAACACCAGACAGTTTCGTCCACACCTCGACCAAAACTTACTTTGGCGCAAGTTGTTGTTTTATGAAATTACGTTGACGTTCGGCTGCAGCGCATCATTCACACCATGCATAAATTAAGCGACGCGTCTTGTATCAAAATAAGGCATATGCAGCCACGAATAATCGGATTGTTACCGTTCTTTTCTATGCTCCGCCGAGCGGCAGACCATCCCACCATTGCATATGGGACCATGGAGGGAGGAAAGCTATGGGAAAGCGCTTTTCCTTCCTTCATGCAACAATAAGGGACGCGCAATCACGTGATTTAGCGCACATATTCGATGGGGCCGTGGCAGAGGAGGAGAAAGTATACATCGAACACCTCCAGATTTGCATGTTTTGTTACGGGCCAAGCGTTCGAACGGGTGATCGAGATACTCCAAACTAGAACGTGCGACTTTGAAGCCCTCTGCGATCGAGAGGCACACACCGCAGTCGAAATTTAGCAGACGACAATATCCAGCAGCCAAATTTGTACTGGGAATAACGGCACAAACGATGGAAAACAGAACTATAAAAGACGCATGCAAAGCGCCGTTTGTCACTTCTCCTGTCCTTTGTGCTGCATCAGTCATTTGCACAAATTCGCCGAAAGTTGCGGAAGGTTTATCGCGTTCGTTGTCCGGTGCGATCCCGGCCGCAAAATTATAGCTTTGTGCGAGCACGGCCGGACTATATATAGCCTGCACACGTTTTCCCTTTAGTCCGAACGTGTTCTGCAGCCGCCCCAGCTGCAAATTACGCCAGCGCCACTTCATGCCTGCGGATGCGACCACTTGCCGCGTCGTCTGCTAGCGCGCGATGAACGACCGCATTGCACCACGCTCAGTGTGCATGCGTAGCCCTCGCAGCGATGAAATTTTGCAGAGGGTGCCGTTAACTATTGGGGTGCGGCTCTCTCTAAGGCCGGTGCGAGTTTGCACGTGTTGCTTTGTCTATTGCATCTGTTTCAGCTTACGTATGATGGACACTTTAAGCAACATTGTGCTGCGTTAAATTAAGCAGTGATGATGATGATGGTGTGTGTGTGCGCGCGTACGGGGAGCCCCCCCCCCTCGCTAAGAATCTAGGAGGGGGGGTGGCCCGGGATTTTGCAGCGCAAACAAGACAAGGTCGAGAAAAGACGCGCGAAAACAGGACGAGGGCTGACTTAAGTGAATGTTTAGTCACAAAAGTTACATATATATGTGGGCGCCCATCATCAAAAATTCAGACGAAACCTGTCAAGAAATCAACTTCTTTCCAAGAGTGACAATGACGACGTGCTGACACACCTACTTGCTTCAAGATTAATGAAATATATGCCTCAATGATTTCGCATTCAAGCGTTTCATGCGTTCGTTTCATAAACGCGGTGTTATGAAAAAGTGGAGTGAATTTACAATGTTTACAATTTACAAGATTTATATAGACCAGACCTTCCCGTCTGGCCTATATAAAACTTGCCACAACTTAACGGGACCTTGTACACAACTTGAGTATAGAGCTAGGGAACATCAAAACGTGTTTGCGATCATATGTCTTTTCGGCAATATTTTCATTATCGGTGCAAGCACGTGGCAACTGGCACGGAGCAGTGAAATCTCCATTTACTCCGCGTTTATTTCCCGATTTTTAAAGACGGTAGTCTTTCTTGGGGAACTTAAACGCAGAAATTTGGGTCTCTCTGTCTGTCTGTTTGTCTGTCTGTCACCCGATTTAGCGAACCGGCCAAAGTTGAACCACTTGCTTACCGCTCACCCATCTTGAACTGGTACGGCTGTTCATACACTTGTGAACGTTGTCGATCAAAAAGTAAATATTACGCATATCTGAGGCGCAACATCACTAGGTAAGTATTAGGTGGTGTGTTCCTTTAATAGAAAATACATAGATACATAATTCTAAAGACCCTAGTTTCTTAAGCTGCGCTGACAATGCCTATGCGCACCGACGAACGCCCTCTGCCACGGAGGAAGGAAACCCTCTGCACAAGCTCATGTTTCCCGACGTATTGCCAGATGGCATCCATATCTCACGCAGCGCCTCCTCTATCGTCTTTACACGGCATTTCCAGCGGAGCACGCAGATACGCGGCCAATTTTTATTACATTGTGCGAAACGCGATGCAAATAGATCGCTTGAAGTTTATTTCTTTCACATATGTTGAACGGTTTTTTTTTTTTTTGTCCTTTCAGATGATTACAAACGCTTTCACACAAATTATAAATGAGGGCTCGTGCATTCCGAACGCTTGACTTGTTCATCAAACCTACTTGACCTCATGTGCTGACACTATTTTTTTATCGTCAACTGCAAGCAGTTCATCGCTTTTCCTCGTTTTACCAGTTTCGAATGAGCGCTGGTGCCAGGCAAAATATCCTTCCTTGACCCGGGCATGTACACCCAATGAAAATGCTTTGCGGTGAAATAAAGCCCGATGTCAAGGGACTGAATAATTTTGTTGCTCGGCGCTTCCCAAGTAAATTGCAAAACGTACGACGATTTTTAAAAAGACTTCGAGGTTTCCTTCAACAGTATTTACAGATCATTCGTCAGATTCTCGAAAAATGAACAAATAACCATAAACAAACCTGGATGTATTGATTACAGACTTAAGGTTCAGAATAAGGTTCGCCTGTACTCTCTCATAAATAGAGTTTCTTACAATAATTCTATGCTCTCATATATACGAGATAAAAAAATATCGCACAAAGGTGGGCGCAACACAGCAACGAATACAAACGCCAGCTTTCTGAGTATAAAATTCGCCACTGAAGCCAACAGCCGTAGCCTGGAGATAAAATTCTAAAAGTGTCAAGAGTTCATTTTAGTCGAATTTTAAAAGTCCACTGCACCATGCTCTTCAATCTTTTGTCGCACTGCCCTGAATAAACTGGGTTGAGGCACCGAATAGTACAGATCTGCGACGTCGATAGAAAAACCGGCCACGCCCTTCCACTGTTCTTGCTCCAAACGTTGCACAACATCACTGGAATTCTTCACAAGATATGGGTCATTGAGCACAAGCAGCCCCAATTTTCTTTGAAGGAATCTCCCCAATAAAAACTGCCAGCCACCTCGTTCTGAAACGATTACTCGTAGTGGAAAATCGGGCTTCTGCGCCTTGCACGTAAAAAAAGAAACATTTCCAAGCTGTCTTTCTTTTTGTTCGTTTCTTTTGCTGATTGCCTTTTGCCAGCCGCCTAATTTACGGGACTGGACAAGGCGACTGCCACTTTTTTCCTGTCAAGTCTGTCAAGAATTGCAGCGCTGGCCTTTTCGCTAAGGCCACATGGTTGAAGTTGAAGTTGAAGTTGAAATTTATTTGCATCATCATAATGCGGGAATGCTCGGGCAAAAAGTGAAAATCAATTCACTTGAGAAGCGCCCAAGCCCCCATATACACGGCACACAAAAAGGGCTACAATATACACTAACAAGAAATTTAACCGTTTCACATTGCAGGTCAACCTCTAATGTTATATAATATAATGCGAACAGCTTGATAATAATTACAAACACACAGAAACACTAACACCACTTGAAGAACAAAGCACTCACATCATGGAATGAAACACTTTCGTATATTGCGTATGCTGCACTGTTCCACATGAATATCTTGGAGAATCAGTTTGTTCAACAGAACTGCAAGTGCATGACGTAACATTTGCTGTCCATGCTTAGTACGACAAAATGGAACGAACCAATACTCTTTGGTGCGAAATGCATATACAGAGGTATTCGTTTTCAGCGATGATATGCTAAGAAATGCATGCTCGCAGTTATACACAGATTTTTTGTAGCGCATACATAAAAAGAACTCGTAAAGTTGGGGCACGGGAACAATGTTAAACTGGCGAAAGAGTTCAGCAGTGTGTGCATTGTAATCAGCATTAGCGATATGACGCAACGCCTTCTTTTGTAGCACATGCAGTTTGCTAATGTTAGAGGATGTGGTAAAATTTCCCCAAACCATCGTTCGCCATCGTGTGCGCTCTTCAGGGTATTTTGTAGCATTAGCTACACTGGCCGAGGCGGAGCAGTTTCGCGTGGCAGTTGGAGAGCCGTGCTGCGCATGCGCGAGGAGCAGTGACGTCACACGGCGCACAGCTGGCGCACCGGAGCCGCCGCGCGCGTCTCGACAGTCTGCGCATTCCAGAGGAGTGACGTCATAGCAGTGGCAGAAGCATTGGCGCGTTCGCGCGCCCAGCTGTGCGCCTCGGTTACGTAGTGGCCGTCTGACGCTGCGCCGGAGCCGTTGATAGCGCCTCTCATTTTGCGCGCATACCCAGCTGGACGTATCAGTGGGGGTATACATATAGCGGGGAGGAGGAGGAAAATAAAAACGGAAGGACAGGGAGGTTAGGCAGTTGTCAGACCGGCTGGCTGGCGTTCGCCAGTGTGGTATAGGGAACCAGCGCTGGAGTTTCCGCGGTGTGGGCAGTGCCGCCCTGATGGTCAAAGCGCGCATACTCTAGCCGCTCCCGCGGACGAAAGTGGCGACTGGTTGAGGCGATGCGGGCGCGTATCGCCGAAACAAAACAAAACTGCTGGCGGTACTGTTGCGCGTTCAAGTGCCAGAACACGTAGAAATGAGGGAGGACGTATCCTTTTATGTTTTTCCTTCTAAAACATGAATGGGAACGGATGCGGCGTTGCATCCCGGAGCAAGAGTTGCGGCATCCCGCAACTCGCTCTCCTGTCTTGTGGCGTCGGGCTGGTTTCTAAACCGAATTGCGCGTGCCTGCTAGATTTATTCGATAGTGAGGGCCACCAGTGGAAACCAGGGCCAACGAGCAGAATTTAATCGGCGTTTTGTCGTAAATACACATATTATGGAGCATGCGGCATATGTAACAATATTTTCATCTGACCACCACCAAGCTCCTTCTGATGCCACCGCGTGCAGTGAATAGAATACGATAGGGAAGTAGTCTACGTTATTTGCAAGCAGTTACGCAGAAGGAAACTTGTCTGTCTACGAGATGTTTACGGGGGCAGGTTCGCCGTAGCCGCTGGACTGTTATGAGAAATATGCACCGCGATGGATGCCCCCGTTGAACTTCACTTGTGCTACAGACAGAGTTCTTGTCACGAACAAAGCAGCGGACTACTCGAAGCTTAGCTTTCTGGAGTCAGCCGATGCGGTAAAGCTCCTTTGTGGCTGCCGCGGCGAAGAGACATCGCAATTTATGCCTCGCAGAAAAGGGTCAAATGTCTTGGATTTTTACTCGCCGTTTAATTCGCCTAACGTACTGTATTAGTTTTTTCGCTTGCCTGTGTCTACTTAGAATAAACGTGTTTGATCGACATCGACAATTGCTGGCGTTTTACGTGCCAAACAAGGTATGATTATGAGGCACGCCGTAGTGTCAGAATCCGGATTAATTTTGACCACTTGGGGTTTTTTACTCTTCACAGATAATACTCAGTACGCGGGTGTTCTTTGTATTTCAACCCCATCGAAATGCGGCCACCGTGGCCGATAATCTATCCCGCGCCCTCGAGCATAACAGCGCGACACCATACATGCTATGCTAGCACGGTGGTTTGCTTGATCAACGTCCCAGGGCTGGGCATACATACCATGGCAGAAAAACGTTGACGCAGCTACCCCTTGCCACTTACTTTCTTTTTACTGCAGTAGTGTGCTGCTGGTATCAACGCAGCACGTACGTACTTATCAATCGAGGCTTGTGAGCTTGCACTAGCTTGACACAAATCTCAGGAGGCAAACAGAAAATGGTGACGACAGAGTCGCCACCACGGCACAGCACTCTCTCTTAGACGCCGTATGCACAGACGCAGTCTGCTTTGCAGAGCTTCTCTCCGTTTTCCAGTGCTTTCATGAGAAAGTAGCCTTCAGACAAAGTTACTTTTTTCTAAACCATAGAGCAGTACTACTGGCGCTATGGCTGCTCGAGCTGTTCGCGCCAAAATGAAGCACGGAAACAGCGCACGCGCGTGCGCTCACCGCGGTACAGCGCGGCCGCTCGTCTGAGCGCGAGCGACATAGCCTTCGAGATTAGCCTGCGACGCGGAGGCCATGCGAGCGGCTGAGTTATGTCGCGACTGGGTTCACCGGGGGGTTAAATTTCGGGGGGGGGGGGGGGGTGTTGGGGGGTTCAACCCGCCCCCGAAATTTTTCGATTTTGCTTGCCTATATATACACGCACACAAACAAACACACGTACATACATAAAGTATGGTTGAACCCCCCCCCCCCAAAAAAAAAAAAAAAAAAAAATTCTGGCTACGCCCCTGGCAGAGTGCTCTACTCAAGGATAGCTTTCGTGTAGCTCAGCTTCCTCGCGCTTCTTTTCATATTTGCGCTCTTTTCAAGGAGCCCAACTTTCCACCTAACTGTGTGACAGCGATGTACCGACGTGCAAGCTCGGCGATTCTCAAGCGCCGTTGAAACGTTCGGCCAGATGCTTGCTCTACGCTTATCGCTTTGTTCCGCACTGAATGCTAGCATTTGAAGATGTTCACATTCGGTTCATATTTGTATAGTCCGCAGCTGTAAGAAGCCAGCAACCGTAGCTCGCAAGAACATCGCTGGCAAGCATACAGGCTTTCTGTGACCGTGCCACGAGATCAATTTCTTCCGCTTTATAACAGTACCTGTGGTCAAGTTCTCGGCATCGTTGATATTAGGCCTACAAAGTAAGTCGCAGTTACCTTTTGTATTCATCACTCACAATGAAGGGTCCTTGGTAAAGCGTAGAGTGACATGTCAAATGTTCGCAAGCGTAGTTGAAGAAAGCAAACAATAACATTTCAATTCGTTCACCATTCTTACAGACTTATCCGCAATCGGTACGCCGCATCATTTTTAAATGTGGCATGCATTTGGTTAGTTACACTGTGAACCATATATACGTCATATCCATTGCTTGAATTACACCCTAATAACACAGAGTGAGTAGAAGAAACCCGCGAAGTTGCTTTTTTTTAAAAGTAAATTGACCGCAGCTATACAATGCTCGGAATAAAATAACTCACTAAGCGCGTTGGCCGAAGGCGTCATCAACCACCCCTAGGGCTTGGTGAAAAAAGCCCATTCTGTGAGCTTATTGTTTATACACAACCTTCCAGATTATGTTAGTTCAAAGCTACGACTTTGAGCAGATGATTATGTAATATACAGCGCAGTTTCCTCCAGGGGCGTAGCCAGGGGGGGGGGGTTGGGGGGTTCAACCCTCCCCCCCCCGAAATTTTTCAGTTTTGCTTGCGTATATAGGCACGCACACATACAAACGCACGCACGAACATACATAAAGTATGGTTGAACCCCCCCCCCCCCCGAAAAAAATTTCTGGCTACACCCCTGGTTTCCTGACTCACTGATCATCAGCGCCTAAAAGATTTTTTCGTTTCATTTAGCAACTGGTGTGGCGCCTGGAGAATGAACATAAATTTCAATAAAACTGTTACAATGTCTTGCACTAACAAGCAAACGCCCGTCATTTTTTAGCTCCATGTATTATACGAACTTGAACATCGTCGACAGCAGGTTGCATGGAGATAAAAAGAATGATAAAAGGCCCCTGACACCAAAATCAAAACCTCCGAGATGTTTGTGTTGTTTGATTGTCCGGTATACGTGGGCACTTCTGACCGATTATTACCGGCGAACGTTACCTTTAAGATATTTTATTTGTTTTAAAGTAAGCCTGAGTGCTCATCTGAGTTGGCAGCACCTCGCGACATCGCCACTGGCATGACGTAGATCGAAGCCCCTTGTGACGTTCCACGAGTAAAACGAGTATGGGCGACGTCACAGACATTTGCGGCGCGCAAACAATACCACGATTGGCACCCGGCTAGGGCTATTGCTCCTCAACCATAGGCGTGCGCACGGGGGGGGGGCGCCCCCCCCCAAATCACCTAAGAGGAGGGGGGCGCAAAATCTGCCCCGTACGTTGACCCTTCTAGTCACCTAAGAGGGTGGGGGCGCAAAATCTGCCCCATACATTGACTTAGTGGGGCGCTGCGATGAAACTTTGCCCTCCCCTCGAATGAGGAACCCTGCGCACGCCTATGTCCTCACCCCTCTCGCTCTGTTGTCGGGCTGCTCTAAAGGTGCTTTTGGTTGCTTAGGCAAGGAACGCTTTTTCTGTACCGAAGCACCCACATCGCTTCATTCCTTACCGCGTGCGAGGCCCCAATTTGAAAACTGCGTTTTTTCAACGACACCAAAACTCAATTGAGTGCACGTGGTCTTATGCGCTCCCCCGCTGTGGGGCGCTAGTTTCTTATGGTTTTAGGCGGACATCTCGAAGTGACGCAAAATTGGTCGTAATTAACGACGCTGCCATTAATTATACGATACGTTAGGGCATTTAAGATTCAGTTTCGTGATTACCAGACACAAAGCTACAAATTACAGTAAAAAAGTCACAATAAAAAATTTCGCTGGCAGGGGTTAAGCGCATTCTCTTCTCTCGTCCCGACGAGCGCGCCGGAAGCTACAATGGGAGGGATAGCACGGGCGGAAGAAGCCACGTAAAGCGCACGTCATGACCATGAGCCGCGTGATGAAATGCGATCGCTCTCTCCTAGGGGTGAGCGAATAGTGAATTTTAGAACCGAATTGAATAAGAATGAAATAGCGATGACACCGAATGGGAACACGAATCGAATACTATTCGAAAAATTTGGCAGATCCCATGCCTTGTGGGAATCGTGTGGGAATCCATATCATGCGAAACAAATCTTCACCACCTTTAACAAAGGAACGTTACGATTACTTTTAACCGACAAAAAATACCACAATTATGTGAACTGGGGCAAGCTCGTATACAGCAGCAACTAGAGCCATAGAAATATTTTGTAACTGCAGGTTCAAATACAGCAGTGATTGCTGTATTTGAACAGCAGTGTTCAAGGTGTTCAAATACAGCAGTGTTCAAGGTGGCACTTTGTCAACAGCTTTTAAATAAAACTGATATATTAAGCAATATTCATGAGTAATCGTGGTCATGAATGTCATGATGAAGATAGTGGACTCATGACTCCGTCACTTCGATCAACACTAGAGTTTTAAAGGGGCCCTGCAATGCTTTTTGAGCATGGTCAGGAAACGCTGCCGATCTGTAGTCGAGGCTTCCTGGAACACGCGAGCCAAACATTAGAGCGCAGAACGCGGCCTGGATGGAATTTACAGTTAATTCTTAAAGTCAGTTAGAAATCGCTCCCTCTTCTCTCTAAAAATGATGCCACTCACCTACCTTTGGCTGATTTGAGCATCGCGTGCTGCATGGTTACCGTGGCCGCCGCTGGATGCCGCCGCGTGCCCGCGCGTGCGCTCGCGATCACACCGAAAGTATGTTTTAACAAGACTGTTTGTTGGCCTAGTTGGTACTTGCTTAATGACATTTCTTAGTCGCGAAAGAGCACATACACAGAGCAAAGAAACACACATCGACAGGACGGGCGGCACTTCCAACTGAATTAGAGGTGAGCGCAAACCCAGAAATAAATATACACATACATACATGCGCAGTCTCAACACAACATTATGCTATCCAGCTTCGAACAATCTCTTTTCTGATCCGTACAACGTCACCGACCTATACACCTTTCTCCTTTCTTGCTCTGTGTATGTGCTCTTTCGCGGCTAAAAAATATCATTAAACACTGAAAGTAAGCTGCGCGTTCGAAGAAAAAAAAAAGAAAGTGCTCGAGGTCATGACGCACGCTGACGAAAGGACGCATCTTTTTGGCCTCTTGTCATCCCTCTCCCTGCGTATCGTTCAGCACGCTCGCTGTTAAGAAAGGAGAGAGAAAGCGCTTGAAGCGTGCGACATATCCCTGTAACTCCGCTCGCATTTGACTGATTCTAAAAAAACTTTTGCTGCGTGCAATTCGTGAAGCGTCATGCTCTAATAGTGAGACTATTTCGTTATTAGTCGGACAAGTGTTGCAGGGCCCCTTTAAACGAAAAAATCTCACCATCTCCACGTAAAGGGAACCCTGAGTAGTATGCGAAGCAGCCATGAGTCAACTTACATTTCTGTAAATGATTTATGATCTTAATCACTGTTCATGGTCCTTCCATTCGAGGTTCCCCTGATGCTGTTACTCGTCATATATATGACTTGAAGCTCAGGGGAACGGTTCCCCTGATGTTGTTTACGGCCTTGTGGTCCGTAAAGTATAAAGTTAATGGCTCTTGCTGCAAAGGTTGTAGCTTGAAGTTTGAGAATGCGATGTCAACGCACCCGTTTCGCTTCGGCTTCGCGAGCCCGAGCCCGCCGCTCCGGATCGGCTGGGGCACTGGCTACGCCGACGCGACGCCGGGGGGACAGGCCTCGTTCACAAGCTGCTTCGCATCTAAGGGTACCAGTGCTGGGCAGTATCGAAGATACATGTATCTTAGATACTATCTTAGATACTCTATGGGTATCTTGTATCTGTATCGCGATACGTCTCGCAAAACGAGTATCTCTATCTATTTCCGATACATTCGATAATGTATCGGAAATTTTATTTTTACGCCAGAAGACACGTACCTTTTGTTTTCTCGTTTTTTTTTTCTTTTTGGTTGCGCCGATGCCGCGACACTTGCTCTTAGTCACAGTTCTGCGCCGCGTACTCCACTGCGTGCGGCGTCTATCGCGCAATTTCTGATGTTGCTACAGTGTCGTCATTGAAGATTCCCTTGCGTCTTGATTCGTAACGAAATGTGATGCGTGTGAGAATAAGGTTACTTTGCGTTTTGTGGATTTTACATATCAGCGATTTCGTGGATGTCGTTTGACTTGCATGCAATGAATTAACTTAATTATATGCAAAAATTCGGCAGATCCCACGCGTTGTGGGAATCGGTTTCATGCGAAGCAGTCAGCGAGTACTTCTATGCTGCACTTTATGGCTTTGAGCCAAGCGTTACGAGGTGGATCGACGTGTTTTTGTAAGTGTAATAGCTATGTGCACATCGTGGACTTATCAAATACGTCGACAACACTGGCGGGTAATCTATGGTGCGACGTAACGTCAGCCCTCACGTTAGAGTACATACGTCAGTATTATCGAAACTAACTGCACTTTATGATGCAATCATGTGAATATCACACGTAACTTTCGTTAATGTATTCCACCGGGGTCGAGCATTGCTTCAATATAGCTTGCTGAATCATAGGAATACAAATGTAATGTTTATTAGACTGATATAAAAGCGGAGCCAACACTGGAACCACAGACGTTAATCTGATATGACGCCGGTATCGTAATAGTACATATGTAGTGTCTATTGCTTTCTTGTAAAATTAGATAGCCAGCTCCATAAACACAACTGACGTTGCAACGCCATTACGCCTACAGAGGGTCTTCTTCCAAACCAGTTTATAGACCTGGCGTGGCTCTGTGGTAGAATACGTGATTGCCACGCAGAATGCTTGGGTTCGATTCCTGCTGGGGTCCTAATTCTTAATCTTTCCATTCGTTGTGTCAACGCTGCCGATGTCGGTTTTTCTTGATGCCCTCTCATTTAAATTACCAATGTCCGTTCTCGCCTTTCCTGGGTAGATATAAACTGTCAATCACCTGTGGCGCAAAACCGTACACCGTGGCCCGTGGTAAACGGGTATGCGCCACACGGTGTCTGGAGGAAAGGGTTTCACGACGTACGCGACAGTATTTTCACGTTATTGATGTCATGACCCGACAGTCATATTCGTCAAATCCTCTTACTCTCCCATGCCAATTTTGGTCGACACCAAGTTAAGAAGGCGATCATGAGAGCACCTACACATAGGCGGCTAGATAGATAGATAGAAGCGCTCAAAGTGCCAAAGGTTCGCTAAGAAATGCTTCGCATTTAACAAGATTCTAACAACTTTAGCACCACTGGTACTGATGCTAGATCTAATAGAGCAAGCGTTTACCTAACAGAAAATATTTTGGCGTACCTGTATTTTTCAATTCCTGTTACACTTATTCAAAAATTTATGAAATCGTAATTTGATTGTTAGTAGAAGTGATTACTTAGCTGTCATTTTGCCTCCCATATATTACCTAGGTCTCTACTGTTTTTCGGTCTGTCACTGAAGTATATGTCTTTTGTAACGCACTACCAAAATAAGATCTCTGCTTTATTCTTCTAACTCTCTGCTTTATTTCTACCACTGCTTACACATTTACACGTTGCCAAGGCGATTTTGAAAACAAATATATAATTATGTGGGCGTGCCTTGAGTATACAGTTACAAAACACTCTGCTTACTGCTTGGGAAAATAGCGAAATTGAGTTTGCATTATAACAGTGGAAAGTATTAGGAGCCATCTTAAAAATGTTAGGGATTCAAGAAACGTTGTTTTACTGAATGCTCGGTTTTACTCGTGAGCGTCCCAACAAGCCGTTTCAGGAAATTTTCCATAGGAACTGAATTTTCTATTGTCTCGACAGGTCAAGTTGACGACACTTCATGCTCATAGCTATAAGGGCGCCGTCTATATGGTGTTTATGTACTCATTCAATGTGAATGTTTGATACAGAACCACCTGTCTATTTTGCTTATATTTGTTTTTCTGTTTTAGGCCTTCTTAAATATTTTTTGTATTACTAATCGCCACGTAATGGGAGCTATAAGCGGCAATAGCGCGAATAGCGGCGGTGTCCTGCGACGCTTTGTGCAACTATACAAAGACTTCTGAGACGTTTCTGTGTTGCACATGTTCTCTCTTTGAAGAAAAATTGCTAAAAATTTCACGTTAGTGATTATATCAACAAAGAATCCTTTACGCCAGCGGATAAGTAGAATATAAAAATTCATTGCAGTTTTACGTCATCTACGTATACACCAGGGGTCTCAAACTCAGCTTATAGCCAGTGGGCCGCAGTCGCGAAATTTGGTTCCAAGGGCCGTGACAGTGAAGATGGTGGGATCGGGGGTCGGAGATAGCTTGAACAAAATGACGTCGCCATTTTAAAGGACGTCTTTCCCATATCTCATATATAGGTCATTTCTGAAGGGGTTTTGGAGTCATCATTCGAGAAACATCGACACCGATGTAACAAGTGAAATCTGGACGCGGATTCTGAAATATAGTCTTTGTTCCACTGTTATGTTTCAGCACATGGTGACCACACGTTCCTCACGAAAGGAATGCTTAAGACCAGTCATGTCTGTGTAGCTCACGAACATACTTATGAAGAAAATAAAAACAAATGGGACGAAGACGGTCATGTGTGCGGGCCGGGCCGCTATCGAAAGGTCTCAAACCCCTAGAATACACCATGCCCCCCCCCCCCCCACCCCTAAAAAAATGTTGCTACCAGCGTTGTTGCTGATGTACACCGGTCCGGATATACGGTATTGCGTAAACTGTCTTTTACGAACAAGGTAAAAGTCCACACCGGTATTTGCGCCGTCGTGCGAAGGCTTGTTATTGAATTTATTGTGATTATATGGCAACCCGCTAGTTGGTCGGCAGGCTGAGCAGAGACTCCCACCAATTGCAAAAATGACAAGCGAGAACCACTGTCAGCGAAGTGTATAAAGAGTTGTCCTGTGAAAAAGCTAAAACAAGCCGCAATAAGTTGTTTTGGAGAAGAAAACTAATGTACTTTGAGCAAGAAGGGCAAAACTTTTGAGATGCTAACAGAGATTTCATTCAAATGAATACAACATAGGTTACAGTTAAGACAGGTTCAAACAGACATTTTCGTGCATAGCCGTTTGCTGCTACATTATATGGATCTATAATAACAAATTTGAGAATGTATCAAAGTATCTTAAGATACAATTGCCGAGTATCGTATCGGATACAATTATTGCGGCAGTATCTTGTATCTGTATCTCCAATACTTCTTGCCTGAGTATCTTGTATCGTATCGCGATACAATTTTAAAGCATCTTTGCCCAGCCCTGACTTAGGGTACCTTGCATGATTTATTGCGTAGTGGGTACCTTGCATGAATGACAATGATTTGTGGCGCAGTGGGTACCTTGCATGATTTATGGCGTATTGGGTACCTTGAATGATGTATACTAGAGCACGCGCTGCAGTGGAGCGAGCGCTCTACCGCACGTCCATATGTCAGGCAAACATTCCCTTCTTGACACCATGCGCGAGCTCTCCTCTCGTGCCCACACTTCGCTCTCACTTCGTCCTCTTCTTTCTTCCACACATCTAGTGGCACCTTTCTCTCGGGCAAACATTCCTTTCTGCACACCATGCGCGAGCTCTCCTCTCGTGCCAACACTTCGTTCTCTTCATTCTTCCATATATCTAGTGGCACGCGGGGCACTGGTTACGCCGAGGGGACATGCCTCGTTCATAAGCTGCTTCGCATCTAAAACGCCTTCCTTCATTGATAGATATAGCGCCGATAGTCTCGTAAACCCTTCAGCTACATGCTTCTTAGTAATTCGATGCTTAAAACACGGAACGTTACCCCTGTATGTTCCAACGTTTCGTTCGATCCTTTGAGGCATTCACAGCAGAGTTGTTGTGGTCGAGGTTTTTGCAGTCTGTCGTAGACGTAAAGTTATCACCACGAACCGGCACGCGCTCAATGATCGCCCAAGCAAGATGGTTAATAAGGGAAGAAGCTGAAACGTAGTGGGATATCATTCCCATTTCAGTGGCACATATGCGATACAGGAATTTTACAGCAGAGCCCGAGGGGTGGCTCATGAGCGCTTGAAGACCTCATTTTTTTATGTTATTTCTTTTTGAATTCATGAACAAGGCGCACGCGGTGGTGAACTTGGGGTGTTCCGCAAGGAACATAAAGTCACTAAGAACTAGCGCCATAATAGAGTTCGTATGTAGTATTACGGAAAGTATACATGTTGTGCAATAACAAATCTTATGCGAGAACTTGCTTTTTTAGGATTCGTGGCGCAAATGGACAGCAATGTGCTCCTCCAATCATTTGTCGCATGTGCAGCGATTGTTGGTTCCAGTAAGTGAGATTTTTTTTCTCAACCACGTGAAAATTATTATTAAGTACCAGATGAAATTGAAGAGCATTCAATGTAAGACTACAACCAGATCTGTGGTTCAACAGCCGAAAGATGAGGATATTCGAACGCATTGATAATACAGAATAATTCTTCAGGCGTAGCAACACTCCCCAGGGGGAGTGTTTAACCACCACCCCCCGAAAATTTTCAAATTGCATCTGTACATGCATGCACATACAAACGTACGCACGAACATACATAAAGCATGGCTGACCCCCCCCCCCCCCCCCCGCCTTGCGAAAATTTCTGGTGCCCCTGCATAACTTAACTATTTTTGGATACGACAGAATTAAAGAAACATCTATAGTAGCACCCGAGTAAAACCATAAAATTGTCAATCGAAATTCCGGTAAAATTTTGGAATACATGCATCTCTTCTCTATGCATGGTCGCGCAACAGGTAGCTGGACAGCATGCGAAACAGAGTAAAGCAAGTCTTCGACATTATTGAAAAAACGTAGTAGCAAGCATCGAGAGTTCCTAAGGAAGCTGTCACTTCTTGCGAATTTCTGACCATGTATGCGCCATCGAGCAGCACAAGAGTGTTGAAGTGCTTCAACAAAGACCGACTGAGCTGCCGTTGTCAAGTGCCTTCTTCATTAACAATAGACTGTTAAAAAATGTAGTAAACAGTGAGGAAACGCATGTATTCACTAGTTTCGAGCAGTGTTGTACGGAACGGTGTTCCAAGGAACGACGTTCCATGAACTAGTTCCTTTTTGGAGGAACGGAGGAACGCCACCGTTCCATTGAGGATCGGTGGAAACGGTAACTCGTTACGTTTACTTAGGAACGGCATAGGGAACGGCGTTCCTTCCGTAAAGGTTCCCCTGCATTGAACAGGCGCCCGCACACAGCACATCATGCAGAACAGGATGGATGGGCGACCGCGCGAGGCGCAAGAATCTACCGTTCGCCTGTCACTTGACTATGTTAATTGTATCCTGGTTTTCGGGCGGTTCTGGTCTTCGGGCGTATTCGGGCGGTTCTGCTGCGCGTCCCCATGGCTTTGTCGGCATAGGGAAAAGCGGGGGAGCCGACTTACCGTAGTCGAGGCGCCTACGTGGAGTTCTACGGAGTTTTCGAACGGCGCTAGTCATCGTCGTGAATCTGGCGTTTGACGCGTATGGGACAGAGGAGTCAATCACAACGCCACAGGCCGCAGAAAATGGGTGAAGCACCGACGTGCAACTTTTATTTTAGTTCAGTTCGACAGCCGCCGCACCGATAATGTCTGTCATGCAATAAACGATACGCGTACATCCAGCGCTACATTCTTGTTTCGCCCGCTGAGCTTGCCCTCGATCGCCCCTACGACCACGGTTGACTTGTCCCTATTTGTGTACAACACGGCACTACCCTCAAGCACTTCATGGAACGGCTATTCAACATTGCCAAGGAAGTGCTTACGAGAAAACAGGTTCCTCAGCCGGATACCAACATCGAGACTCTTGCTGAGTGCGAACAAGGGATTTACTAAGTTGCGAATAGGTACCGTGGATATTATTTTCTACTCATATTGCGGTATTGAAGCAGCACTCATGAAACGCTTATGTCTTGTTGTTTCCGATGTGGTTTCCTGTGCAAGAAACTTATTTATATTGGTGCATGTGCGGGAATTTGAATATCTGAAGCGCAGTATTATGACGGCGCATTTGAAAACTGACGTGAATAGTGCCCCATGTGCTGAACTTGTAATAGACGAGCACGAAAGTTGCAGTTAGCCATGTCTGTCAGGGGAGTAGCCAGAAATTTTTTTTTTCGGGGGGGGGGGGGGGGGGGGGAGTCAACCATACTTTATATATGTTCGTGCGTGTGTTTGTATGTGTGCGTGTATATAGCAAAAGTGAAAATTTGGGGGGGGGGGGGGTGAACCCCCCAACCACCCCCCTTGGCTACGCCCTTGATGCCTGAGTATGACCGGTGGTCTATAAAAATTCGTCTAGGAGCGTTTCTTTAGATTCATTATATCTACATTTAACCTAGCTGCTGCCGGCGATGCCAAATTCGTAAAATATATGTAGCTCGATGTTAGCTTTGAATTGCTCCCCTTATTTCGCCTCGGGGTTATCCGGCACTATATTTTGATTAAAATTCAAATGTAACGTAAAAGTAACGACACGTTCCAATTTTCTAAAAGTAACTGGAACGCGTTCCTTTCGTATTGAAGGAACTTGTAACGGGAACTCGTTCCAAGATTGGGAGGAACGAGGAACGAGCCTTCGTTCCTCTTTTAGAGGAACGTGTACAACACTGGTCTCGAGCGTGTTTTACTACCTTCGCGGCATCTCTTTACTAGCCAGCATGCAGCTAGAAAAGCTCGAAAATTTTGCCGTTACTAACCAGGAAGGCATTCTGAGGGTTTTAACTAGGTGACGGGTAACTACTAAGCAACCTTTGTTGTCACACGCTTCGTAGATGCCGCACTATATGATGCCGTAATCGTGGCTGTCTTATTGGCTTCAGCTTCATCTCTCGGCTCTTTCATACTATGACCCATTTGTTGTTCCGAATTCATGCATGGTGCACTGGTGAAATTTTTGAATGAGTCTAATCCAGGGCAGGCGACTGGCTTTAGCATTGATGTACAAGATATGTGCTATTATTTACCTCATAACACGTTATTGCAGCGCATCAAGAGTTGTATAACTGGTGACAATGATGAGCAGTCATTCATTAACAAATGTCTCGTTTCCGTAGATAGTTTCATGGAAATTTTGTCTTTTTATTTGAATTCTACGGCTGTTGCATGGGACGGGAAGCTTTTTCTACAAAAATCGGGAGTATGCATTGGGTCAAGTGTTGCGCCAGTCCTTAGTAGCATTTTTTTAGCTTATGTGGACAAAAAATTTGAAAAGGGCATCGGAGACCTGGCTGTAAAAGTGTAAAAGTTGTGCGTTATGTAGACGATTTTTTAGTTATTGTAAGAAGTTGTGATGTCCAAAGAGCGTTACTGATGTTTTAAAAGTGTTCAGAAAATGCGGTAAGGGCCTATCTTTTACGTGTGAATTGCCTGTTGTTGAAAAACAGTTGCAGTTTCGAGATTTAAAGTTATTTTTTTCTACGGGGGATAACACCTGTTGGGAGTATTCCCCTAGGGCAGATAAGCCTTTACTAGCGTTTTCATCTGAACACTCGAAAGTGGTCAAAAGCGGTATCAGCGTTGCATGCATTCAGTCTTCTCTGTTTAAATCATGTCACCACTTGATGCAACAAAGTTTTGCAAGACAGGTGTCGAGACTACAAGAAGCAGGATACCCCACTTGGGTTATCACGAGAGCTTGTGAAAAAGTGGCGAAAAGAGTAAAAGCTAGACCGAACAGAACAGCTGATGGTAATCGCGCTACCATAAGAAAGAATTTAGCAGTGATTCCTTATGTGCATAGGTTATCGCATGGAATTAAAAATGTGGCAAATAGGTACCATGTTGACGTTGTTTTCAGTGTTGGCCACAAGTTGCGACAGGTATGTCCAGCCGTGCACAGAAAGTTAAATGGAGAAAAAAGTGACAAATGGCTAAGGTGCGCGGTCAAACATAAGAAAAAGTCACAGTTTCGCCGCAAGGGCGAAGCAATGAATGCGATAGCAAGAAACTAATGCTATACGAAGTGAGGCCCGCCAATAGATACTCTCAGTTTGAACAGCGCTCCTGTTGCAAAGGCGGCCGAAGCAGCGAACGAAACTAGCGTGCTTCAAGTGTCGAGCTGTGACACTTGATAGTTCACGCTCATCGTCTGTTCGTGTAGCGGCGTCCCTTGCTCGAGTGACTTTCGTACGCTCCGTAACATGAGCGCGGACACCACGGTGAAACCTTGAAACAACCCTCTTCCCCTCACCACGAGAAAACCGCGCGAGCAGACAGCGGAAGGGAAGGGCAAGGTTCTCCTTGCGCAAATATAAGAAGCGAGCGAGCTCGCCGACGACTTTTAAATGCGCCCGTCGTGCTCCTAGCGCCATCTCGCTGGTAGTGAAGAAACGCTTATAAGCGCCGGCCGTCTCTGAGCCCGTCCAGCGGTAAAGGGTGTGTATATAACGCTCGCCGTTAGCTACGCGGAGGATCTGCGTTTCGTGGCGTAGCGGTTAGCGCCACTCGCTGCGGAGCGAGAGGTCCCTGGTTCGATTCCGCGCTTCGGAAGCATTTTTCTGAATTATTTTTCTTTGGGCCTTTTATATATATATATATATATAATATATATATATATATTATATAGTTATATATACGGTGCATGACGGCGACGGCAAAATTCAGCCGAGACTGTCCATATAATTGCTATCGCAATAAAAAATTGTAGATTGCCAAACTAACGTTGTATATAAAATTCCATGTTCCTGCGGTAAGATTTAAATAGGGCAAACTAGTCGATGCATAAACATTAGGATCCATGAGCATGCGCAAAATATTTAAAATGGCACAGGTTCTCATTTGGCTCTTCATTGTCGAAAAAGTGGTTGTAATCCCAGTTTTGATAGGACGGAAATTTTGCACAGGCACAGGGATAAGCGCACACGAGAAATAATGGAAGCATTTTACATGTCATTGGAAAGTCACATATGCGTCAGCCAACCTTCGATAGCCTTGTCACAGGCTGAAGTTTCTTATCTCAGCGATAACTTGCCTCATGTTCATGGCTAATCACTCACGTAGGGTTTTTTTTTGTTGTTGTTGTTGCTACTTTTGTCGCCTTGTGCATACGTGATGGTCTTTTGATATCTTTTCCCAGATGCTATTTATTCTGTTCTCGTGAAATAAAGTTCTAGTTGCGAGTCAGCGCCGTGGTCTGTTGTTTCTTCTGTTCGTCCTCGTTCTTTCGTGCGTTTTATTCGTTCAAGATGGAATCACACCAACTTGCCCAGTTAAACGTTCTAATGTTATCAAAATTTAGACAAATTTAATTTTCTTGATTACGTTGGAACAACTGTTTCGTACTACGGGATGACACACATATATGCAAATAGAAGGGCACAAGATAATGGGTGGGAAACATCGATTATTCTTCTAAATTATATGGCTGCTGACCGGCACACTGTGTGCTATCCCAAAGCAGGAGCATAAATAATAGCCTTCAAGCTGCTGTTAAGAGCATACACCGAATACGTAGAAGTCTTGATATTCTGTGCGTGTGTTTGTGTGTGTTCTCGTTTATAGTCCTTTCATGCCTCTGTGTGCGTTGTAGTGATACGTAATTAGCAAGATAATTGGTTAACTAATTAGCGGTCAGTAGAGTTAGTACGGCTACTAATGCTAGTGCGGTTACTAACAATTTAATAACAGACTAACCATTCGAGTCAGTGATATTCACATATCAACCAGATAGAGCACTATAACATGCATTTTACTGCCTTCGCTAACTAATGGGTTAGTGCTTTTTGTGACAAGTAAACGGTCAGTATTTCGTTAGTGATTATGCCGACTTTTATTCTCTAGGAGTGTACTTCTAAACGGCGTACCTAACTTATGATGGAAAAATTCGTAAACAGGGGGTGGTTGCTCGAGCTATCTGCATTTTTTTAGTTTTAAAACGCATAAGTTAGGTATCCAAAAAACGGCAGGAAGGGGAAGATGCAAGCTTGCGATGAAAAAATCTCGAGCACCCACCCCCTGTTTACGGATTTTTTCATCGCAAACTTCCATCTTCCCCTTCCTGCCGTTTTTTGGATACCTAACTTATGCGTTATAAAACTAAAAAAATGCAGATAGCTCTGATAGTTTAGAATCAGAACTAAATTTAGACAAACGGTACAGTTCCATATTTTTGCACAAGGAAATAGCTTAGGCCTTTACCATCGATAGCTTCACTCTCGCCAGAAGGAAGTTCTTTGCTAAAGCCTCAGCGGCTTTCTGACCAAAAGTAGCTCTTGGTAACACCACGAAGCCGCTGTCCTTGTCCGCTCGTAGCAAACGCCGATCATGTGTTTTGCTGAACTTCACCAAGCGATTTGTTTTGTCTTTCCTCCTTAGATGGGATGGCCTCAATGTCCGCAGCAAACTGTCCACACCATCCAGTAGGCACCTTTCCTTGTCATCATATTCGGCTTTTCCCGCTACGCGTCTGTTGAGCGCAAGTAGCTCGTGCGCACGCAGGCATGGCTGAAGGCTGAATTCGGTCCTTTCTTGAGTGCCGTAGTAACATCTTGCGGTGCATGGACATCGCCAGCGATAGTAAGATGATCAGGCTTTGGCTGCGTCCTCCCGGACCATTTAGGTAGATGACGAGGAAGGCACTGCCACTGGAACTCAGTTGTCTGCGCCGCTAATTTCTTGAATTTCTTGAGCACGTTATCCACTTCACATGTGTTGGACTTGCAGCAGACCGCCCGCAGCCAGTCGTACAAAAGGCGTAGTTGCCTCCATAATTCTGATTTCAGGATACGACAAATCCTGTTCGTGTGTTCTGTCGAGGGCAGAACTGGGGAGCCACTTCCGCCGGGACGAATCCCTTACCAGGCAAAAAGGCAGAAATCTTGCACCGCATGACGAATGTACGATGTAGCTCATGATGGCAAAAGACTCAACAGTACGCTTCCGCATGCCGGCTGTACAGTGTATACATGTAGGAAAGTTGTTTTCACAATAAATATAGTATATAGCGGGAAAAAAAGCGTTCGTCCTGCACTGTGTGTGTTCTCCTATGTCCCGCACTGAATGTGTGCTGTGAACCTGCGCTATGAATGTGCGCTATGACGTTTAGCATAATGAACAAACTCTATTAAGATATATTTCTTGTGCAGTGGGCCCTACTATCAGTGTTTTTCCTGCTACTATTCAGCCTTTTGCCATTATCAGCGATATCGTACATTTGTAATGCCGTGCAAGATTTCTGTCTTTGCACGAGGTGAACAGGGCGGCAGCGACGGCGACTGACGCAACTCGCGCACGGCTGCTGGGATTTTAAAGCTCGTGCTTGGCGCGTAAACTGAAACGATCGATCAAAATCACAGAAGCGCTGGCTGCATTCAAGTTCACTGACCGCTTTCGGCGCCCGCGCGAGACACACATGACGACCTCGACGCGGACATTTCAACCTTCGACGAGTCGCCTCGATGGTGCTATAACCATTTCATGAGGTACACATGACAGGTTTGCAAAATTTTCAGGTTTCTTTCTGCCACAAAGCAAGAACATGTTTTTGGTAGCATGACACCTGCAGCTGTTCAAGTCGCTTAGATCTTCGGCTGTTTACTTGCCTTTTCGAAATCCACACGTACTGCTACGAAAAGAAAAAGATAAAACCTAACATTCGTTAAAGGCAAGCGCGAATGCGTAATGTTAGAATGTAGGTTGTCTCAGTGGCCATTAGTTTGTGCGATGAACAAATTCTTGCATCTGTGGCATCAGTGGCGCTTGCGCTCGAAGATTTATACAGGATGTTTCGGACTATCTTGCGCCAAGTACTTTTTTAAAATTTCGCGCACTTTATTAAAAGGCTGAAAGAAAGTAAGCGTTGTGCCGCAGTGCGGCGGTGGCCAGACGCCGGCGCAAGAATGTGCTCCGCCTGCCAAGGACGGAGCGCCAGGCTCCGTTCATGCCACATCGGAGCGTGTGTTGCATGAACTGCATTTTAAGAAATGTTAGTAAACAGTTAGTAAACACACGTATTTACTCGTTTCTAGCGTATTTTGCTGCCTTCGTGGCATCTCTTTACAGGCCAGCGACTAATAAAAGGAAGCAAATTTTGCCCTTGCTAACCAGGGAGGCTTTTATAGTTTTTAAATCGGTAACTACCAAGCCAATACGTTGCCAAATGCTTCGCAGATTGCCGTAATATATTATGCTGTAGTTGTGGCACTCTTATACATAATTGAATTAAGCACTTAACTAAGGCGCAGTTAACTACGCCCTAGTTAACTGTGCCCAACGCCACATTGTCCCGCAGAAGGCCCTCCGTTTTTTTTTGTGCAACGAAATAACCGTCAAGAATGTTGCTCAAGCAGTATTTAAATACTCAGAAAAAGATACAGGTTGTGGACAAAAGTTGTATTGCATGATGATGCCACCTGAAGTTCAGGAGATGGTCTTTTCCATTTTTAGTTGTGCTTTTACTGCGCTTACAGAGTGCCTACATTGTGGATACATACATTTGAATACATTTGTGAACACTACGTCGTTAATACATACGTACATTTCTGCGTTGAATACGTTGTGAACATTTCAAACATCTGAAATGTTTGGTTAATGAAAAAATACATCGTCATTAATTTATTTTAAAACAGTAGTAAAGACTATTGTTACTTCCTCATTCGCCAGTTTTTAACGGTATACATATATACGATTGAACATTCGAGGACAGTTTTCTGCCTGATTTATATTCGTTGCTAAAATTTTGATGCTCGAAGACACCCGCTTTTAACTATGACGGTATTTAGAAAGTAGAAATATTAAAAGAATGACTTCGAATGGCGCCTTTGAGTCGTATTCGCGCAGAAGCACTCACAACGAGAAAATGGACCTTTCGCTCTAGGCCGGTTGGACTTCTCGCACGACCTATCGGAAAGTTTGAAACTGATGAAGCTGCTACAGAAAAAAATGCAAGTTAGTGGCAACCCACTGTATATGACCACGCCGGGATGCTTCTTCACTACTTCGAACAAATATAACATTCAATATAACACGCGGCGAAGTAAAAGGCCTAATAGTGCCGGGTCTCGAGATCAGGTAAGCCGATTTAGTTTTCCTTAATTCGCCATGAATTCTACCCTACCCGAGATGTCCAACTAAACATATCTTTCGAGGCCGTAGCCATCACCATTCTATCGTACAAAACCATCACCATTTGTTCGCTGTATACTCCACCCCACACCCATTTTACCCCTAAGCAGCTAGAAAAGCTAATGAAACAGTTACAAAAGCCATTTATTCTAGAAGGGGATTTTAATGCTCATGACACTCTTTGATCAGTTTTGTCGCTGCCCCAAAGATGACAGATCGTTGAAGATTTTGTTCTGTCAAACGATATCTGCCTTTTCAACTCCGGAGCTTTTACTTTTCACCAACTTCACGCACTTTTAGTTATTTAGCTGGTCTATAGCTCTGTGCTCACCATGTCTTTTTAGCGATCTTAAATGGGAAGTCCTTGAGATGTCATATGGTAGCGACCACCAACCCGCCATCATCAAACTCATACCATCCTACCAAACTTTAGCTACTAAGTCATGTCGATGGAAAGTGCAGCTCGCTGACGGGCCGGTTTTCACAGAGAATGTAAAGCTCGAAGAGGTTTATTCTCCGGAACTTTCCGTTAAAGAACTTAACAAACAGTTCGTTGGAGTCATAGTGGCAGAAAAGGCGATACCACAGTAATCCGGCATTGTGCGCACAAAAAAAACTAAATTCTTGGTGGACAAATGAGTGCACTGAAACAAAAAAAAAAAACAGCAAAACAAGGCCTGGGGAATCTTACGAAGGTGCCGACCTATAGCAACCTCATAAGCTTCAAACAGGCAAGAGCCAAAGCACGATCTCTTCCAAGACAGGCATAAAGGTGCTCATGGGCAGAAATGCATATCGTCCATTAATAGTTCATTCACATCTAAACATACCTGGGACCGGGTGAGAAAGTTTATAGGAGAGTTCTCGTCACGCGCAATACCGCTGCTTACAAATCCAGACACACAAACAACACTAAAAGACCATGCCAACCTAATAGGCGAACACTTTTACAACGGCTCCCCTTCAGCGACTTATACAAAAGCAATCCTTAAGTATAAGGAATCCGCTGAAAGGCAGAGACTTCCTACTACGAGCACCTCAAATGAATGTTATAACCATCCTCTTATACACTACACGAATTAAACAGCATACTTTCGGCCATTAAAAAAAACGGCAACAGGAGTTGACCGTGTACACTACACAATGCTCGCGCACCTATCCCAAGCATCGGCGGAAGTACTTCTCCGATTTTTCAATAAAATATAGGAATCTGGGATAATGCCTGAAGATTGGAAAAATGCAACAGTCGTACCTTTCCTAGGGCCTGGTAAACCCCCAGCATCCCCGATAAGCCAGAGGACCCATCGCATTAACAAGTTGTCTTGCAAAAACGTATACGAGAGCATTATAAACATAACACTCACTTTCATTCTTGAAACAAGACATCTTGTACGTAGACTAACACCAGTGCGGATACAAAAAGGGTTGCTCCACCACTGGCCATCTCCTCAGACTAGAACATGAAATACGAGAAGCGTTTCTACACAAGCAGCAGTAAGTACTGTCTAACGGTTTTCTTCGACTTAGAGAAAGCGTATGACACGACGTGACGATATGGGATTCTCCGACACCTTGCCAACATGGGGATTAGTACGTGGAAGAATGCCAAACCGCTTATGTGATTTCCTCTCAAATAGAACATTTCAAGTATGTCTTGGTACTGTACTCTCACGAAGATTTGTCCAAGAAAATGGCGTACCACAAGGTTGCGTTCTCAGCACAGCACTTTCATAGTAAAAATGAACTACATTAATTAACAAGGTAATCCCTCTCACATTCATGAACTCTGTCTACGTTGACCATCTGCAAATTGCCTATCGTGCCTCGAACCTGTGAACCTGTGAACGGCAACTCCAAATCACAATGACGAAATGACCAAAACGGTTTTCGCGTGTTCTCACAAAAAACTACCGTAAAATGCCGAGCAAGCGCCCCCCTCCCGTTTTCAGGAGATCTGAAATGAGCGCCAGTGACCGAGCAAGCGGCCCCCTTCCCTGCGGCCACTTTTTTTTTTTCTATACGAGCATCGCTTGTGTAAAAAGAACCACAAGAATGAGTACACTGAATGCGTGTCTAATGTTGTTTATGAAATTCCGTTGTCATGTGACCGGTCGTATATTGGTCAAACCGGTCGCTGCTTCAATGGTTCGACAATGACGAGGCAGAATAAAAACAGTAAATAAATAAAGCATTTATTTCATTAGAAACGTGGATGGCCATTTTTTATTTCTAGCGGCTCTCCCGCCGCCATCTTGAATTTCGGTCCGGGTCCGGGACCGAGCAAGCGCCCTCCAATCCTGGTAGGATTATTCTTCACCCAAGGGAGGGCGTTTGTTCGGCATTTTAAGGTACTGTGTTCCCTTTAATCAAAGGAGAGGGTTATATGCGCGAACCCAGTTCTCATGGGAGACCAGCGCTGGATAGGTGGCGCGCCGAAAAGGGCGCCTGGCGGGGAGTCGCGACATAACTCAGCCGCTCGCATGGCCTCCGCGCCGCCGGCTAATCTCGGAGGCCATGCCGCTCGCGCTCAGACGACCGGCCGCACTGTACCGCGGTGGGCGCACGCGCGTGCTCGAGCAGCCATTGCGCCAGTAATACTGCTCTATGGTTTAGAAAAAATTAACTTTGTCTGAAGGCTACTTTTATCAGGAAATCACTGGCAAACGGAGCGAAGCTCTGCAAAGCAGACTATGTCTGTGCATACGGCGTCGAAGAGACAGTACTGTGCTCTGGTGGTGACTCCGTCGTCACCATTCTCTGGTTGCATCCTGGGATTTGTGTCAAGCTAGTGCAGGCTGACAGTACGTGCTGCGTCGATACCAGCTGCACACTACTGCAGTAAAAAAAAAATAGAGGCAAGGGGCAGCTGCGTCAACGTTTTTCTGCCGTGGTATGTATGCCCAGCCCGCGGTATGCACGCACGCGGACGTTGATCAAGCAAACCACCGTGCTAGCGTAGCATGTATGGTGTCGCGTTGTTATGCTCGAGGGCGCGGGACAGATTCCCGGCCACGGTGGCCGCATTTCGATGGGGTTGAAATACAAAGAGCACCCGCGTACTGATTTATGTGCACATTAAAAAACCCCAAGCGGTCAAAATTAATCCTGTTTCCCACACTACGGCGTGCCTCATAATCATACCTTGTTTGGCACGTAAAACGCCAGCAATTGTCGATGTTGATCAAACAAGTTTATTCTATGCAGACACAGGCAAGCGAAAAAACTAACACAGTACGTTAGGCGAATTAAACGGCGAGTAAAAATCCAAGACATTTGACCCTTTTCTAGCGAAGCATAAATTGCGATGTCACTTCGCCGCGGCAGCCAATGCACAAAGGAGCTTTACCGCATCGGCTGACACCAGAAAGCCAAGCTTCGAGTAGTCTGTTGGTACGCGTGAGCGACGCAGAGACGAGACGTGTTGTTGAGTCTCGGTACCAACTAGCTTTATTTCTCGGCGAACTGGTTTTCCTTCTCTCCCTCTCCGCGCCTCCTTCGTGCCTTGTTACGGCGCAGAGGGAGGAAGAGAATGTCGTTCTCCCTCCGCTGGCAGCGCCACGGCTGCACCGCGGAGCATTTAGAGTTCACCACAGTACTCCCCCCCTAGTGAGAGCACGAGCGAAATGAAACGCGGCTACAGGTTGAGGCGATTTGGTGCACCTGTCCGTCTTCCACTGCGTGTGTGATATTTTTCAGTCACTGGGGCGTCCGTCGCTGGTGTGGGATGTGGCGCTGTTCGGCAGGTTTCAGGTGGAAGGGCGGAGGTTGCTGTCGTGGACTGGTTGGTCTCCATGTGTGCCGGCTTAACTCTGTCCAATGACACCACTTCCTGGCGGCCATGCCTTTCGATGGTAATTGTTTTTCTCCCGTGGCGGAGAACTCTGAAGGGTCCGTCGTACGGTGCTTGTAGTGATCTTCGTACTATATCGTTGCGCAGAAAGATGTGGCTACACGACTCGAGTTCGCTGCTCACATATATGCTTCTTTCTGTGGGCTGTCGTGGAGGTGTCGGTCGAAGTTTTGTCATGATGTGACGTAGGCGAGATGCGTAGTCGCCAGCAGGAATGTGGGTTTGTTGTTGGTCAGGCACAAAGAACTCGCCAGGCAGGCGCAGGGTTGTGCCGTAGACAAGTTCTGCAGCGCTGCAGCCGACGTCCGCCTTGAAAGCAGTGCGAATGCCCCAGAGTACAATGGGCAGTGCTTCGACCCAGGAGTGTTCTTCGCTTGCCATGAGTGCGGCTTTCAGCTGTCGGTGGAATCGCTCAACCATTCCATTACTCATCGGATGGTAGGCAGTCGTTCTGATGCGCGAAGCACCGATGAGCTTTGTTAGACTGGCGAATAATGCGGACTCGAATTGGCTTCCTCTGGATCGGTTGTAATGGATGATGGCACGCCAAAGCGACAGAGCCGGTGACTGACGAAAGCACGGGCAACAGTTTCGGCTGTGATGTCTGGCATGGGAACAGCCTCTGCCCAACGCGTGAAACGGATAACACAAGTTAGCAGATACATTTGGCCCTGACAGGGTGGCAACGGCCCGACGATGTCCACGTGTATGTGGTCGAATCGAGCATCTGGCCCGGGAAACGTCTCCAACGGTGTCACGGTGTGACGCTGTACCTTGGAGCGCTGGCATGCGAGACACTCACGAGTCCATTGTCGGGAATCGCGGTTGATGCCGGGCCATACGAAATGTGTCGTTAGGAGCTTTTGCGTAGCTCGGATTCCCGGGTGTGACATCTCGTGTAGCGATGCGAATACCTCGCGACGGAAGTGCACGGGCACAAATGGTCGTGGCTTGCTAGTAGACGTGTCGCAGCAAAGCCCTTCTGTACCTGGCAAGGGTAACCACTGCAGGTTTAGTGACGTCGACGTTTCTTGTAGGCGGCGCAATTCGTCGTCATCTCGTTGAGCAGCCGCCATTTTGCTGAGATCTATTCCTGTGGGACAGGTTATGGCGCTGACCGGGCTGCGCGAAAGGGCATCGGCGACAGCGTTGTCGACTCCTTTGATGTGGCGGATGTCCGTGGTAAATTCGGATATGTATGACATCTGCCGCAGTTCGCGGGCTGTATGGGCGCCCCCCTCAGCATTCAGTGGCCCAAGGTCATTGGCCAACCTGGCCAACCTCGGCCATAGGTCAGCTGCCGACGTCGGCCCACATTTGGGGATTGACACTGGCCCCAGGTCGGCCGATGTTACGGCCACCGACATTGGGCCGACCTAAATGGACAACCTGGCCGATTGCCAGCCACTCTGTGAAAATCAGCTCTTGGCCAGGCGCCAGCCACCCTAGTGCCAAGCTTGGGCCGGTGAAATGGCCAATTGCCAGCCACTGCGGGACCACGCATGGTCCGGTGCTTATTCGCGCATACGGCCAGCTGTAGGCCACGTAGGACCCAGCTTGGCCGAGGAATAATTAGCCTTGATTTTTCGCGATGCCACATTTTCGTACATGCAACAGGAGGGAAGACCCGTATTGCACACCAATGTAAAGTTGGCAGACACAAGTACAAAATGCAGGAAATTCCTTTGATCATTTACTGAAAAATTTTACACATCAAAACAGTGCAGAAACACACAGTGAACTAAGATTGTCTGTATAGGAACACAAATGCAGTTCACCACATCACCAGTACATGGACGTAAAATGGCACAAGAAAACTTGCACAAGTCTATTGCACAAGAAGATTTACGGCGCGAAAACTTTCACGTTGATACATGTGAGCTCGCTGCCTAGCTGCCGCCTCTGCGTTCCTCCATCTTCTCTGTTATGCAGTGTCAGGCAAGCAGATAAGCCCACCTCTTCAACAGCTCTCACACGTTCGGTCGGGACTCTCATGCTTTATTGACGTCCCGTATTTTCTTCACTTAGTCGTGTTCCAGCATGTATTGCCGCGATGATTTCGCGTGTGTGTCACGTAATTGTTATTTCTTGAGAGTGGATTCCGACGTTGTGTTCTTTTCTTGCGTCGTGGCAGAGTGTGATTTGCTTGTGTTTAGTTTGAGTATTCGTTTGTTTGTGATCACTGATTTCGGAGCGCGTTATTTTTATTTTGTTAAAGCGAGCGTATGGATGCCCCTGGCCAGCCTGTCGAACAACCCGCAAACAAACGTGGGTGGAATTCTTGTCGCCGCATCCCTTCCGGAACGAATAGTGCAGATAATTCAATTAACATATAAAATCGATATTCCACATAAAGGCTGATTTTCTGCACTACTCGTTCCACAAGCGTTCCACAAGGCCGACCGGCGATGAGGTCCACGCCTGATCGACTGCTGGCCAGGGGCATCGGACGGATGACGACGTAAAAACATACACTCGCTTTAACAAAATAAAATCCGGAAATTACGACCACCTGGGGTTCCTTAACGTGCACCTAAATATATATATATATATATATATATATATATATATATATATATATATATATATATATATATATATATATATATATTTTCTCTCGAAGGAAAGATCGCCTGGGAGCGACCTTTTCGCGATGCTGCTGTGGCCTCAGCGGCACTGCTGCGCGCAGGCAGATCGTGGGATTGTTGGAACGCAGTGCGAGCTGGCATACCGAAGAATAAACGCAGGATTTCTAGATATATCGGCCGAGACCTACTTTCGCGGTCGTACTATCCAATTTTGGGCAAAAATGTGATCGTATTAAACGCATGAAAATGCATTATTTTCAAGGGATGTTGGCCGGGAAATAAAAAAAAACGTATTAGGCTGAAAAACGTATTATGCAGAATGGTATCAACGAGATTTCACTGTGTGTGTGTGTGTGTATATATATATATATATATATATATATATATATATATATATATATGCTATAGATTAAGCGTTAAGAGACGTGCTTGCGATGATCACAGTGCAGCGGAGCCAACTGTCTCTAGAATTGAACAAATGTTTATGAATGCTATACAAATACATATATAATTCCGAATGTATTTCGGGCACTTATTCCACGTGTCAATCCAATCAAGCATTAAATGAAATTATTTTGGAAATGATTTTTCAAAAACAACTCGGGATGTAAATGCTTAAAGATATGTGAGCTCAAAATAAGTAGCATTAGTTGACTCACTGGATTCAGAACCTCAGACACAAGAATGCTATCCTTTATTTTCACTACCACTTGCCTAATAAAGTAGGCAAAATACATGCGTCATACGTCTTTACAATTACAGACTTGTGATGCGCAACTAAAAAATGAAAATTGAGTGGCAAACTAAGCAGACCAAAGTGAACCATCACTGATTCACGAGCAGGTCGCTTCCCACTCAGGTGCCTCGTGAAACAGTATGCTGTGCCAAGACGCTCTTTCGAACAGGGTGGTGACCCGTGGTTTCAGGAGGCGTTGCCCGTGGTGTTCAGTGTCTCAGTGAATTGCATTCAGCAGTACGACGATACCTGTTTTCTGTTTTGCTGACACCCCGTCAGCCAAACATCATTCCCGATTAAATCATTATTCGGAAAATTGCAGAGTATAATTTCCACGCACAAAGCACTACTGCCAAGAAATTCAACTCCAGCACTTGTCAAATGGGTGCCGCAGTGCCACCGTCGGACTGCCGTGGGGGGCCGGGCCCCTCCTTAAAAAATGGAGAGGGGGCCGCCCCCCCCCCCCCCCCCCGGGACTTTAAGCCCTGGCCGCGGCCGGGATTCGATTCCGCGACCTTCGGGTCAGCAGTCGAGTACCATGACCACTAGACCACCGTGGCGGGTAAACCGCAACACTAGAGTTCTACCGACAAGGTCGGTGGTAAATGTCTATTTCGAAAATGAATTTTTTGTGCGACTTAAAACACATCGATGTTTTAAGTATGCATTCATAGGCGTGCGCAGGGGGGGGCAAAGGGGGCGAGAAGGGGGGGCGCAAAGTCAGCCCTATACATTGTAGGGGGGGCGATAGGGGGGGGGCGCAAAGGCAGCCGCATACATTGACATAATAGGGAGGGGGGGCGCTGCGACGAACCTTCGCCCCCCCTGAAGGGCAACCCTGCGCACGCTTATGTATGCATTCCAAGTCGCAAAGGATATTCTTCTTTGGCGCAAGAAAGCTTCCTATGTTACATTACTTCATAAATGACTGTTTGTAATCATAATATTATCTAACCAGAGCTCACTCGAGCTTTGCGTACTTTGCGTGCTCATAGTGAATTTACAGCGCGAAAAAACGAGAGCCAGAAGAAGGAATACAACACAGGACAAGCGCTGCCTGTCTCTCCGTCTCTCGTTTTTTCGCACTGTAAATTTACTATGAACGGTTACCAACTAGCCCGCCTTAGCACTCTTTTGAACTTCGCGTGCTCGTTATTTTGAGCATTTTCTTGCTGAAGACATGATGGGTTACTGAAGGACTTTTGCGCCTCCATTTGCTGCATTTTTTCGCAGAGGCTTCTGCTCAACGCCCGGATGGATTGGCAGTGAGGTCACCGTCGGATGCTACGGTGCATTCAAATCGATTACGGCAATATTTACTGGAGGGGCAACTGTCAACGGTAGTGGAATGCGCGTACACTTCACCGCCAGCCCTGCCGCACCTGTCGGTGTGCTCGTTGAGCTGGCTGCTGAACCAGGTAGGTAACGTGGGGTTTTTTTTTTTATCTTAAGGCGAACATCACGTCCGTGAGCCTCCCGAAATCCGCCACAGTGAGCCTCTTCAGGTGACAGTCGGCGTTCGGGTTGTCTGGCTCTTCTGTCCGACTGTGCAGGAACTCTCTTGTTGGTGCACTCCTCCTCCCCCCTTTCCATTAAAATATACAGGAGCCTTTGCCCTATCGGGAAAATGGGGGCACGCAAAGCTTGACGTATGTGCGCCGGACGTACCTTTTTTTTCTCTCTCTTTATTTCGCATTGGGCAATGCTCCCTCATAAGTGTTTCCTTTCTCCATGCCGGGAACAGACCGATCTCACTGCGAGTTGCACTACGCTACTGCTGCCGCAGTGCATGCCGGCACTTGTAGTACTCGGTACGTTCAGCTGCGTATAGCTGGTGCATTAACAAGCTTTAGCGGCCTCATTTGGATGGATGAATTGCAATGGCTTGGTTGATGTACTGCGTGCTGGGATGCTGCAACAGCATCCGACCAGGCTATTATAGGAGCTGTGCATGTGGCACATACTTCTCTTGCCAAACCCTTGCTATGCTTACTGCACATAGTTATACTATGGTTTACCCTCTCACTTCATCCTTTTCCTCCTCTTTTCCCGCCTCCGTACTGGAGGTTGTTGCTCCGTAGCCTATCATCAGTACTTCCTCCCTTTCTCACCCCCTTGCTAAACTATACTACACAAGACTATGCAATGCTTCACCCTCTCCCCTCCTCCTTTCCTTCCTCCTCACCCTCACTTCCCTTTCCCTCCACCTTGTTATACTATATACTACGCATGGCTATGCTTGCTATAGGAGCTGCTGGACACATACCCGCTCTCTGTGGCGCATACCACACCGGTTA
This sequence comes from Rhipicephalus sanguineus, assembly GCF_013339695.2. Taxonomy (NCBI): domain Eukaryota; kingdom Metazoa; phylum Arthropoda; class Arachnida; order Ixodida; family Ixodidae; genus Rhipicephalus; species Rhipicephalus sanguineus. The sequence continues at coordinate 80,224,285 of NC_051186.1, read as the reverse complement.
AACAGCTGCACCGTTAGTGAAACAAGAACCTGAGTAAGAATGTTTCACTGCTCACGAAACACGCATCATTTCACGAGCCCCCGTGGCGCGAGAAAAAAGTCACAGTTTCACCGCAAGGGCAAAGCCCTAATTGCGATAGCAACAAATTGAAATGTTTCTTCCGACATGGGTGTAGCCGAGGAGGGAGGGGGGTCAATCCCTCCTCCCCCCCGAAAGTTTTCAATTTTGCTTGCGTACATATA